>NC_138746.1:34020935-34563435 GCF_965113295.1 Leuciscus leuciscus
CAAATGTTTTCTTCATGGGGTCTTTCAAAAGAGTTTTATGATGATATATTCAAGACAATTCATCAATGCATTGTGTGTGTGTGTGTGTGTGTGTGTGTGTGTGTGTGTGTGTGTGTGTGTGTGTGTGTGTGTGTGTGTGTGTGTGTGTGTGTGTGTGTGTGTGATACTCAATATGTTGCTCTGTGTTTTGCAGATTTTAATCACAATTTATTTGTTCTATTTACAACACAGAAAAGCCATGGCTTGATCACTGCCACCAACTTACCTTCTTCTGATCCTGTTTGCATTTTTCAGGCTGCCTGAACCTATTCAGCTCTTACTACCAAAGGACCTAAACTTCATTATATGTGGAAATGCTTTCTGGCAGTAAAGGCAGCACTAACCTACATTTCTTTACCATTGCCAAATTCTCTTTGAATGGCTGGCATGTTTACAGCATACTCAGTAACTGCTAATGGTTAAATGCTCTGTGTTTGCTTTGATGCTGTGGTTTTTCTCTGTGGAAAAGGTTTATTTTCTAACTGAGTGCTTATGTGGTAGGCCGCTGTGGAGAAGCAGAGGGAGTTTTCAGAAAAGCTGCAGGAGCTGTTTGATGATCTAACACAGACGGAAAACCGACTGATCGGCCACCAGCAGCAGGCAGTCAGTGCAAAGAGTGTGGGAGACCTCCAGCAATACCAGCAAGAGCATCAGGTACAACCTGGTCACACTTGCTACGACATATGCTTGTACATATTTAACATACAGTTAAAGAAGTTATTAGAGGTCTTTGTTTGCATGAAATGGAAGTCTTTTCTTCCCAATTGCAAAAGTGAAACAGCCTCTATAATGAGGGGGGAAAAAAGTAGAGTGGGACTTGATTTCAGCCATCGGGAATTGATTGGATTGCAGGAAGTTGGGCGTTGCTATGTAAATGGAGGCAGATGAATCAACTAAATTTGTGATTATTGATTTAAAGGAGAACTCTGTAACTCTAGCGAACTCTAGTCACTTCTTCGCTGATTTCCCTTTTGTTGTCGCATGTTTTCCCCACGAGCTCCCCCTACAGCTGTGGGGGGGCGTATATTTCACAACACAGTCGTAAAAAACTCACTTGCGGCGGCCTCCTCCCCCTCTCTACCGCTGCTCATGTGCGTTTGTTTTGATCGGAGCAAGCCAACTGTATCGCGTGGAGCTATGTCTACCGAGGTGAGTAATCTGGTAATACATCATACATGCGTGTGTGTTTATGTCGAATTGCCGTAAAGCAATTTGTGTTTCGCGCTCGTTCTCGTTCTAGTTCTCGCTTCTCACGAGACTTCCAATTTCACTTTGCCGGGACGGCAGTGCGCAAGTTGCAAGGTTGGTTTTCCGCCTGGGAACGCTGGGGGGAGCGGGGAAAGTCACCAATATCACCAGAACAGGTTGTTTAACCATCCAAATGATTTCTAGACAGTTTTATTAAGTTAAAAAAGTTACCAAGTTCTCCTTTAAGGTGTGCTGTTAAATTCATAAATGATCTGACCATATTTTTGTTCAGGAGATGAAAAAGAAGAGCTAAAAAATCCCATATACTTGCATTGATAAACAGTCCAACATAACACCCAGAACCCAATAGCCACGTTTCACTTTAGCTTTTGATCATACGTGAGTGTTGAGGTACTGTTGTCACAGGTAATCGGTTTTTAAGAGTTTGAAGATGTTTTAGGTTTAAGTGTCTGTGGGTCTAACAATCTGAGAGTAGATATTTTGCGTATTCTTTATTTATAGTTATTTGTGTTTGTTATATTTTAATGTTTTATTGTCTGTGTAGCACTATGCTCAGCCTTGTTTTATTATTATGTGCTTTATAAATAAATTGGAATTGGAAATTGGAATAACCACTGCTTAACAACCACACAAAACCAAATACATGCATTAGCAACTACTCCTCAAGTTGATAGTAGAAACATTGGTGGCAATGGTTCTCACAATCAACTTGGGCTCACAATGCTTTTGGGAAACGCAGCCCAGATCAATCTGTCAGTCACCTAGCATACAGCCAGACAAGTTGGCTTCACAACTGTCTAGCAATTAGCTTGCAATGACATAAACACAATAGAAACCACCCTGAACACTTGAGAAGCTGCTACCAGGAAACATGCTAACAACCAGTCAGCTGCATATCAGTGTCCTGACAAACATGCTGCTTTAATTTCCTATATTTAGAATAATGAACTTTCATAATAATTAATACTAAATGTAACTATTTATGGAACAATGGTGTATTTTTCGTATTTCTTTTGTATAGGCGATTAGCCACTCATGTCTGCGTGTTACAATGATTTTACAATTATTACATGCCTAGGAACACCCTTAACCCTTTACCCGAGGTAAAAATCACTGTAACACAGTGGCTTGTTGCAATTAATTATGTGTTATATTGTTTTTATCTGTTTAGATGGAAGCTGAATATTAACGATTGTTTCTCTATGCTGGTCTCTCAGGCTCTACAGAAAGACCTGCAGGCCAATGCCAGTGCCCTCAATGAAGTCATCAGTAGCACAAAGAAGTTTCTGGAGGAGAACCGCAGTAAACTCACTCCAGAGCAGATATCGGCTCTTGAGGACAAACTGGAAGAACTGAAGAGCAAGGCGAACATGCTCAACCAGAAGGCAGAAGAGTCAAGGAAGGATCTGGAGAAGGTTTTGACAAGTGCTATCAAGCAGGAGACTGAGAAGGTTAGGGGGGGGAAAACACTTTTCCAAACACTATTCAACTGGTAGTTAAAAAAAAAAGACATTTAGTGACTTTAGTGCAGTTAGTTTGTGCTGGCTCTCAAAAGTGTCTTTGGATTTTTGTGACTATTTTCAGTAAATCATTGTTATTCTTTCTTTGATTTTGCAACAATACAGGTAGCAGCTGTTGAACAACTTGAAGAGAGTAAAACCAAAATTGAGGGTCTTCTAGACTGGATCTCCAACATTGGGAAAGAGAAAGAAATGGGTGGAATACAAAAGGACCAGACGGGTAAACAGAACGGAAACATGCCGGAGTACACGTCAGAGAAGAGGATTATTGGCGAGGGAGATGATCCTAATGGAAATGCATTAGATGCTACAGATAACACAAGTCTACACACTGGCAAAAAACAAGACGGTAAAGCCTTGGACCTGGACCAGCAGTATGATAGAGTTCAAGTAAGTACTTCAGTATTTATTTACAGTAGTTCTTGGGAAGACTTTTCATACCCTTGTGAAACAGAAGTACACCTCAGCATACAAAAGTGTAATTATAACCGAAAAAAATATATTATACTAAATGCTCTTTGTTTGACTGTGTATTTCTATCCTCAGTAAGCTTCTGTTCTTTGTCTTGTGTTAACGTTGCTACCTGGATTTATTGACATGTCATGCAAACTAGAAACTCTGCTTCTAACCACAGGTCGAGAGCTGTCGTTCCAACTACACAACTTTGCGATGCTGTTTGCGAATGTTCGTTAGACCTATGTTTTCAGGAAACACAGACTCGTTGAACTATACTGATAACGACAGAACTTGCGACCATAGTTGGCTAACGATGCTTTCGGGAAACACACTCCTGACCATTTAATTGAGCAAGCAATCTCATTGGCTGCAGGATCAGCAGAGGACAATCAGCTTTTGCCATGCTGTAGATTGCCTGTAAAGGACCTTTCAGCCTTAGCCCTCTAAAGTTTTGTGACCAAGCTATTAAAAATCAGATTTAACGGCAATGAAATGCATGACTTGAATGAATGAAATGACTTACTTAGCCCTCCATTCTCCATCTCCACAGGCTCACCACCAGGAAATCTTGTCCCAACAGCAGGATTTGATCATTGCCACACAGTCAGCGCAGGCGTTACTCGACAAACAGGCTCAAGTCCTGTCCCCTGCTGAAAAAGACAAGTTACAGAGGGACATTAAAGAGCTGAAGGGTCGTTACGAGTCCTCTCTCACACAGGCCGAGCAGCAGATGAAGCACGTGCAGACCGTTCAGGAGGAACTTCAGAAGTTTAAGGGGGACTGTGAGGAGTTTGAGACGTGGCTCCAGCAGGCCCACGGGCAGGTGGAGGAGCTGGAGACACCCGCGGCGAGTCTGGACACTCTGAGTAACAATCTACAGAGACAGAAGAGTTTCTCTGAGGACGTCATCTCTCATAAAGGAGACCTGCGCTTCATTACCATCTCAGGCCAGAAGGTGCTGGACGCAGCGAAGGCCTGCGATCGTGGGGGATCTGGGGGAACGGACGGCCTGGCGGCGGTTGATATGTCCGGGACTTGTTCTGCAGTCAAAGAAAAGCTGGATTCTGCTGCCGCTCGATACAAAGCCTTGCACACACAGGTACTGCTCTTTTTGATCTTATGTAGAGTCAGTGGCAGAATCTTGTCAAGAATCTGTCCAGGTACCCCAAAATCAAACTTAAAAAATGAAATTTTTTTCAGGAATATTGCAAAAAAAAATAATTTTCCACACACATTTAAGTTAGTTTAGCTGGATGGGAAATGAACCACTTTATAATTACAACCAGTAGATGGCAGCATTTGTCTCTCAATGGTTCTAATTCAGCAAACAATCAACAGTATCCAGAAGGTCTGTTCTTATGTTATGTAATGGCAATTCTGTAATTATTTACTCACCCTCAAGTTGTTTCAAACCTGTATGAGTTTTTCTTCTGCTGAACATAAAGGAAAATATTTAGAAAAACGTCGGTAACCAAACAGTTGATGGACCCCATTGATTTCAATAGAAGGAAAACAAATACTATTGAAGTCAATGGGGTTTATCAACTGTTTGATTACCGACATTCTTCAAATTATCTTATTGTAACAACTTGAGGGTGAGTAAATGATGACAGAATTGTAATTTTTAAGTGAACTATTCCTTTAAATCCTCCAAACATTTTAATAATAAAAAAACAAAAAATACATTAAATGTTTGAGATGATAAACTGTAAACTCATACGTTTCAGTGTAATCAGCTTGGAAACAATCTCAAAGACGTGGTGGACAAGTACAAGAAGTATGAAGATGCCAGTGATGGTCTGGTGAAGTGGCTCAGTAGTTGTGAGGACGAGTCCCGAAGACAGCAGTCAGAGCCCATTGCTGGAGATCCACAAACCCTTCAGAGACAGCTGGAGGAGACCAAGGCATGAACACTGTCATTATTTCACTTCACAGAGTTATAATGGCACTGTGTGGGGCTTTTCACACTGTGCTGAACCCCGCTTTTAACCGTGGGTAATGGAGCATTTCACATTTGTAATTTAGAAGTGGGGTGATGAAACCCTGCTCTGGGTAAGGATTAGCGTCTCTTTTGTGCTGTTATCTCCACTTTTACAGGGCGAAATTATGCAGTGTTACAGCGTGATGCTTAGCCCCTGACAGCCAATCACGTGCCTCATATTATTCACATGCTTTAGACAGTCATGGAAACACAGTGCATTGTACCGGTATATAAACTGTCATTTCAGTGTTTGCGTTGAAAAATGTCAAATGGTGACAGGAAACACGTCATTTGGAGTGAAGAATAGACCGTTTCATTCTTGCCTTTAGTCTGAAAAGACAATTCAGTGTAAACTTGATAGTCTGCAATATGAGGATACACAATGTTAGAGCCATTACGAATTCAGTGCCAATCAATGACACTGACACTGCAAATATGCAAATAAGAACGTTAACCCAGGGTTTATGGAGTAGTGTGAAATGGCAGCGTATGAACACCCAGGGTTATTTGTTAACCCAGGGTTATTTGTTAACCCCGGGTAAATTATGAGCAGTGTGAAGCAAGATAATCCAGTTGCGCTCGAATATTTCAAGAGGCAAGGCTTAAACTTTATTGACGATACAGCATTCATTGGAGTGTTGTTCACGTTTGTTCACATATCATGTACTCACAGTATTGGGTTGTTTTAACTCATAAAAATGTTACCGGCCAATTGGCGATTGACACCATTTTATATACTCGCCAACAAGCATTGCTTGGAGTGTTCATTTTAGGTCCTATTTTGTTTGTATAAATGAATGCATTTAGGTTGATTCAGACATATTTAATAATATTTTTGACTTGAATAAACTAGGTCATTGCACATTGCACTAGGACATTTTTTTCAGTGCACTATAAAATGATTTCAAAAGACGTTTTAGTGTTTGCAATGTGTTGTAATAAGTCAGTACAGCAAGCCAGAATGAGTTCTGCACATCAACACTGGTGTCAATCGAAAATAGTTATCTATGGGGAGTGTTATATGCTTTTAGACAAACTGAACAAAATCATCATTTTCCATTAGAACATTATTAAAATGCATGGTCGTTTCTCTTTTTTTTTGTGTATTTATATCACTGAAGAAATGTCACGACACAAATAACTTGCCACAGATTTAATTAACTTGTGACGCATTATAGCTAGTTGTTCTTGCAAAGGTAAATAGAGAAGCAGACAAAGCCAATCACACTTAAATAGATTACGTCTCGCGTGATGCACTCAGACCACATTCAGCTGACCGGCAGCGAGATCAGATACGCAGAGAGAAGATGTGTTCATGCTCCATTACTTCTCTCTAGGACACGACTGTCTTCTGACCTTGTGTCCTTATGCTAAACAACCTTTTGTAATGTCACGGTCTAATGTGCCTTACTGAGATGAATAAAGAACACACACCACTGATGTTGTGCTTTTAAGATAACCAGTCTATTGACTGCACTCTTATTAGTGGATTGTAATAAGCATCGGTCTGTTCCAGAGTCTTCAAGGGCAAACTACGTCCCATCAGGCTGTGCTGGATACGCTGAGGAGATCCGCTGATGCCCTGATCTCTGCCGAGGGAGAACTGCTGTCCAATCCGGAGGAGATTCAGGAGACCGTGGGTGAGTCCTCGTCCAGTCACGCAAACACACACCACAAGCAGAAGCCAAAAAAGTCTTAATTTTAACATCGTGAAGAATTTTCATGACAATAAAGCAAAATCTCCACACTTCCCCCCGCAAAATTTCATTACAGTAATATTTTTTTTAAATCAGCATACAGTAAATAAGCAGTACAATATACTACCTTAAAATTGGTAGCACTTTAACACTGTAAAATAAAGTGAAAACATGATATTTAAACATGTTACATTTTAAATTATGTATGATTAAATTATAAATTTAGAAGCTAAAACACATTCCTACATTAAAGATTCATAACCAAACCAAACCATTTGTATTAATCTCGTTGCCAATAGCAGAAAAACATATCTTATTCAATTGGAAAACAATGAACAACATTTGCACATGAAAATATTGATTTCTTCACACAAGCCTGGTCTGCTTTCTTTCAAGACTTCTGTAGGACAAGTTGATTCCTCTTCCTCATAAATCATGATAAACTCATTTCGAACATGCTGTGCCTCTTTATACAACTTGAAATACATTTAGGGCCCTATTTTAACGATCTGAAACGCAAGTATCAAGCGCGAAACACAAGTAACTTTGTGGGCGGATCTCGGGCGCTGTTGCTATTATACCGGCGGGATAAATGACTCTTGCGCTCTACGCAAATCTAAAATGTGTTGGTCTGAAGGAGCTTCATTACTCATAGGTGTGGTTTGGGCGTAACGTGAAATAAACCAATCAGAGCGTCATCTCACATTCCCTTTAAGAGCAGGCGCGCTTGTTCCATGGCGGATTGCTATTATAACGGCGGATTTGCCAGACGCACGCCAGGAGCGGTTCACAGCCGAGGAGACCGACGTTCTCATCAGGGCCGTAAAACACAGAGAAGTGACATTGGGGATGGAGAAACACCCAAATTAGCTTCGGTTAAACAGGCGTATAATAATTTGGGTAAATGTGTAAGCTAGATTTATGCCTATTTTTTCACATCTTCATGGACACAACAATGATTTCCCTCATGTGGAATATTTTTCCTTGTGATTATGTATGAATTACAAAAATGTGAACTGCTGCGTCTGTGTAGATGAGAAGTGTATGTGTGTTGTGCACACACTACATTATGGCCAAGCATGCGCCCTTAAAATAGCATCTGAATAACATGAGCAATGCGCCACTGACTTTAGACTAGGTTTCTCCTGGTCAGTGGCGGAATTGTTTTCTAAACCTGCAAAATAGCACCAGGGAACGTTTGCGCCAGAACACTCCTCCTCTTTGCACTGAACCGCCCCCGGGAGCGCAAGTTCATTCCCTAATTTACCGACATGCGTCTGTGGAGGGAAAAGTCCACAATTGCGCTGGGTGCAAGATAGGGCCCTTAGTCAGTTTATGTAAATTACTATTGCTTACCAGGATTTATTTTCCTACTTCCCTCAAATGTGTACTGTACATATATTACCAGTGCATATCGGCAAAGATCATTTTTTCCAGTTCCTTCTATTTGTATTTTTTTAAAAACTTTGATAATGTCAAACATATGTTATGCACCCTCTGCTTTTGTGTTTGTCTTTCACTGTGCTTATGTCAAATGTATATGTATTTGTATGGAAAAAAGAAAAATGATCACACTGTGATCAGCTATTTTTTTATTTTTAGAAAAGTTCCAAAAAAAGATTATTAAACCAAAGCAACGTGGACATTTGGTCAGTCCTGCAGAGCTTTGACAGCTTGATCAACATGTGAATAATTGTGCATGTATAAATATGCTTCTGTCTGTAGACGACATCGCAGAGAGATATGATAACCTGTGTAAGTCCGTGAGCGACCGCAATGAGAAGCTCCAGGTGACTCTGACCCGATCTCTGAGTGTCCAGGACGGGCTGGACGAGATGATGTCCTGGATGGAGAAGGTGGAGGAGAGCGTGAAGGAGACGCCGCAAGTGCCGCTCGACACTCACTCCATCGCTAATGCACTCAGCAAGGAGGCAGTATGTGACCTTTCACCTTTCATTCAAGACACTCGATATCAGGCATATTCACATGTATTTTATCTGACTCTGACTGTTCAAACCAGGGTTGTGACGGGGTATTCTTTCATCTACATTTAGCATTATTACTCAGCGTGTGAAAGAGCATTTCAAAATAAACATAATTCTTACAATTTGGGGAAATTATTTGTAAATGGCAAGGATTTACATAAACTTTGAAATGACTTAACTTTGTTTTCTGCTCATGATGAAGGCGTTTTGATTATTAATGTACATTGCTTGTTTTTAGTAGATACTTATTTTAAGCAAAATATAAAAATGGTCCAGACTTCAAGAGGAAAACCCTGAACCCACATTCAGTATCTCTTCTGTCACATGCCTAACATATGTATATAAATGTAAAAATTATAATAGCTTGATAAAACCTCTGATCTTACCTTAATATTCATATTTAATTGGGCTCAACTGATGAATTTTGATGAAACTGATGACATTCTCAGATGCCACTGTTTTGGCTCTGTTTTTGAAGACTATGTTAGCAATAGCAATAGCAACTTTATTTATATAGCACAATTAAAACAACACAAGTTGACCAATGTGCTTTACAATGTCACACAGAACACAAAAAGAGGAAAGAGCAACACATAGGCAACACATAATAAAACTGTCACTGATTAACAGCTATTGAAAACAGATGTGTTGTCCTTTAAAATCCCGTACAGTAGCAGCGTCTCTAATATGTTTAGGCAAACTATTCCAACGTTTTTATTTTTATTTTATAAAGCACTACTGGTAACTAGATGGAAATGTGTGTGTATGTATGTGTATATATATATATATATATATATATATATATATATATATATATATATGTCTCTGCCGATATCTTGTGAAAAAAAAACATATTTCATGACTCTTGATGGCCTTATAGCTCTATATGGAGCAAACAAACTATTCCCCTGGGTCTTAAAGTTAGTTTTTCTTCTGTGTGTATTCAGGTATATATTTAGAGATTATAAAATTGGTTTTTGGTGAAGTTTTAGCATTTTTAGTTTTAATTTAGAGCATTTTTAAGGTATGTATTTACACTGAAGTATCAGATTTTGTAATAATTCAAGTTTGTAAGGTGGACAGCAGGGGGGAAAAACAATCAAAACCTTGAAGAATATTTATTTGAAAATGTTGATTATAATTCAGAATAAATAAATAAATAAATAATTCCCCCTTCCCCCCATTTCCCATTCATTCCTATGGGGGTTCAAACTGACCCGCGAGGGAAGGATTTGTTACTTTTTTTATTACAACCACATAAACTCCTCAAATCCTGTTTTTTTAATGTGTATTCCAAGATCAAGTGCAACAAAAGTCTTTTAAAAATTTTAAGAAAATTCAAAGAAAATGATTTTCAGGTTAAAATGACCAGAGGAGAGTTAATCTTAACTTAGTCAACACAATAATGGAATGACCACATTAAAACTATGTATCTAAATGTAAAGATAATAGCTTGATAAAACATCTGATCTTACTTTAATATTCATATTTAATTGGGTAAATGTTGATAAAGTGTGTGTTTATTCCAGGCGGTGGAGCAGGACATGTCCATCAGGCAGAGCAGCATCTCGGCCATGAAGCTGAAGGTGCAGGAGTTTGTGGAGAACGCTGACCCGACAGCTGCTGTCCTGCTCCAGCATCAGATGGAGAGCCTATCCCAGCGCTTCACTGACGCCTCTGAGCGCCACAAGCTGAAGCTTTCTCAGATGGAGGAGCTCAGAGACCAGGTGGAGCGCTTCGAGAAGACCTCTGAGAAGCTGCAGCAGTTTGTGCAGAAGAGCTCCCAGGCTCTGAGCGAGAGCGACGGACCCGGAAAGAGCGTCGCTGAACTCTCACAGCTCGTACAGGTACGCTAAAACACTGCTGTACATCAGAGTTTAAGCCTTTGCTTCATTTATATTAGCTAGATACTTCTATTAGCCTATAGTGGATATACAGGTAACACTTTACAGTAAGTTCCCAGTATGTAACATTAGTTAATGCATTAACAAACATGAGCTAACAATGAGCAATACATGTTACAGAAGTTATGGTAACACTTTACAATAAGGTTCATTAGTTAACATTAGTTATGAACTAACCATGAGCAATACATTTGTTACTGTATTTGTTAATCTTTGTTAATGTTAGTTAATAAAAAACAGTAATTCATTGTTTGTTCATGTTAGTTCACATTGCATTAACTAATGTTAATAGTTAATAAATTATTTTTTTTAATGAAAAATTAATTAATATGTTAATAAATGTTGAAATTAACATTAACAAAGATGTTTATTGTAAAGTGTTACCGAAGTTATTATTCTTTGTTAACATTAGATTCTCTCCTAAAGTTATTGACGGCTCATTTTACACTCACTTTACACATTTTTGTTCAATGAAATGATATAAATCATGGTTTACGGCTGTGAAGTAATTAAAGAATATGGATTATTTTTTAGAAAATGGATTGAAAGCGAGGCAGCTCTCAGAGACACCCTGTTTATGTCCTATAATCTGTTTAGGTTCTGATAAAGTCTTTATTTGCAGGACACAAATGCAGAGTTATGTGAGCATGCAGAGGCCGTGGAAACCCTGCGGAAACTGTCTGAGGAACTCGGCAGGTTCGGTCCTGAAGGAAGCTCAGCGCTTCTCCAGAGCAAGATGCAGAACATCTCCGACAACTTCAATGCTTTTAAAGAGACACTTATGGAGAAGTAAGTGATTAAGGCAGGCACTAAGCTTAAAAACAATATTTGTACAGAAATACGCAGATTACACCTCAAATAGGGTTGCCAACTTCTGTGAAGGAAAATAAGGGGCAATCGTGATCCTTTATAGGAAAATAAGGGACACTCAAAATACTTGCTCTGTTCCAAACAGTGTATGTTGTTCAGTGTCTGCAGGGAAGTGTGTGTACACAGGGTTCTCTGACATCAACACATTTTTAATAGTAAAATCTGTTGACTTTAGACATTTTTGTTGCCTTATATGTCAAGAGTGACAGATCAAAAATGGGAAAAAAGCACTTGTGTTTTTTGCCCAAAGTTTGCATGCCTGTAACCCAAATAACAAAATCATTTTAGACATTTTAGAACAAACTTTTCTTTTGGTTTCTCATTTTTTAAGGCCCAATCTGGTTCATTTCCAGAGATGTAGGGATCTCAGTGTGGCTCCATGAGTAAACTGGTACACATTTTCAATGGTCGCACATTTTCTGAAGAAAAAATAATGTTTAAACTAGAAATGTATCTCTTTTTTTTTCTTCTTTTTTTAACACAATTTAACATTCCTGTCTGAGTGCCATAGATATTATTTTTCCAAAGTTTGTGTGCCTGTAAAGATATCTCAATATCCTTCTATATTATTATTCTTAACAAACTTTTCTTTTGTAATCTTCATTTCAAAGGCTCGATATGGTTCAGTCCCATAGATCTAATGTGGCTCCATGTTCACATTGTTGGAATTTGACCCATTTCTATATATAGCAACACCAACGGATATTAAAAGTCATCAACCTCTTTTCAAAATTATAAACTTGAACGTTTTTTTTGTCAGGAAGAGACATGGATGGCATAACATTTGAAAGCATAATAACTGAACGTCTTTGAAATTTAAGCCAATAAAGCATTTTATTAAAATATGCCACTTAAAATTTTTAACTAAATCTTGTTGCAACCATATGTGAATAAATGAGAACGCATATTTTTAAATTTAAGAGAACTTGGAGGATTGGCATGGGCTGCATTTGGTGTGTGAGACTTTATTGATTATTGTGTGTTTCAATAATGAGGTCCAAAGTAAAGAATAAGACTCATGAACAATAATCACGTTTCTGAAATCAAAACACGGCCAGTGAAAGGGATTTGTCCCGCTCGCTGTGAATGAGGATTCTCCTGGGATCAAAGCTGAATTTTCAGCATCATTACTCCAGTCTTCAGTGTCACATGATCCTTCAGAAATCAGTATATGATGATTTGATGCTCAAGAAACATTTCTGATTATTATCAGTGAAGAAAATTAACTCTTTTTTTCTTCTTCTGACCTTAACATTTTGAACAGTAATGTATCCCTGTTTTTAATTTCATTGTATAAAGAGAGGGTTTTGATCAGGGTTTTGATTAGCTAGGACTGTTATAGAAACCATGTGCTGTAATAAAACAGTATTACAACACATGCAATATTAGTTGTGCTTCTTGCCAGATGCCAGACTGTTTAATAACGCTGTGTGTGTGTGTGTGTGTGTGTGTGTGTGTGTGTGTGTTAGGAAGCAGGAGGTTGTGTCCTGCCAGAAGCAGCTGCAGGAGTTCACAGCAGACGCAGGGGTGTTGATGAAGTGGCTGGAGGACACACGAGAGCAAGTGCCAGTGTTTCAGCCTGACTGCAGTGAACAGGGCCTGGGGAAAGACCTGCACAAGATCACTGTGAGTGATAGGGTTGGGTATTGTTTTTTTGTTTTTTTTCGATACCGGTGCCAAATCCATACTTTTAAAACGGTACCGGTGCCTGTACCGATACAAAAATTTTTTTTTTTAAAGAGCTTCAAAACGATGGTGAATGACATTAAAGAACGTTTTTTATTGAATAAAAATGTAATATATAATTTTTTTTTTGTAAATATATAAATATAAGTAATCTAAATATAAAACAGAACAAATTTACATAACAAATTCACAATAAAACCTAAGCCACCTAACCCAAATACAATAATACAATTAGTACACTACAGTACTAATAACAGCAAAGTAGTCTATTCTTGGTATGCTACAAACCAGCTTTAAATTTCAGCAATTCTTTTCACATTTTTCACAGAAAACATGACGCAGAACAAATAATGAACTGTGACTGTTGAGCGCGTCCGTCTCTGTGGCTCAGCGCCAGCCAATGCAGATTTGAATATAGAAGTTGATGATCACGCGATCTGAACATTAAGCACACCAGTGTGAACGATCGTAAGCGTCAAAGGGTTAACTAGCATCATGCGATGATGAGGTTTCTTACGTCCGTTTCGGAGAACCAGAGGGCAGATATTTCAACCGACAGCTGAGGCATTTAAGTGGCACCGAAACGAGGCACTGAAATCTGTGTTTTGATTCGGTCCGGTTCCATTTCGGTGCCAGGTTTCAGTACCCAGCCCTAGTGAGTGATGCATGGACCTCGCCACAACCATGCTGGATCTCACTGAGAATGATCCTTCTGAACTACTCAGAATCTATTCTAATCAATGTTTGTTGAAACATTTATATCATAATTACACTTTATTTTAAAATGGTGCACTTTAGACATTCTACTAACTACATGTCAACTAAATCTCATTAGAGTATCAGTAGACTGTTCGGGTTGTAGAATAAGTTGAAGTGTATTTGCCAAGTTACTTACAGTCAGTAGAATATCTGTTGAGGAGCATCACAATAAAGTCAAGTCATCTTTATATTTTACAGTGATCAACAGGAATATAATGATTCAGTGATGCAAACAGAATTCAGAATTCAAGACAATAGTAAACTGTCATTATTTAGTTAGTTGAAATCAGCTGTTGATTCATTTCGTTTCAATAACTGTGTAAAGTTCATCAATTATGATATGAAGCATCTCTGCAGAAAACAGTGATGTCATCGTCTCGCTCAGTTCAGTTCTCATCCAATAGAGTCAGTGCAGGCAAATCAATAATAGTGCAGAGGATTAAGTTATAGATATTAAAGTGTTGGCAGATATTAAGCAGACAGTCTACTAATACTCGAATGACTGCTAGTTGACATGTTAGTTGTTACTTATAGTTAATCGAATATGTCTAAAGTGGACTATCGAAATAAAGTGTTACCAAAAGGTCTAATGAATTTTGGTGTAATCTGAGCTGGTGGGATTTTTTGATATTGTGTGTGATAGTAATGATTTGAGATTGTAATGACATTCTTGTGTAATCGGTGAAGTCAATTTATTTATTTTTTTATTACATTATATTACATTTTTATTGTCTCTAAATTACTTAATTTTCAAATACATAGTATGTTTACTCTGTCATTATAAAACCACTATCAAATCATAATGAAATGAATCCTAAAATGAATTACATATCTTATGTTCAAACCATCCTTCATCCATTTCCATTATAAGCAATGTTTTTTTTTTTTTTTTTAATTGTTTTGTAAAATGATAGTAACAACATTTTTATATTGTATTAAAAATGTATTATAAAAAATTTAAAAATAGAAGTTTAAGCCCAAAATAGAATCATCTAAGCAAATATTCTGTCACACTGATCAACAGTGACAAGTAATTAAAAACTAAAATGTTCCCCCCCCCCCCCCCCATTAAAATCCTCCTTCAGGACAGACACGTTTCTCTGCAGAATCACCCGTATAAGGAGGATAAACAGCGGATCATGTTTCTGTGTATTAAAGTGTTTATTCCAGTGATTTAACCCTCGTTACTCTAGTCACATCCAGCATTGCTCAGCATTCAAGAATGTGTGTGTCATGTTCCAAAAGGTCAATGGAGAGTAATGAAAATGTCAAAATGTCTCCTAACTCTACATAGATTTTTTTAAATGTTGAAATGACTGTTTCTGCAGGGCTTGTTGGATGAATGGACCTCCAAAGCTCCTGCAGTCCAGGATATAAATAGCAGAGGATCTGCTCTATGTAGCATAATCAGTGTTTTGACATCACCGGCCAAAGCCAAGATACATCACAACTCAGGTATTGCCAAGGAGTATTTTAAGATTTTACAAAAACAATTATCGCATGTCTCAGTTCAGCATGATCACTCATCTGGAGTCAACTCATATATATATTTATGTATAATTTATTTTTCTTTAGGATCCGCTGTCAGTAATGGTTCTGGTCCAGGAAGCCATACCTATCTAACAAACCAAGGTGAAAGTTCATACTAGTGATGCATCAGTTTTTGCTGACATAACTGGTTTTAATTAATGCTGCGACCAATAACTATTATGATGGCCAGTGTATATCTCTACTATTCTGTGTTTGCCTTTAGAGTTGATGCTGGTGCAGCAGAAGATGTCCTGCATTAACAGCAGTTATGAACATCTGGGAGAGCTTCTGAAGGCCAGGTCATCTGAGCTCAGCGCTGTGTTGAAGAAAGTCCAAGCCGTCCATGAACAGGCCGAGTCTTTACGTCAGTGGATGGAAGACACGAAGAAGACGGCATCATCATGGAGTGACCATCCATCTGGGAAAGACAACGTAAAATCACAGATAGAGCAACAGAAGGTGAATGAAAGCTGTTAATGTGCATTATGTCTAATGACTTATTAGCATTATTTGTCATTTTTGCATCTGAATGTGAAATATTGACTTGAAGTACCCCCTCAGATTTTAAGTTAATATTTCAATAATTTAACAACACGTTCATTCACATATATTCATGGTTCTCTGGTTGGTTAATGGTCACATGGCAAGTAAACAGATCAATTATTACATTTTAATAGTTAATTCATAATTTTAGATGTATCTATATATAGTATTTATAAATTATGTTTGTTTATATATATATATATATATAATTTGTATTTATTTATATATATATATATATATTAATTAATTAATTTATTATATTATTTTAATTAAGTTATAAAAATTAAGATATAAATAGTTATAAATTACAATTGTCCTGTAAAATTAAAAACATTTTTATTTTATTTTATAATTATAGTAATTATTTTATTTTACACCGCAAGTTACAATACTAATATTCATGTCTTAAATTCTTCACTTTCAAGTGTTTAAATCCACACATGTTCATTTTGGTGGAATGCTGGTGAAATGCTTCTATGCACAGAAATGTTGATAATTATGCAAATGCATACATTAAGTGAAGAGATGGAGTTGATGAGAAGCAGTGTTTACTGTGAACCGAGTCGATCTGAGACGATGAAGACACACTGCCACTCTGAAACGCAGCGCAACAGACTATAGACTTACTTCATTAAATCACAGACTTTGATTTGATGATAGCAGTAATGTATATCACGAGTTGAGTTTTATTTTGATTAATTGTGCAGTCACATCTATTTATTTTAATTTTGCATCCAATTTAATAATTAGCTTTTTATCGACTGACAAACCCCTGCACTTCCCTCTCGAACCCCCAGGGGATTTGGGACACCCTGCTTTAGATGGCTGTTGTACTAAGTGGTTGCTAAGCTGTTGCTAGGCAGTTGATAGACCAATGGATATGCCAAGTTTGATGAAGTTGTTTGAGGAGTTACAGTAAGAAGTTTTTGCCATATTTCAGTCCATTCCGTGTAATTTTGCAGATTTTCCTCAACAATCAGCGCAGAAATTCTGAAAAAAAAGTGCACGAACTTTGCGTCATGCTATACATTCTACATGAAAACCTTGACAATTTCCCACTGTAAGAACATTGTTTAAACTGTAAGCACTGAAAAAGCTGATTATTATGTCTGTCTTGCAGGTCTTTGAAGAGAATATGAAACAAAAACAAGCGCAGCTCCAGCAGCTCAGGGAGAATTTGCTCAGTTTAATCGAGGAGAACCCGGATTCACCCGAGGCAGAAAAGTGGAAGCACATGCTGGCACAGACAGGTATGCGTCCATCACATCCAAACGCATGAATCTGCTTTAATCTGCGGTGTGGATTGCCAGGTGCAGCGGCACACACGTGTCTCCCTCGCTCACTGTGAACCAGGGCAGAAATAAAGTTTTTATAATTACCTTATTTAATGTATGTATACACTGTCTTTTATGTCAAATACTTAAAATTAATCAATTATTTCAACTGATCGGAATAATGACATAGCATGGTGGCTTGGCTGTTACCAATAACATTTGATATTTTTACACTGCAGAAGCTGCATCTGACATGGCATTTATGTTTATTTACACAGACTGTTTAATGCTGCATATTAATGTCATTTTAAACGTATCAAGCATATAACTTATATCTGAAAATGTCAAAAACAAAGTTTAAAGGATTAGTTCACCTCAAAATGAAAATTTCCTGATAATTTACTCACCCCAATGCCATCCAAGATGTCCATGTCTTGTACAGAGTGACATCGCCACCTACTGGCCTGGCAGCAGAGTACAGCGTTTTGGTCATTTCTGCGGGTCTGACGTCCGTGTGAATGGGGATTGTTTTCACAATGTGTGTATGCGAAGGAAAAAATGTGTGTACAGCGTTTTCATGTAAATGTACTCATAGTAGCATGAAAAACAAAACAATTATTCAAACGGGAACTTTGCTTGCTTTCTGTATACAGATCATTTCCAGTTTGAATAATTGTTTTGTTTTTCATGCTACTATGAGTACATTTACATGAAAACGCTGTACACACATTTTTTCAATGACTTCATTTCAATGCAAGCTCACTTCTGCACAGTGAAGCTGACTACACTGCACAATGAATCTCTTATTTACATTGCACACTATTTTTTTATATTTTTTTATTATGAAAGCATTAGTGAGAGGGCAGAACTCTGATTTATTCTGCACTTGTGACTATTTTAAACGCCTCTGATTGGCCATTACATTCATGCGCTCAACAGACATGTCTGTGATTGTCTGTAATGCTCAACGCTACAGGAAATCTTTGATGCAACATGACCAGATCTAAATGTAATGCTTTAATCGGCACTTTTTTAAGCACAACAGTCATAATATATTTAATTTAATTTAATTTAATTTAATATAATTGTGCAGGGGCATGTTTGCCCCTTTATCTTGAATTTAGCGGGCATTTTAGTTCATCTTGATGGCATTTTTGCCCCAAGCTCCTTTTAATTTCTGACCTTGCTGTGAACTGAGGTGAAGCTCCTGTGAAAGCTCAAGCTGATAGTGAAGGAGTTCGGCCTCCTCCACACACTCTGAATCAACGTGATAAAGTGATGTGTGTTCTGCTCCACACACAGATGCGGGATGGGAGGAGGTCAGGGGAAGCATGGAGATTCGGAAACAACACCTGGAGGAGTCGTCCCGAATGCTGGAGCTCTTCCAGACGACCCAACCACAACTCTCACAGTGGCTGCAGGAGAAGGAGTTGATGATGGGCGTCCTGGGGTCTTTGTCTATGGATCCCAACATGCTTAACACACAAAAGCAGCAGGTCCAGGTACTGGCAGTCATGCCGTAAACATAGATAAGAACTGTAATTCATGTGAAAGAAATATTAAAGGTTATATGAAGTTAAACAAATAGATATTACCAAAGTCTTATTTAAAGATATGAATAGTTTTGAGCTTTCCTCCGCAAAAAGCTATGAATTCAGGATCACAAGCTCTCTAAATGAAGGTGGTTTCTGAGTTCGCACTTCAGGTGTGTGTCATAAAGTGTCTATCGTTAAAGCTCATGCTAACTATCACAATATATATATCGTCATACCGCCCAGCCTTAATTCACTCACCGTCATAATGTTCCTAATCCATGTGACTTAATTTTGTTGAACAGTAAAGGAGATGTTTTTAAGAATGTTCCTAATGCCCTTTTTTTCTCTATACAAAGACACAAAGCACCAAATGAGAAATCTAAATGACACTCGCATTAAATGTCAAGTTTTCTGAAACAATACCCAGCATGCAATAGCCGTCATATCACCGTCTTGGTTAACTATAGACCCGATATATAGTCCGGCTGAGTAACCCATAGATACATGTTGTTTTTGCCAAAATAACTTGCGAGATATACGATATTCCATTATGTAAGCAAAGTAAACAGTGATTACAAGGTGTTTGGTTTCATTTCTTTGACATGTTATCTAGTAGTTGATGACTAGTCTATTCTTGGACTATAGTTTAGACGTCTATTCAGCCCAAATTTTGCCTCGTTTCAACCTAGACTTCAGGGCTGTGTTTGGACGGCTATTAGACTTATTTTAAACGCAAAATTGCTTGCTGGGTAAGATGGCTTTGTGTGAAGAACACACTATTGAAGTAATTGAAGTCATCTCTGAAAAGCAGCAGTAGCTCTTATTTGCACATTACACTTGATCAGTCACCTGGAACAAAAGAATCAGTGGCATTTGATGTGATGTTTAGTAATTAGTGATCAAAGTGATCTTTTCTCTTCAGAAGACTTGGAATATAATACACTGGTAATATGGAAATATGTGCTTTTTTGTTGGTTTTGGAGCTCGACAGAGTTTTCATTGTGTCGAAAAGAGCCGTGTAAACATTCTGCCAAACACTTTTGTGTTCCATGGTCAAACCAATTTGGAATGAAGACAGAATAGAAAATGTATGGTCAATTATTTATTTTTAAGTTACATAGATGAATTGACACACTGTACTATTTCTAATGCCACTGAAGAGTGCTTATCCTTGAATGCCTATTGCTTAATGTCATATGTCATTCCTTTGATTAGATTCTCCTCAAGGAGTTTGACAGCCGCAAGCCTCAGTATGAGAAGTTAACCGAGGCCGCCGCAGCAATCGCTAGTGCATCAGAGAAGCAGGATCCTTCTGTAGAGCAGGTTAAGGAACAGCTGGCATCTATTTCCCAGAAGTGGCAGGCCTTGACGGGTCAGCTGTCTCAAAGACATGCCCTCATTGAGCAGGCTGTCGGTAAGACCGCTCAATTCCAGGAGATTTTGCAAAGCCTCAACAAAAGTGCCACCTGCCTGGAGACTGAACTAAATAACCAGCAGGCTCTGAGCACCCAACCTGATGAAGTCAAGAAACAGATTGAAGCCACCAATGCAATCCTGGCTCAGCTACGAGAGGAGAAGAAGAGGCTGAAAGAGGCAGAAAACATTTGCTCTGAGCTCTCTGCCATGGTGACTGAGGAATATCTCAGAGCAGACTTGACAAAACAGCTTGAGGCCGTCACCAAACCATTCAGACAACTAGAGGACAAAGCAGGTATTGCAGTTAACTTCAACTACTACTTCCTTCTGCAACATCACAATTGCACACACGTAACCATGCCTGATTTCCATACAATTTGAATTTGAACACTTTACTATGTTTAAATCAGTTCCGCTGATTCCCCCCCCCCCCCCCCCCCCCAAAAAAAAAATCAATGCAGAAAATGCAAAAAGTCT
This sequence comes from Leuciscus leuciscus, assembly GCF_965113295.1. Classification (NCBI taxonomy): domain Eukaryota; kingdom Metazoa; phylum Chordata; class Actinopteri; order Cypriniformes; family Leuciscidae; genus Leuciscus; species Leuciscus leuciscus. Next base: position 34,041,817 of record NC_138746.1, read on the forward strand.
GCAGATTCCACCTGTGTATGATTACCATCATCTTTAAAACATGTGAAGAGGGAGAGAGCAAACAATGTGTAAACTGTTACACCACATCAAGTGACGGCAATGCTTTATTTTTATTTCTGTTGCATAGTGTTGGTCAGTGTTGACAACTTAGCGACTTAGCCAGAGCGTAAAACCAACTTTTTGCCACTGCTACCAATGTCCAGTGATTTAAGAAATTGTACTGGCCATAAATATATTTTTACCGGCCAATTTTTCCTGCAAAAACAGGCAGTTATGACACCAACATTTTAGATACTAGTGAAAATGAACAATTCTCTGTTCCAATTCTATACCACAGCTAAAATTACTAGCCTAACTAATATAAATGTAAAACATTGTTAAAAACAAGATACAATAAAATAAGAACAAATAATCAAATTACAAGCAAAAGCACAAATGAATACAATGTAAAAAAAAAGAAGAAAAAAAAGATATAAACAGTGCTTTTCAGGTTTTTCAGGTAGGTCTGACAGTAGTTTTCAGTTACAGAAATGAGCTCCCTTTCACGTCTTCTTGCACTTGAATATTTAAATTGGCAAGGCTTAAACTTTTGTGACGAATGACGATGCAGTGCTGGCCCGTTAACTGTCCAGGGCACCATGTACGTTTGTTAGGATTCATTACTCTCATTTGGCGCTTGGTAAGTGTTAATTTTAGGCCCTGGACTTACCTGTTAGCGACTTAGCTGTTGCTATATTTAGTGCCTACTCAGACCCTTTTATTAACAATTGCAGCAATTTCTTGGACAAACCTGATCTGGTTTCAGAGACTCCCTGGTATAATTCAGCTGTATTAAAATACAGTATGTCAGCATGGAGAGTTGGAGAGAAACAAACAGATATAAAGGGCTGACACTAGGAAGAATGCAAATGCCATGATTATGCTAATTAGCACTGACTTTTCGAGCAGCAACTTCCCATTGAAAGTAGTTGGCAACAGTGGTGTTGGGTAGCCCCACAAACTCCACATCTCTATAGCAAACATCAGCCATGTTCCAACTGACTGTGATTTTGTCACTTCACACAGCATTTTTGCTTTCAGTCATGGTAGAAAAAGTGTTTGATGCCTGACACTTGTCGTGTTATGCTCTGGTCAGACACAATATTACATAATTGTGAGACTTCTTATCTAACACTCTTATTTTTTATCTTGTGTTTAACCAGGAAAGCGGATTGATCAACTCAACTCGGCCTTTGCCAGCTCCCAGCAGTTCCATCAGACTTCTAAGGACTTCCAAGCCTGGCTGAATCAAACTCTCCAGGAGCAGTGCAAGACACAGCCCATCTCCGCTTATGCAGAGAGGTTAAAACAGAGTCTCAAGGAGAACAGTACTGTTCAGAAGGCCATTAGTGACCATGAGGGACCTTATAACACCATCATGAAAGAGGGTGAAACTCTCCTTCAGAGAACAGAGGGGGCAGAAAAGGTGGCCCTTCAGGGACAGCTCTCTGCTCTAAAGTCCAGCTGGGATGATGTGAAGAAAAGCAATGCTGATCAAGCAGAAAAGCTTCAAGGGGCCATGCAGAGGGCTTTGAAATACAAGGAACATTCAGAGCAACTGAGCTCATGGTTGCAAGAGTTTGAAGACAGGGAGAAGAATGTAAAGCTCAGCGTGAACTCAGTGGAGATCGAGGGCTCCCTCTTGCAGTTGAAGGCCATCCAGAAGGATGTTGACAAGCATAGAGGGCAAGTTGTGATAACGAACACAGCTGCAGACAGCCTACTGGAGGTCGTCACTTCAGATGGCGATATGGTTAGGGAGGAGAAGGCAACCATTGGTAAAAGACTGGATAAGCTGACAGAAGATTTAATGCTCAAAAGAGAAACATTAGAAAATATCTCGCAGAAACTGAAAGAGTTCAACGACTTACAGAAAGAAGCCAAAGGCCAACTGGAGGGTGCCAGGAAACAGCTCGATTCGCACTCTTCCTTGGGTGTCCAGGCCTACAGCAACAAGAACCTGACCAACATGAAGGCTCAGCAGAACAGCTTAGAGGGTGTCCACAACCAGATTGAGAATCTCAAAAGTCTTGCACAAAGTCTTGTTGTAGATGCCTCTGAGGTTGAAGGTGTGACAGACCTTCTTCTTCAGGCAGATAGCTTGGAAAAAGACCACATGTCAATTACCAAAAAGGTAGAGGATGCTTGCTTCACCCTGGAGAACAAGCTCCAGGGCATTGGACAATTCCAGAACAGCATCCGCGAAATGTTTGCAAACTTTGCAGACCTGGATGACGAGTTGGATGGTATGGCTTCAGTTGGCAGGGATCTTGACACCTTACGGGATCAGCAAAGCACTATCAAAGACTTTGTTGCTAAACTTCAGGATCTGATGACCAACACAGCCAATGGCAGAGACAGTTGCAAGAAGATGCTGGAGTCAGAGGCCTCACCTGATCTCCTGGGTCTAAAGAGAGACTTGGAAGCCCTGGGCAAGCAATGTGGAAAGCTGATGGACAGAGCCACCACTAGAAGAGAACAGGTCGAGGAGACCCTCAGTCATCTGGAGGAGTTCTGCAGCAAGGCGCAAGAGTTTACCCACAAACTAAGCAGTGCCGAGAAGCAAGAGGAGTCCCAAGGGTCTGTTGGATTGGAAACAGAAGTCATTAACCAACAACTGGAGACCTTCAAGGTAAAATTAAGATTCATTACCTTGTCTCATCTTGTTCTTTTCCCCTTCTATAGCAGTGCACTGACATTTTAAACAACTGATATACTGCAGTGTCTTACGCATTATAGATCATGAGGTAAATGTGAGCTTTGTATTTTATAATGAACAAGATCTATATCTACTGTTGACCCGAAAAGTATTTGAACAGGTGAAGTGTGTCATTTATGCACCACTAGTGGCACTAAAAAGAGTTTCAGAAATATTGACTGTCTTCAAACAAGTTTCAGTCGATACCAATGTTAAATTTTTTGGACAAACTCACGCCATTGTTTGTGCCAGTTTTATTATGTTGTTCCCAGTTAGGCCGCTCAATCAAACAGACTGCAATTCCTTTTGGTGCCACTAATAGCACAGATATTACACTTCACCTTTATGTCACACTTAAAGGGTTTGTTCACCCAAAAATGAAAATTATCCCATAATTGACTCACCCTCAAGCCATCCTAGGTGTATATGACTTTCTTCTTTCAGCCAAACACAATCGTAGTTATATAAAACAAAGATCCTGGCTCTTCCAAACTTTATAATGGGAGTGAATGGTACCTTAGATTTTGAAGCCCCAAAATGCACATCCATCCATCATAAAAGTAATCCTTGCGGCTTCAGGGGTTAATAAAGGCCTTCAGAAGCGAAGCCATGCATTTTTGTAAGAAAAATATCCATATTTATAACTTTGTAAACCGTAACCACTTGCTTCCAGTAACGGCCATACATGGGTCTAGTTCCGGCTCATGAGTGACCTCTGACCCCACGCATGACGAGTGACCTCTGACCCCACGCATAACGTATTGACGAATCACGGAAGCGCAGAGGATAGAGCCAAACAAAACACTGGTCGTGAATTAGAAGTCTAAAACAAGAATTTTTAAATAGAAAGTGAGAGTGGGAGGAGCTTGAGTTTGTTTGAACCACGAGAGTATGCTACTCCTACGTCATGTGTCGGGTCAGAGGTCACTCTTCCACCAGAACTCGACTCGCATACGGCCATTACCGGAAGCCAGTAATTATAGTTTAATACAGGCCTTCAGAAGGCCTTTATCAACTCCCAGAAGCCGTATGGATTACTTTTATGATGGATGGATGCACTTTTTTGGGCTTAAAATTTTTTTTACCATTCACTCCCATTATGAAGTTTGGAAGAGATTAGATTTTAATATAACTGTGATTGTGTTCTTCTGAAAGAAGAAAGTCACATACAGCTAGGATGGCTTGAGGGTGAGTACATTATGGGATAATGTTCATTTTTGGATGAACTCAAACAAATGCCACAGTTTGCAAAGCAAAACTTTTCACAATTATTTTTTTTAATTTAAAAAAAAAAAATTTATATAAAAAAAAATACTGTGTTCATTTTAGGGGCAAATGTTTAATGAAGTATCTGTAGAGTTTTACATGAGGATTTTTGCTTCCTCAGTTATGTGGCATGGTTTTGGTCTGTTAGCCATGTGTTAGATCGTTCTCTAGATAGTTCAGTGAGTCTGTGAGCATCTGGTGCTAACAAAAGAGCGTCAGCTGATGGGGCATTGTTGCGAAGGTGCAGCGGGCCAGCTGGGGGCCAGTGGGGGGCCAGTGGGGTGCACGTATCGTACTGGCCCAGTGAAAGCTAGCGGACTCGGACTTCTGCTCCTTGACCTGTTAGCGAGTGCTATGGCAGGCTTCTCTATTCACTGCAAACAATAGATGTTTTTAGCTGTCTTATTTTTAGCTACTAGCTAATTAAGTTTTTTCTGCATTTTAACCTGCTATAGTTAAGGATTCTGTTTGTAAAACATTGATTATTCTTATATTTAAAAAATCAGCTCAGCCTTTTGTTGTTATAGCATGTGGTTGCTTTTAATACATATTTATTAAATTGTTCCAAAGCATTAAAAGATGTTTCAGTAAAATATAACTTTTTTGTTAGTGTTACATTACCAGAAAATAATTTGTATTTAAAAAAAAAGACAAACCCTGTTGACAGTTACATGCTCACAGCAGAAGTGTGTAATGCACAACCATTTCTCTTTGTGTGTTTGTAAAGCGATTTTTGTTCATTTTTTACAAACTGAGGGGTGAGTCGAAAGTGTTTTCTGTCCCACAGATGCAGTCGAAAAAGCTTAACTTGTACTTAACCAGGGAATATTTTTAGAGAAGTTGACTTCATCTCTCAAAAATTACATATTTGTTTTGGCCTGTCAGTTTGGATTCCTGGATGTTTTTGGACTCCATATTTCAAGTGGTACATCATTTGGAAAAGTATGCGGCTGCAGGAATTTTTGGATTGTTCAGATCCTCAAAAAAAAAAAAAAAGCCTTCTTTCTATTCTTTTGTTATGGCAACAGAGTGTGTTTTTTAAATCATAAACAAAAGATGTAGATTTCTCAGGTTTTGTTACAGTTTATTAATTACTCCTAGGAGAAATCATAGGAAATATTAGGATGGATGATATTGTAATGTTATCACAACACTGATAGAAAACCTGCTGAAAAAAAAACAAACATGTGATTTAAAATATCAGTCCTAGATAAAACCATTGTCAAGAATTAAAGTGGGATAAAACATTGTCCATAAAGCCTTTAAATGCTTGAAGCTGAAAGAAGCTTAACCTATATTTGTATGTGCATATGAATCAAGCATGGACATCCATGCGCTGTGCTGAAGCATCAGCTGCCGCTGTTCAGGCCATCGTTCGGCCCCTTGTTGTTCGGGCTCCCCCATTCTTTTTGTTCTTTTCAATCTCTGGATGGATGATCACTGCTACATCAGCTGCTGCTGGAAAATCTGCTTTGTTCTCACTGATACGGCCATTAAACGCGGGGAAATTACCCAGATCATGATGCACGAAGAGAAAATCTGCTTTGTCATTTAAAAATATAAGAATATGCATGTGTTGCTTGTTTATCCTTATCATTTCAATTCACTGGATTCATTTGTGACTAAACCCAATATGTAGGGAGCCGAGCCATGTGTAAAAGGACCAGAATATTAGATACCTTGAGGTGGGTTCATTTGACTATAGCCAGCAAGAATCAACCCACAACTCGACAACTACCCAGAACACCTTAGCAAACACATAGCAATGCATGACACTGTGGCGGTGAGTTTTACAGGAGTTGTTTGGAAATTAAGGAATTGTTTGTCTTCTTTTCCACTACTTAGACATGACAGTAATGTCTCATACAAACCTGTGGGAATTTCTGACTCTTGAATCATGGCTATTCGTAATTCCATAGGTGACGATTGGAAAAGGGTCTTTGTGAACCCCTCAGTGTTGGCTGAATCATCAGCCTGACTCACCGTACAGACGCCCAACAGGGAACATGAAACCCTGCACCAGCACTGCACTAGAACTTATGCACATTGTTGCATTATGATGAAGTTGTTATTTCACTGTGATCATGTTGCATGGGACGGTAACAAAGAGGGAGAGAGATAACATTTTGGCCCTACGGATCTCAGCCCTTGAATGCTGGAGGAATTTATACTGTGAGATTTTTTTTCTCAACCAAACCTTTGTTCTCGTCTAAATAATAGTTCTGCGTTTCAGTGCCTGTGGGTATTGTTCGTGTGAATGGTGAGAGATTCTGTTGACAGAGTTTTTTTTTCAAATGGGGAAACATCCCTGCCCTGTTTCTGTGGACAGACAGACATTGTTTCCCATCATGTCTGGTTTTAAATGAATGGTTTAATGCATGTAACATCAGGGCTTATAATTTGTTCATCCACATTTAAATGGCTCACTGCAAAGTTGCAAGCTGGCTCCATTTGTACATCTTTGCCACCTGCAAATGGATGGTCAAAACTCCAAGGGCCACAAACTTCTGTGTAAATTGTTTGTAAAATCATTCATACGTGATTTGTCACATTTTACATAAGAATGAATTTATAAAAGAATTACACTGAAATTCTGCTCATGTTTCATAAATGAGGCCGTGAGATCAAACGGCTGTAAAGCACAGCAAATGGTCAAGTTCATCCAAATAAATGGCGTCATAGAAAGATAAATCCCTTTTATTTGCTTCTTGAGACGTCTATGTGGCGTCAACAGCAGTAAACACGTCTCGGAGACATTAGAGACTTGGACTATGAAAACAAATGTCTTTCTTAATTCACTGCCTGGATTATTTCAAAATATCCTTCCTTCAAATCCCAGACATCTCTTTAACCTCTTCACCTCTGCCAGTTTCACAGTTTCCTCTTTTCGTTAGCACAGAGATTTCTGGATGCCTACGCGCTGTTCATTTCCCCCCCGCACGCTTAGCAGGGAAAGTGTGTAATTTACTTGGAATACGCTGCAACGTCATCATACACAGGCAACTCTCCTAGATTAGGGGTTTCACATATGATAACATCATGTAGTGCTAAGGTGGTGAGCGATGACTGAAAGGTAAACTTCCTTTTCCACTTTCAATGAAGTGATTTATCTATATATAGGCAGTTGACTCGTGGGCAGTGCTCCGACACATGGTGCGGTTGCACTTTGAGCGCCCCGAGTTCGTTGTCGTTCACGACCCCCGCACCCCCAACCCCACCCTCCCACTTTGCTTCCTTTTCACTCTATGCAGTACTATCCGAATAAAGGTAAAAAAAAACACTTGTTCCCTATAAATCTGAGCATATACTCCTCCTACAATTTGGAATCTCCCTTGTGTAAAATGCACTGTGAAGATCACTACGGTAGGCACTATCAGGCGATTAGAACTTATCCAGAGATTATCTTGCTGACGTAACGTTGACAAGTACCAGAAACAAAGCTGCATTCTTTATTCAGTCTAGCCTTTAATCCTTTGCTTCTCCCACCTTGTCCACTTGCCATGAAAAAAGACCTGTCTTGCACTTGGCAGAGGTTACGGTGTTTCATTACCCACGTCTAGTTCCTCCCTCAGCATTCCGCTGTAATTATGAGACACTACAGGCTCTTCTGTGGCTCCAAAACACCCGGCAGAGACAAGAAGAGAAACAAGGGACGGAGAGGGCAAGAGAGCAGAGAGCATATCTATTTCTGCCTTGTGTGATGTCATCTGAAAGGGTGCCGACCGCTTTTGTAGCTTTGCTTTCTCTCTCTCTCTCTCTCTCTCTGCCCTACCCTGACAAGAGGAGGAGGGCTGCTGTCAGAGCAGAAGCACACTAAGAAGTTAAGTCAAATGGGACACGGAGACAGAAGGGGAGAATTAAAAGAGGGTCAAACGGCTACCAATCAGCATGAGCCGGCCACCGCACAAATGGAGCTGTGGCAGATGTTGGCTGAATAATGTGAAGGGGGCGGGGCTTTGAGTCCTGTGCCAGGAGGGTGTCTGTCATTGCCGGTTGGACCACAAGAGAGGCAGGAGCGGCTTTTTGTTTCTCCTGGTGCTTATGGCTTTGTTTTCCCAGATTTGAGGATTTGTATCAGGATATGCCACCATTATGTATACGGGATACCTCTGTGTGGATAACTGTAAGGGAGATCTCAGGAAACTCTAAAATTCCAGGCACTTTTTGGACTGCTTGACGTCTGCGATGGAGTTATAAAGAACTAAGGAAACAAGCAACAATGACAAGTTGTGACAATGGGGAGAAATGGAAACCGGCAGGATTGTCATTTTGGAAAAGGATGTTTAAGAGGAAGAAGTGATGTATTAGAGAAATACCAAAAGTTTATTTTTTAAATATATATACATATATATATATATATATATTTTTTTCGTTAACTTTATTTTCACCAATCTTTATAAAAGTAATTTAAAGAAATTCATAGTATTTTTTTGTGGTATTCTATTTTTTTTTTGTGTTAAATTGTATATCCATAACAAAAGTCTATATTTTACTCTTACTGCTGTATTTATTTACCTTTTCATTGGGGGTAAAGTGTATGCCAAGTGACTTGCAAAAGTAAAGACTCCCTTTTGGCTTATTTTTAAGTCTCTTTCATGTCTGTTAGGGATTGTTGCACTGAAAACCTTTACCTCATTGTTGTGCGTCATTTGTAAGTTATTGTCATAATGGGGAAACCTCTGAGTAGACCAGACTGTCTGCGGCAGAACCCTTCTTGTGTGGGCAAAGGAGAGGAGGAGGACCTCAACATCGATGACTGTTACGTTCCCCAGAGGTCCATATATGACACCGTGCGTCTGAATGAGCAGATCGACTCGGGCTCAAAGGGCAGCCTGGGCTCAAGGCACTTTGTTGGGACTTTGCCATATAGCCATCGCACACTGGACATAAACGCACTCTGTGGGAACGGCGTCTTGGCCTCCTCCAGTGCCTTTGAGCTCCGCAGCAGGGAGGCGGTGCGTTTGGATGAGCGGGTTGTGTTCGACGGCTTGAAGCTTAATGGGGATATTATCCGGGGTGCAGACACCATGCTGTGTAAACCCCGAGCAGCGGGAGAGAAAAGGGAGCCGCCTCAGCACCGGCGCTCCTGGCGGACCTTCGCTCCCGCAAACCTCAGTGAGTTCGGCAGCTCCAGCGGAATGCTATGCGATGATGGATCGGGCCAACGTGGATTGGGTCGAGTTGGAAGAGGACGCAGTATGACGAACTCTCTCACCTCAGAAGGCGACTCGGGCCTGTGTAGTCCCACTGTGGAAAGAGAACAACAAAACCCACGATCCCAGAGGAGAACTGGGCCTGGTACAAGAAGCCTTTCTTCTGCTGAGGGAGTGCACGTATCTGGGGATCTGAAGCCAGGGCATTCCCTCAGCTCCGGTCAGGAAGACTTCCCCTTTTCCCCAAAGAAAGACCGGTTACCAACTCCGCTGTACTACACAGATGCATCAACGCTTGGAAGCCAACAATGTAACAATACAATCAACTCAGACCTCAGTGTGGGTCAGAACGCTGTTTCTAATCGTGATTGTCCAGATATAAATGTCAGGACGCTGGCAGAGTCGAGCAGTAAAACACATATGTCCACAACATTTTCCGGATATGAGGAATTACCCACAGCTGAACTTCTTGAAGACACTTGTTCACAGGATGACTGTGAGCTTCTCAGTGTTGTGGTGACGGAACCAAAGAGTCTTTCAAATTGCCTGCAGAATATAGAACAATATGCAACTAAGGATGAAAAGAGTTATGAATACGAGCAAAGAGCTACAGACTCCAAAATGGCAGATTTGGAGGATTTCTTGTTGTTAGTTGAAAGGGAGGCAGGTTTCACCAATGGAATAAAACACATGGAGGATGAAGACATAGAGAGTCTATTAACATCCATAGCTGAATGTTCGCAGATGGACCTTGTGGCCTTGCCTTCCACCCAGGTACCCCAAAATAGCTGGTTAATGCTGATTGTTTGATTAGCGTTTCCTGGGAGGGAAACGCTTGGCCTTTATCAGATTAGGAGAAAGCTGAATTGGGTTTATCGTTATTTGCTTGTCAGTGACTCAGATGTTGTGATGGTGCACAGCTGGTTATAACTGAGTAGAAGCCTCTCACAACAACCAGGTGACTGGTGCTGGAGCACATAGTGCCCTTTTTAGTGGAAGAACATCACCTTATAAGGATGCTGGCTAAAACATATCTAGTTACCCAGCTGAAAAGACCAGCGTAACTGGCCATTGATTATGTTTTGGATGCTGGTTCCCAAAATGTGATTGTAGTAGTTCATGTTCACATTCAGGTATTCTCTTTTTGTTTCAACGTTAAAATCTCCTAAGGAGTTTTAAAAGAAACATCAAAGATAAATTTGATTCTTAACATAGAACCACAACTGAGAACACTATGTATTGCTTAAGTGTAACTTCAAATATTGGGACTTTTATTAATGATTGAAGATTTATTGAACTTCATAATATTCAAGCAATCATTAATGCAAGTCCAATCTTTGAAGTGTTTCAAGATTCATTGAACTTCATCATATTCAAGCAAACACTGAATAGCTTACAGTTTTTTCATTGGTTTTTAGTGTTCTGACAAGACCAGCGTAATTGGCCACTATCTTATGTTTTGGAGGCTGGTTCCCAAATTGGGATTGTAGTAGTAGTTTATGTATGATATCCACATTCATGTAGTCTCTTTTTTTTTCAATGTTTATAACTTCTAAGGAGTTTTAGGAAAAACATTAAAAAAAAGAAAGAAAAGTTTGATTCTTAATGTTGAACCATAACAGAGAACTATATGTAGTGCCAAAAGTGTAACTTCAAAGATTGGACTTGCATTATCGAATATTATGTTCAATCTGAAACACTAAATAGCTTACAGTTTTGGTTTTTAGTGTTCTTCAATATTTATCACTTACAGGTTTTCCAGAAAGACGTCATTGAGTCGCTGCAGAGCCAATTGCATGAGTTGAACACTCTGGGCCATTCATTGATCCAGAACGCCGGCAAAGGCACCAGCACCAAAAGCCTTGATCATGATCTAGAAGAGGTCAACACCAGATGGAACACCCTCAACAAAAAAGTAAGACCCACTCTTCAGCTAGTTTCACAAAATGTTTACATTTTAATTGAAGAGGTGCAATGATATCATGTATGAATTGTTCAATTTCTTTATCCACTGCACTCTGGATTGCTCATAATCTTTTGATAGCAATCATAATGTTTGCCAGTGTTGGTGAGTAACTAAGGAGTACTGATGCCACTACCTTAGCTGTAATCTTCAGTGCTTTGAGAATAGACCATTTCAAGGATGTAAACAATAACAAATGCACTGGAATGCTACTGCACATGTCTGATTAATACATTTAATTTCCCACCAATGTTTTGAATGCGCTCGACAACTAACCGGAAAACGTCCAACGAACAAAGACGTCACTTCCTTAAGCCAACAAATAGCCGTTGAAATGGTCTATAGTCGAGTGTAGCCTTTCCAGTATCCATGGTTTATAGCAAGTAGCGATAGTGTTAGATGCTACACCAACAAATTTAGTCATTTGTAGCATGCCAAGCTACAGTTTTAAGGTTGTTTCCTCAGCATTGCTGTATGTGTGATCTTCACAGGTTGCGGAGCGATCTGCACAACTTCATGAAGCCCTGCTCGACTGTGGCAGGTTCCAGGATGCTCTGGAGTCTCTTCTCAGCTGGCTCACGGACACAGAGGAGCTGGTGGCCAATCAGAAACCTCCATCAGCAGAATTCAAAGTGGTCAAAGCACAGATACAAGAGCAGAAGGTATGACGTCAGAAATGCTTAGACCCTATCTCAATGAGAATCAGTTCGCTGATGTGGAATCTGTCTTTTGGTTTTACATATGCTGATATCAGTTTATTTTTCCTAATGGCTCTGTCTAGCTCCTGCAGAGACTGCTGGATGACCGAAGAGCTACAGTGGAGCTGATTAAGACGGAGGGACGGAAGATGACGGATTTAGCTGACACTGTTGATAAGGAGAAGATTGCGAGAGAGATTGAATGTCTGGGGCAAAGGTGGGATGTCCTACTTAAGAAAGCGGAGAACAGGTAAATCTATTAACACATCTTAAATTCTGGAAATAAAGTGCCCATAGTTGGCAAGTCAAATAGGGATTGGCTAAAATAATGTTTTGTTTTGTAGATTCCCTTAAGTACTAAAATAGATTTTTAAAGATAAAATCATGTCATGTTTAATTTTGTAGCACTTTATTTTACAGTCCTGTTCCCCTTGTACATACTATGTCCTTATTATAGTTATTACAATACCTGGGTAATAACTAGGTACTAACCCTGAACCTACCCCTAAACATAACTTTAACCCAATCAGCATGTAACCCAATAGTTACCTTATATTACCCAGTACTTGCTTAGGTAAGGACGCCGTATGTAAGTGCACGTACTTTAAAAATAAAGTGCAACCTTTAATTTAATGTGTTGCTTTGCACTTCTTTGTAATTATTTGTGAAATTTACTAGCAATCTCTCTCATTAATAATTTATATCGTTATGTGTTTACCAGCATTTTACAATGGTTTCGAATGAGTTTAAACTTTGGTAGACAAATCTTAAGTTACAGCTTCTAAATAAGAATCAGTTCTCATTTTCCAGCTGTACTTATAAGGTATAATCACAATCACTACTTTTTTCGTGGGTAAAGGACTGTGTATGTACAGTATAATCAAACCCAGTCGTGTCCAGCAATAAAACTAACTGCAGCGTTCTTGGCAGACACAAGCAGCTGGAGAATATATTGGTGGTGGCACAGCAATTCCATGAGACCCTTGAGCCTTTGACGGAGTGGTTGACAGCTACCGAAAAAAGACTAGCCAACTCAGAGCCCATCGGCACCCAGACGTCCAAGTTAGAGGAGCAAATCTCTCAGCATAAGGTACAGGACCGTCTGTAGCGACAGCATAGTCCCGTGACCATTATTAGTTTGTTTTCCATTATGTTTTACTTTATCCATTCCCTGCATTTATGTTCTTCTCGCTTATGTTCTCATTTGATCCATTCTTTTTTTTGTTATTATGGTTTCCGCTCCTTGGTTATGTGACATCCATGGTAAACAGGCCTTAGAGGAGGAGGTTTTGGGCCGTGGTAAGGTCTTGTACCAGGCCATGAGTCTGGGCCAATCTCTTCGGGCGGTGGGCTGTGTGGATGACAAGGAGCTGGTTCAGGCAAAGCTGGACAGCATGAACAGCAGATATATGGAGCTGCAGGAGCATTGCCGTCAGAAGACCGAGTTACTGCGACAGGCCCTGGCTAATGCACAGCTCTTTGGGGAGGACGAAGTGTCCCTAATGACCTGGCTCGATGAGGTGCACTGCAAACTGAGCGAAGTCTCGATCCAAGACTACACGATGGCCGTGCTCGTGAAACAGCACGCTGAGCAGCTGGTACTTCACAAGCTCCTCCTCTTAAGGCTTCCTTCCCTTGTTTTCATCATTTCATTTCTCTGTCTTCTCGGATTTTAGATCGCTCTGTTAGAAAGTTCTGGTGACTGATATATGTTTCAATGTCCAGGCTCTTCATGAGGACATTGAGTTGAGGAAACAAAATATTGAACAGGCCATCCTAAATGGGTTAGAGCTGCTGAAACAGTCCACAGGTGAGGTTAAAGAAGAAAAACACAGTGTCAATATTTGGAAGGTTTTCTGTTTGATGGGAAGCTTTTGATGCTCTGAAACTGTGAATCATGTGTGTGTTCACTTTCATTCAGGCGATGAGGTTGTCGTCATCCAAGGTAAACTGGATGGAATAAAGACGAGGTATTCAGAGATCAACACAATGAGCAACAATGTTTCAAAGACTCTGGACAAAGCCCTGTCTCTTGCCACAAAGCTGCAAAACACCCACGAGGAGCTGGACTCCTGGCTGGAGAAGGTTGAGTCTGAGCTGGCTTCATTTAAAGCTGAAGAACCGGTCGGAGAACAGCTCACTGGCTTGCAAGAGAGGCAGAAAGTAAGTAGCCGCGTTTCCATTACCTTTTGAAATTGAAAATACACCCAATGGAAACACGTCAATTTCGCAAAAACTCCCATTTATCGCAAACAAGTTTTTACGCTCGTATGAGGTGGTTTTTCAGGCAATTCGAATAAGAAATATTTCGCAAAACTGCAATGGAAACAGTTTTTGCGCATTTACAGGTCAGCTGACATAGATTAACGTGTGTAGTATGTGTGTTTGGACAGAAGACGAGACGGAGTTCTTTAATAAATTCATATAAGACAAAAGAATTACTGGAATAATGGATTCAAAACCTCAAATAAATGCCACAATCAAGACCTCGAAGCAGATATGAGGGAGAAAAACCCAGAAACTCCTCATATGAGCCGCTCACAAGTATAAGGGTTGTTCCTTACCATTAATGCTTGGAAAACACACATACATCTTATTTGATTAATAATAATGGCCAGTGCAGTGGCTGGTGGTCCAGTTGCTATGGTTTTTGGAATGATTTAACTTATCGTGAGAGGAATTTTTTATTTTTTTTACTCGCATAACATCGGTTAATGGAAACGCCGTCATTTTGCAATAGTTTTTTGTCGACATTTAGAAAAAATCGCAAACGTTTTTCACAAATCTGTGGAAACGCGCCTAGTGATGGTGCTGCAGATGCGTTTTAACCCTTAGGAAAGAGAATTTACAAAAGTGTTAATGCTAGGCACCTCGAATACCAAACAAATGAGTCTATTAAGGGGCTGTTTACAACACCGGTTTCAAATTAAAATGGGGAAAACATTATCAGCCGTTCATTTACACAACAACTGTGTTTTGGGAGCCTGAAAATACAAACTTTTAAAAATGGGTTTCAAAGTGCGAGTTTTTACTGTTATCGTCTCTGTGTAAACTACAAAAAAACGGAAATTTGTGAAAACAGTGACGTCATGCGCATGTGTATTACATGTTATAGGCACGTGGTGTTTCACTGGCCTGGCATGAATAATACAGCGTTTCAGTACATCGTTTTTAGTTTTTAGTACATCATTGTCGTGTAAATGTACCCTACGTCTCCCCCTTATTGGTTTCGTTCATAGACTCAGAAGAGATCTCAATAATATCTCAAACTGTGCTCAGATTTGCCAGACTAAATTATATGGTCTATGATGTCCTTTATTGCTCTGTTAAATACATTTAGGAGAAACATACAAGATGTTTTTGAATAAAACATAACAGAATTAAAATCCAATATAACTCAAATAAAGAGCTTGCAAAGACTGGCTGATGGTGATATAATTATGATGTTTGATAAATAAAAATAAATTAAATCTGTTACACTTAGTTTTAAGGTGTCATTGTGACAGTGAAATGACTGTCTATAGGTTTAGGGTTAGTTGCTTGTAAGTATGCATAATTTACTGTTATTACTCTAGTAAGTACAGGTAACCTGTATAACAAGGACACTGTAATAAAAAGTGACACCAAAAAACTCACACTGTAAACCCCAAAAGAAAGATCTACTTAATATTTACACAAAAATACTTGAAAATGGAAAATGTTTGTTTTCAAGTATAGTCAGAATTGGTGGATATATCAGTCTATCCTTCATTTGTCCCATTCAGACACTGCTGAAGGAGGTTAAGGACCAGAAGCCACTGGTGGACTCTCTGAATGAGGTGACCAGCGCTCTGCTGGAACTGGTTCCCTGGCGAGCGAGAGAAGGGTTGGACAGGATGGTCACAGATTACAACGAGCGCTACCGATCGGCCAGCGATGCCATTACACAACACGTGGACCAGACTGGAGCTGCCATCTTAAAATCCCAGCAGGTACGGTGGCTCTCAGCTGCTTGAGGAAATAACACCACCCTGCTATTAGCAGGATTCACAATGAAGTTTGTTGAACGGCCCAAACAATGAAGCGCCTGTGATTGCTGCCAAGGGTGATCGGACTCATTGTGGTGTTAATTCTCAATGCTTTATAGTCGTCCAAACTTTATTTATTCTTTTGAGTCGCCTTGATGGTATTTACATAATATACTAATGGAGTGTGACCCAGATTGATTACATTTGCATCACATTAGTGTGTTTATATGGTTTATTACTGATTAGTTTAGCATAGCTGACTCGCCTGGGTTTTTAAAAAATAATTTGCAAGGTAAAACACTACTACTAATAATATAGAATACAATTTAAAATTATTATTGATAAATATATTATTAATGTGGGTTATCTGGATTTTATAAACGGGAATGTTATGCATTTTAGTGACCATTTGAGTCCAATTATTATATCAGTCACTGTTTGTTGAACCAAAAGCTGTCTTGATGTCTGAAGCTGACACTTAAAGGTCCCGTTCTGCGTGATCCCATGTTTCAAACTTTAGTTAGTGTGTAATGTTGCTGTTAGAGCATAAATAATATCTGTAAAATTATAAAGCTCAAAGTTCAATGCCAAGCGAGATATTTTATTTAACAGAAGTTGACTACAAAAAACGGCTCGATTGGACTTCATCCCTCTACTTCCTTCTTTAATGATGTCACTAGAACCGTTTCTTGACTAACCTCCGCCCACAGGAATGCTCCCTCAACTCTACTGGCTACTTGCGCACTTCTTATAACTTAGGCTACTGTGTTTACTCAGCTCTTACGGTGATTTTCTGAAGTAAAACTGACGCTTCATCTTTTGTGTGATGTACAATAAACTTTATTAAACTCATCAGTACATGTTTGATCATCATTCAGACAGCAGACTTGTAGGCTATTAATAAATAATGGATACATAGCCTACAAGCAGATGACAAATACGTTATAATAACCGTAATTAAACTACTAAACCATACCTGTTTCATCTCTATACAGCACTCTGACTCTGTAGGCATTATTGTCCGACTCGAAATTAACGCCGTTACTGAGAGTTTCTGATATTATCATCATTCCGTGAGATGAATTTTTCCTGACAGACTGAGCGCGAGCTCATGAAGCTCCGCCCCCTGTGTCGTCCAGCAGCAGCTCATTTGCATTTAAAGGGCACACACTGAAACAGCTCGTTTTTCTGAGCCCCAAAAAATGTCAATTTAAACATGCTGTAAAAAATGACCTGTTGGGTATTTTGAGCTCAAACTTCACATACACACTCTGGGGACATCAGAGACTTATTTTACATCTTGTGAAAAGGGGCATAAAACGGGACCTTTAAACTTACTGTTTTTAGACTTATATATACAAATGACCTGATTGGCTAATCTCTTTCCTTGTAAAACAAGTAACAACCTGTCTTCATTTGCTGAATATTCACGGTGTTGTTATGTAAATGTGGGGATCATGTTAATGAGCTCATGTGAATTTCTGAATGGCCTGATTTTGCAGCTTTGTTTCCAATAATGCTCAGGGTAGACTGGAGAAGAAGCTGTGCATTATGAACATATGAATATGTATGCATAGTACATCAAACTCAATTAATCTCGATTTAATTGAATATTAATGTAATTAAATGTATGCATTGTGTTAGAAGCGCATGGAAATGTGATATGGACAGTCACACATCACTGTTTTCTTGTTTTTCCTCTGATGTGCAGTTCGATCAGGCGGCCGCCACTGAGCTGGAGTGGCTGTCGAAGGCAGAGAAGAAGTTGTCCTCTCTTGGAGACGTCAGGCTTGAACCGGAGCAGACCGCGGCTCAGCTACAGGCTCAGAAGGTCAGTCGGACGTTTGCGTGGTCGTCTCTAACACATACGTTATAATCAGGGCTTGACATTGACTTTTTTGCTCACCAGCCACTGTGGCCTGTGGTTTTCCAAAGTTACCAGCCACTCAGCATTAACACTGGCCACGATTCTGACATCGAGACCATTGGGGAAAACTGCCATATGGATATTTTGTATAATATTTTTAATATTATCTTATAATTTGGCTCATGTCACTTTAAGAGCTAATGCACCAACTCATTATACTGTTACACATGCGTTTTCTTCCTCAACTGTTTACGTTCACTTAAAACATAACAGACTGTGTTTATGTGAATACTCACCAAGACCAGCAATTTGACGTTGTTTTGTGTGTATTTGACTGTTTAAGCGCAATAAGCAGCGAAAAAGAACTCAGTTTAGTACTGAGAGGCATCTTTATGTGCTGCACTTTGGGTTTGAGCTCAACATCTGCGGGAATTTGTAAAATTATGCGCAGTCCCATGCCGAAATTCAAGCCCTGTAACACCAACAATATTCATCCGGAGCGAATGAAACGAGTGAGTGAGTGGAGGCGGGTTTGTGTGTAACTCGTAACTTGTGTGTAAGAGATGAGAGAGAGAAAGAGACACTGGTCTCGTGTGTCTATTCTGAGGAAAATGAGTATTGGAAGCGTTTCAGATCTTTCAGTATCGACGCATCAAAAAATCTATATTTTTGACAACACTGCATTACACTTAGGTTATTATTTCAGTTGCCTTTTTAAAAGACTGCAATTGAAAAAAGTATATAAAATTATATATAAAATTCAGCCCGCCAAAGTGTCTAGTAGGAGTGACTGCGTTACACACCACTGCTGGAACACACACACATTTGGCAGGTTGGCGGGTGTTAATGTCAAGCCCTGGTAATAAAGCCCACATTGTCTTTCTCCTCCAGAGCTTCTCCATGGACATTATGAGACATAAAGATGCTGTGGATGACATTGTAAAGACCGGCGAGGCCATTATGAACAGCAAAGATGAAGCAGAGAAGCAGGTGTTGAGGGTAAATAAAAGTACATGTATAAAGAAATGTAGCCTAAACTGTGTCCAGTCCTGGTGAAATCACTGTGTTCTCGTACAGGTGAAGCTCCAGGGGTTGTCGGAGAAATACAGTGTGGTCAGTCAGCTGAACTCGGAGCGCTGTCTGCAGCTGGAAAGAGCTCATTCTCTGGCCTGCCAGTTCTGGGAGACGCACGATGAGCTCTGGCCATGGCTTCAGGAGACCAGAGCTACCTTCACTCAGCTGTCCCAGCCGGCCATCGAGTACGAAGCCCTCCGACAGCAGCAAGAGGAGCTGAGGGTGAGGCTAACAGCCATTAACACTAGATCATTCCTCTTATTAATGAAGCACACACCTAGAGTTGATGGATGCTACTCATCATCTGTCTGAAATAAAATCATTTGGTTGCATTTTATTTTGATAGTCCACTTTAGACAAGTAATGTTGCACCTACATGTCAACTAACTCTCATTAGAGTTGTTAGTGGTTAGGGTTAGTAGAATAAGTTGACAGCTTAATGATGTAGTTGCAACATTACTTATTGTCAACAGAATGTCTATAGTGGTACCAATTTGATTTTATATATATATATAATATATATATATATATATATATATATATATATATATATATATATATATATATATATGTATGTATATGTTTGAGAACTAATAACTATACATTTTATTAGTTTTTTCTGCTGCTGATTGGTTTGTGTTAAATAACATTATCTACGTTTACATGCACCCACATATTATTCCCATTATAATCAGATATATGACTCAGAAAAGCCTTCATGTAAATATCTCAATCTATCCTAATGAATTTTGATCGGATAGAAAAGGCCTGAAATAATCTGATCGACAGCAAAAAATCAAGCAAGCAACAATTGAATACGACTATTTTCTTAATCAGATTCACAAGTACTATAGCTTGCCCAGATGTGCAGTGCTGTAATGCGTATGATTACATATGCTTTACATCATATGAACCTGCATACGTTTATTAATGTGAAGTAGCTCTGTTGGCATTATAGCAGTGGCTTTCTCCGGTTCTGAATGTGTCGACTGGGTTTTGGTTCAGAATACATATAATGCAAATATATGAATCAGATTGCAACCTGTAGCGTTCATTTAAACAGAACTTTCAGATGTTGAAATCAGAAATTAGTGCATGTGAACATACCTAATGTGTGGTGATGAGGTCATTCTTCCAGTGTGGAGATGTTGAAAAAATGGCATATATCTAGGCATTTTATCAAAGCAATATGCAATTCGATACTGTGATTTTACCATGGTTTATGGTTTTGCCTTGTCCTTAACTGTCACAAAATCACAGTAATGCAGCGCCTTGGATGGCTTAGTGCTTTACTAGAAGGGTTAAGAGGATAAAGCATTATGTACATCCGTGTCCTGACATGTCCTGAAATGTTGTCTAATTGTGTTTGATCTTTAACAGTTTTTTGATGATAATGTTATAAACTATTCTGATGATTTTCAACTTTCCACCTTCAGCAAATGAGGGAGCTGATAGCAGAGCACAAGCCACACATTGACAAGATGAATAAAACTGGACCTCAGCTGGTGGAGTTGAGTCCCGCAGAAGCCACGGCCATCAGAGAGAAGTACGAGACCACCGACACACTGTACGGTCAGCTGAAAGTGGACGTCAAGATCAGAGCCGCGGTCCTGGACGAGGCCATCTCCAAGTCCACTCAGGTACGGGTTCACTTTATTCTCTCCTTTTCAAGCATTCACTTTTTTTTTTGTTAAATGAACAGCATTTTGTTTTAAATATAAATCTTATGTAAGATTATGAATATCTTTCACTTTTGATCAATTTAATGCATACTTGCTGAATAAAAGTTTTTTTTAAAACCGTACTTACCCCAAACTTTTGAATAGTAGTTGTTAACATTAGCAAAAATGTTTCTTGAGTGGCAAATCATCATATTAGAATGATTTCCGAAGGATCATGTGTGTCACTGTAATGATGCTGAAAATTCAGCTTTGATCACAGGAATAAATTACATTTTACTATATATTCACATAGAAAACAGTCATTTTATTGAATAAATACTGCCTTAGTGAGCAGCAAAAAGAGGCTTCCTTCAAAAACATAAAAAAGCCTAATTATTCCAAACTTTTGAGCGGTAGCATCATGCTACCAACATACTAATCATGATAGCATCATTCTAACAACATACTAATCATAGTAAATCATGCTAGAATGTGGTAAATCGTAGTAAATCATGTTATAATGTGGTATATCATGGTATCACAACATGTTAATTGTGTTAGCATCTGCCCAGTGGCGAGTTTAGCCGCTGCAAGCAGCACTCTCATTTTCTTCAGGAAATGAACATTCTAGTTATTATTATTTATTATTATTCCGCCAAAAGTTTGACGTGCTACTCCTCCCACAGCTTTTATCACAGACCCACGAATGAGGCATCAAATCGTGCGGATTATTGAGGAATAAAAGGAATTAATTTATTCCTTCAAAAACATTAAAAAAGCCTAATTATTCCAAACTTTTGAGCGGTAGTGTAAGTGTGAGTCTGCTCTCCACAGTTCCATGATAAGATCGAGCCGATGCTGGAGTCTCTGGAGCGTATCTCTGAACGCCTGCGCCAGCCTCCGTCCATCTCTGTAGAGGTGGAGAAGATCCGAGAGCAGATCTCCGAGAACAGAGCAGTGACTGTAGACCTGGAGAAGCTTCAGCCCTCGTACGAGACCCTCAAAGAGCGAGGAGAGGAGATGATCGCGCGCTCGGATGGAGCGGACAAGGACCTCTCCGCCAAAGGTAACTATAGGCTGGAGCTATTTTCAATACGTTTTTATTTTTATATTTTTCTTTTAAAATTTTGTTTAAGTTTTAGTAATTGTGTTTTTGTCATTTTGTTCATTTCAATATGTGTATATAGTTTTTATACATTTTTAGGTAACACTTTATTTTACAGTGTCCTTGTTACATATGTTACATGTACTTACCATATAATAACAGTAAATTATGCATAATTACATGCAACTAACCCTCAACCAAATCCTAATCCTACCCTAACCCTATAGTAAGTAACCCTGTAGTTAATTAATATTACTCAGTACTTAAATATATAATTACACTGTAACAATGACACCTTAAAATAAAGTGCAACTCATTTTTATATCAGTTTGAGTTATTTTAGTTACTGACGCACTGAATCCTGGACCGAAGTAGTGACGTTTAAGAAGCGTTTTTCCGACGGTGCGTTCTAGGGCCGGGTTGACCGAATGATTTCCTTGTTTTTATTTGATACCGATATGGATCTCAAGATCTGTCTTTTAGTCGGTACTGATTTCTGGACATGCGTAAACAAATCTTCACTAAACGTTTGTAGCGCGACTGCCATCCAATAAGCTTTGTTACTTTTTAAATTAAACAGTCTCAACTTTCTATTTTAAATGAAATTTAAACAATAAATGTTATTTTGATGTTTTAAATGAATAAACTCAAACATAAAAGTTAGTTCATTTGCATTTGCCAAAAAAATGGCAAAAAAACATGCACTACATTACATATTCATTATATTTAATGAATTTATAACCTGTTAGTGATGTCTTCATTATTTAATTTATATTTGAATAAATGTCATGAAAAAAAGTTATACCAGCCATCGTTTAAATGTTAATATTAACAGTAAATGGAAATAAAAAATGTATTTCGGTGCATCACTAAAATGTATGAAATTAAATAAAATGTGTAATATTAGTAAAATTTCATTTTCAGCCCAGAATTTTATTTTTGGTGCTTCACTAATTTTAGTACATAAAGTTAAACTGAATTAAAATGCTTAAATAATATTTTTTATGTTTATTTTATTTCAGTTAACTTTATGTTTAGTAACAACGTCTTTAAAAAAAAAAATGATTTTTTAATGATTTTAGTTAACTATAATAACCCATTATGAAGGCATTGTGCCAGAACGCGTGTGGTTTCGGACATGCTGATGCTTCTGTTGTTTCATCTGAAGCTGTTCAAGATAAGCTGGACCAGATGGTGTTCCTGTGGAATGACATCCAAGCTCTTCTGGAGGAAAGAGAGGCCAAGCTCCTGGATGTCATGGACTTAGCGGAGAAGTTCTGGTGTGATCACTGCGCGCTCATCGTCACCATCAAGGACTCGCATGATCTTCTGAGAGAGCTGGAGGAGCCTGGAGTGGACCCTTCAGTGGTCAAGCAGCAGCAGGAGTCTGTGGAGGTCTGGAGGATTCACATCAGAGGCTGGTTTAGAGGCTCACAGTCATTCAACAGCTTCACACTCGTTGTTTTGCTCCACAGAGCTTCAGAGAGGAGATAGACGGGCTGCAGGAGGAGCTGAACGTGGTCCAGAATCTGGGGGCCGAGCTCATGACCGCGTGTGGAGAGCCTGATAAACCAGTGATCAAGAAGAGCATAGATGAGGTAATGATGCACTGGAGAACAATTGATTACCAAAGTAGAGGTCTGTGTGGGATTGACAAGATTTAATCCCGTTAAAGGCACGTTTTGTCCCGTTCCTGCCCGCAGAAGCCTATAGGAAGAGGTCTATGCTGAATTTCTTACGCTTTATTTTTATATAACTTTTCAGAACAAAGACAAACAGTCAACACAGCCTCATGGGTATTTACATGGAAATTGTAATAAAATGTAACATAAAAAAATACAATAAAAAAATACCTTTTTCCATATTCGGCTAGTACAAGAGATCCTTGAGTAAAAAAAAAAAAAAAAAAGTCATGAGGTTATCATGTAAACATATTTACATATACGCGCTTATAGAAACACACACATACATATAATATTCTCATGTCCATAGCCATACTTTCATGCAGCTTGAAGTAATATTCTCTCATGGTGGTTACATGTGTGATAGAAATATTAATATGCATACATGTTTCTCTCTTCTCTCTGTTTTGATGTATGTGTTGTCCATTTCCCCAGTGTTTTACAAAAGTCTCTTCTTGTAGTTTTAAATTGAATGTCAGTCTTTCCATTTTACACATTTCTGTGGAGTTCTGTTTGGGGGAAGATGTTGGAGCATTAACGCTAAGTAATCGCTTTTTTTTGCTGTTGCTAGTGGTCTCCTCAGTAAATATTTATTCCTATTTTTAACTGAATCTGGTATATTACCAAGATATAGAATATAACCTGTGTCCCCAATCTCAGATTGGATTTCCTCTATACTTGAGTGTATTTTACACGGATTTTTCAGTCCCGGTCCGGTTAGATTCTGTCTCGTTCCGGGCGTCTATTGGCTATTTTTTCCATTTTTCCACACACACACACACACACACACACACACACACACACACACACACACACACACACACACACACACACACACACACACACACACACACACACACACACACACACACACACACACACACACACACACACACACACACACACACGATGCTTCAGATCTCTAGTTACAGACTTCTGTGTGCTGTTATTATTAGATAATTATATTTTGCGGGAGGACACGAGTCATTTCTTTCTCCCGCTTCCCGCGCACATTTCAGTGTCTTTCCTGCGGGATTGAAGACCTCTTTACCAGAGTATTCACAGTCTCTGCCAAAACACCATAGTTAATTGTTACTATTGTAAAATCATAATGTATTTATGTAAGCTTTCAGAATCTTTATTTATTTATATTAGCTAAAAATAAGTTATCAAGAGTTTATTATAGTAAAAACTGTAGTAACTATGTTTTTTAAATGATGGT
Source organism: Leuciscus leuciscus (assembly GCF_965113295.1). NCBI lineage: Eukaryota > Metazoa > Chordata > Actinopteri > Cypriniformes > Leuciscidae > Leuciscus > Leuciscus leuciscus. The sequence continues at coordinate 34,066,252 of NC_138746.1, forward strand.
TACCATGGTAGATACAGTATTTGTAAGCATTTCTTTTGCATGTTTTAAAAGTGTTTTTGGGAACACTTTACAATAAGGTTCATTAGTTACTATTAGTTAACTACATTAGTTAGCATGAACTAAGAATTAACTGCACTTTTACAGCATTTATTAATCTTAGTTCATGTTAATTTCAACATTTACTAATACATTATTAAAATCAAAGGTTCTATTTTTTAGCATTAGTTAATGCACTGTAAACTAATATGAACACACAATGAACTGCTGTATTTTTATTAAAAAATTAGGAACTTCAGCAAATCTATCCAGCATTAAATGTGTAAGCAGGGTTAGGCTTAAGGTTAACCCTAATTATGTTTATTATAAAAATAATCAAATATTATATTTTATATTATATTATTATCTCTCTGTGACACTGCACTCACAAAAACGTGAGACATGTTCTTCACTTTTTTTTTTTTGGTGGAATTTTGAATGGAGTTTATTAATGAATAGATAAGATCATACTAGCGATGGTTAATTTGTGAAGTGAATGCTAGTGGTGTGACTGGAGGGCTGATGAGTCAGAGTTGGCGTCACACTGTCTGACCACGTCTCGTTCGGCCCACAGGTGAACTCCGCTTGGGAAACCCTGAACAAGACATGGAAGGAGCGAGTCGAGACTCTCGAGGAAGCCATGCAGGCTGCGGTTCAGTTCCAGGACAGTCTCCAGGTTAATATCACACACACACACACACACACACACACACACACACACACACGTCTGTCGGAAACTTCTTGAGTCAGCACTGTCTGATCGCCTGTCATGCTGAATATGTTCTTAAAGGAAAATCAAATATTACATGAATGGGTCACACTTTATTACAGTGTAAAATAAACACTGAGTAATATTAATTAACAACATGTACTTACTATAGCGTGAGGGTTTGGTTAAGAGTTAATAGCTTATAATTATGCATAATTAAAGGGATAGTTCACTTAGAAATTAATTTTTGGTATGTTTTAGATTACCTCAAGGGCATCCAAGATGTAGGTGTCTTTTTTTCCGCAGTAGTTTCAATTTTGATATTTTTAGGTCAAACCGTTCTTGTCTGTCAGTCATATAATGCAGGTCTATGGTCATTATCTCAAAACACAAGCACAGAGTCCAAATTAAAACAATTCCCCGTCGTCCAAATTAAACAATTCCCCATCGTAAGTACACATTGATGGCCTAAGACACGAAACGAGCGGTTTGTGTGAGAAAACGAACAGTATTTATATCGTTTTTACCACTTATACACAGCCATGTCGAAGTGATCTGATCTGACGTGTGCGCAGACTGGTGCATAGATACAGTATATACACACTAGATGTCGCCTTGTCTACGGCAGTTCATTGGAACGAATGTCTTTAAGGCGACATCTAGTGTATATATCTATGCACCAGTCTGCGTACACGTCAGATCAGATCACTTTTTGGTAAGCTAAAACATACCAAAAATTAATTTCAAAGTGAACTATCCCTGTTATTTCTATAGTGACCACATGTAACGTAACTACGTCACCTTAAAATAAAGGGTAACACTTTATTTTACAGTGTCCTTGTTACATGTACTTACCATAGTAATAACAGTTAATTATGCATAATTACATGCAACTAACCCTCAACCAAATGCTAATCCTACCCTAACCCTATAGTAAGTACATGTAGTTAATTAATATTACTCAGTACTTAAATATATAATTACACTGTTACAATGACACCTTAAAATAAAGTTTAACCTATGAAAGGGAAAAATATGTTTATATTTATAATATATTTTTAAAGCCGTCAACTCATTAGCTCAAATTGATCGCTTTTTTAAATAATTTTTTTTTTTTTATCAGCATTAAAAGTGAAACTAATGGGAATTTGGAAAGGAAATATACTTAATTGTCATGGAAAATTCGGAATACAAAAAATGGCTTTCTCATAACCATGATGACCCAGTGCTTTTTGTCACTGGCATATTGTATCCAGATCAAGAACATTACTACTGTAATCATGTTAAAGGGGCTACGGTATATGTGGAACTCAGAAACTGTTATTAGTGACACCGGTGGCCGTTAACTGAACTGCGTCCTGCTCAAACTCGTGCACACACAACACACAAGAGACCGAACGAGATTCAAGGCCTGATATACAGGACAGTAGCCAATCAGAGCTTTCCTTCTTCACTTAGAGGTAAAAGAAGTTGGAAATACCTTTTCAGCGATATAACATCCAGACGCTGCTGAAAGTGACGTTTAGATGAATATGTAAATATGTGCTCCGCTTTCCTCTCGATAACAACATACACACACACAACAGAACTGACATCAGTTCATAAATCAACTGATCATAGAGATGTGGATATGTTTACAGCAGCTCGATCATATCCACAGATGAGGTGATTAACAGTTATGATAGTTTGAATATAAAGTATATTTGAGACTATAGACTATATAGATCTGGCAGTGTGAGACTATAGTTTGAAATAAACTCTTTTCTGTGCATGACACTTTGACATTACAGTACAGAATAGTTCTCTCTGCATTATCCTGAACATGAGCGTTTCATGTGTCATTGAGCGGAAGAGAGGCTTTCGGGAGCTCGGAAACATCTTTGATTTTTCCCAGTGAAACCGACCCGAGTCCTTCATATAATAATCAGTCTTGAGGCTTTTAAAGTCCTGTTACAAGCTGTTCACACATTGGCAATACAAGTGATTAATACATGAAAGTTATTTACAGAAAGCCCTTTTAAGCGAATGATTAGTTCAAGTGCTGATTAACTGATGTTTAATCTCTTATAAAGGGATCAAGGTGAATATTAACCAGTGGTAATGTTGGTTTAGGTGTGACTTTTGTTCATTTTCTCTGTCATCTGAGCCACATTTGTATTGGGGCTACGAGTGAAACTCGACTCGATGTAAAGCTTGGATGTTGTTCAGCCTGTGACAATAGTTTCCCCTCCTCTGCAGAACATGTTCGACTCTGTGGATATTATGGAGAGCAAACTGGACTCGATGTCGCCGGTGGGCACAGACCTGGAGACTGTGAAACAGCAGATCGAGGAGCTGAAGGTACTGATGTAGTGTTCGTGTGTGGGACGTTTCCTCATACCCATGACACGTTGCTTTATGTTAGTCATAGTGCATCCAGATCAAAGTTTAGAGCTATTTATCTCCAGTCCCTTTCATTTTTGATTGTTTGATGAATATAATAGAGCTGACAGACCACACAGCAGCTGTGTTTACCCAGAGACTTTCAGTTACTGTGGGTTTAAGCCTGCACAATTGAAAATGTTTAACCATTAATGTTTTTTAAATGGTTTACAGGTGAACCAACATGCTTTTAGTCCAAGATTTCATTTGTATGCAGTTCCTAAGAATTTACTAGACGGTTCACAATAGTGTGTTGTTGTAGATTGTAGGACAGAAATCAGAAACACGCCATCATGTATTGTGTGTGTTGTGTGTGTGAAGGAGTTCAAAGGCGGCGCATACCAGCTTCAGATCGAGATGGAGAGACTGAACCATCAGGCCGGGCTCCTGCTGAAGAAGGTGTTTGAGGAAACCGACCGAACGTCTATCCTGGAGCCGATGAATGAGCTGAAAATGCTCTGGGAAAACCTGGATAAAAAGATCATCAACAGACAGGTCAGACACTGAGAAGGGTCCAAACCTCAGCATACAACAGGATATAAAAAAAGGAACAGATTTCATCCGTTGGGAATTGATTGGATTGTAATTATGAAAGCAAATCGGCCTGTTGCATTTATTGATTAATCATCTGATCATGGTTATTTACTGTAATCTAATCACAATTATTTGAGATAACTGCTATAATTGTGAAGTTTAAATCAATCACATTCTCCCTTTCACATAAAAGAAATGTAAGCGTTTGATAAAGTCATCACATGCATGAGTAGAAAGAATAAAGAGGGAGTAAAGAATAAAAAAACACGGTTATAAAGTACACAACGATCTGAGGTCAAAGGTCTTCCTTTATAGGAATGGTATTATATTATATTAAATTATATTATATTATTATATTATGTAAACATCAATTTGTACAGCATTGAAGTGAATCATATGGGATTATTTTATTATAATTTTTATTATTGTATTATATAGGATTCCAAGTAAAACAAAAAATAATTTTATCGAAATTGAGAGTTTCAGAACAGAATCAATAATCACAATCTTTTTGTATGACAATTAACAGTCCGCACACAATCCATGGCGTCAGGCCTGTTCATGTTGAGTTAAATATCTAGTTGCATGTTTTCTTGTAATATTAAAGACATTGCAAAGCGACATTGAAACACGCTTTCCGTAATGTTACATATTTTCAAATGTTGACCGTTTTCAAAGAGATTTGGACTATTAAACATGCAGTCCAGCCCCAGATTCACGCCACTGGTTGTGCCGATGCTGTGATGTTCCACTGTACGACACGTTCATGATGTCTGTTGTGTGTCCTGATCTCTCGTAGCACAAGCTGGAGGGAGCGCTGTTGGCTCTCGGTCAGTTCCAGCACGCTCTGGATGAACTTCTGGCTTGGCTCACTCACACTGAAGATCTGCTCAGTGAACAGAAGAAGACCTGTGGCGACCCCAAAGCCATCGAGATCGAGCTCGCCAAGCACCACGTACGTCCCAGCCAAAACAAGCCCACCAATGCTGCACTTTTCTAAACGCCATAACCATATGTTAACTAACAAGTATTCATTACTTCAATGAGCTCGTTGTTTCTGCATTCAATTATTACATTGTTTAAATTAATACCTTTTTCGCTAACTGTACATTTCTGAAATACATAACTCATCTCTGATAACAGATCACTGTAAACTGTAATGTGGACTCGTGCATTTTCTGTAAAGCTGCTTTGAAATGATGTGTATTGTGAAAAGCGCTATACAAATAAATGTGAATTGAATAATGCCGCCCAGATGTCTCACGATTGGTGGTGTGTTTGCGTTCTCTAGGTGTTGCAGAACGATGTGCTGGCCCATAAGACCACGGTGGAGGCTGTGAATAAGGCGGGCAGGGAGCTCGTGGACTCCAGCGCTGGAGAGGAGGCCAGTGGTCTTCAGATCAAGCTGGAGAACCTCAACCAGCGCTGGAAGACGGTCCTGGAGAAGACTGAGCAGAGATGGCAGCTTCTGGACAGTGCTTTACTGCAGGTCAGGAGAGAATACCAGCCAGACGGAGGCCTGGAAACCCTCTGCAATCTCACAGGCACAGCGCTTCCTAAAATGGAGATATGATTGATGATGTTCTCAACATGAGGCCAAAAATGTCCTCTCTTAATCTTAAAGAATGTGAAAGAGAAGCAGTAAAGAGTTCGATGTCCACATGCTCTCGCTCAGAGAGTTTGCTTTAATGTGTGAACGCCTGAATGGCGAATGACTTGACTTTACGAACTCAAATTTAGGAAGAATTACAAAGAACATAAAGTTCCTAATTTTTACTTAAATGTCCAGATGAATTCTTCACATGTGCAATTAATAATGACTAAACGGCAACTAAGTTTGTTTTGTTTTAATTAGTGCTGTCAATTGATACATTTAAAAATATATATTTTTCTGTAATGTTAGGTGTGATTAATAGCAATTAATTCAAGTTTTTAATGTTTTTATATTGTAATAATTTCGCATTTAATCTCCAAATTAATGTAGAAACAACATAAAGACAGTAGCCTATATTTTAAATATTTGTTTAATGGCATCTTTATTTAACTGTGCTTGCAAGGATTCCCTACAAAACAGGCATTTTGGCATAATTGTGGCATAATTTTGGCATAATTGTGTGTGTTTTTGTCCGTTTAAGCACTGTCTTAAGCTGTGTGTGTCACAGACAGGAGATTCACAGACGTGTGTGCTAGTACCGCACTGCGTTCTCTTTTGTGTCTTATCGTGCGTGAATTGCACGTTAATTTTGACAGCCGTAGTTTTAATAAATTGCGAAAAAACTTTTTTGATTACAATTGATATTTTTGCACACCTGCTCCATAGATTTCAACCCGAAACATTCTGTTAAAAAATGTATTGTGTGGACTCTTTTTCTCCAGACACCATTGTCCTTGTTTCAGAATTCCTACAAACGGGCCGTTTTTAAGGCTAATAATCCGCGCTCATTAATCAAGCCCGTGTTCTTCGAGTCGCGGTAATGAATGTGTGAACTCTATTGTTGTGACGCCGGCTGATCTGCTTTCTAGGCTCAAGGTTTCCATGGTGAGATTGAAGACATGCAGCAGTGGCTGAAAGTCACGGAGCGTCAGCTGTTAGCATCAAAAGCCCTGGGAGGATTACCAGACACGGCCCGAGAGCAGCTCAACACCCATCTGGTATGAGTTTAACACCACAGCAGATCTGCACACGCATCGCTCAGAGCAGATAACACACTCACTGTTTCTTTTAGAATTAATAGATTTATGCATTTGTTTGTGAAAACAGTTTGCTATTAGAGAATGTTTATCATAAAAGCCTTGTTTAGAGGAATAATTATCCCCAAATGTAACATTTTATCATTGATTGTTTTCTTAATACAGCATAACAAATCTCTATTTTCCTTGCAAAATAGAGGCATATAGTGACCAGATTTGAGCTCTAACAATAACAAAAGCAATATATGAATATTGAAATATAGAGTGTGTGTTTTATGAAGTACATTTATGATTATTTTTGGAGCTGGACTGGTCTATGATTTCTTTGTATGGAAAAGAGCAACTAGGAGATTCTGTAAAATATCCAAAATCTAGTTTTGTGTTGCATAGAAGAAAAAAAAGTCTTATCTAAGTCTAATCTAACATGGGGATGAAAAACACAACAACGTTCCGATTTTCTTTGACTTTATTTAATTGTATGAAAGTGCAACAACATTTTTTTTTTTAAATGTAATGTTTTTAAGGGGATTTATAGATTTTTCACACTCTTATTTCTGCTGATATATAAAGAATATTTGTACAATACACTCTTTGAATAATAATAGTATGTCAAGTTGTCTGTGAACATGATGTGTCTGTGTGTTTGTAGGAGCTCTGCAGTACTTTGGAAGTGAAGGAGGAAATGTACAAGCAACTTCTTCAGCGAGGGCAGCAGATTCTGGCCTTGACCCCTGAGGGTCAAGACAGCACCACTGAACTGGACCTACGCAACCTGCAGGACAAGTGGGAATGTGTGCAGGCCAAAGTGATGGAGAGGAAGGTGAGGACAGTCTGATGTACTCACTGCACTCTGTGTTCTTCCTGTCAGCTTGACTCATCTTCATCATCATCATCATCAGTGGGCTGTTGGTTTAAAGTATAGCTGTGAGATCAGATCAGTGAGCTGTTGTGCTTTGATGTGTGTTCACTTGAGCGCACGCCCAAAGTGAGTTATAAATCAGTACAGAACAAAGTCGAGTTGTCTGTGGTCTAAAAAAAAAAGTTGCAGAGGTGGAATAAGTGAATAGTGGAGCCAAAAACTAAAATTCTGTCATCATTTGCTCACCCTTGTCGTCGTTCCAAACCTGTATGATTCGTTTTTTCTACACAAAAGTATTAAAGAATATTCACTCTTTTCCATACAATAAAGGCATATGTTATAAAAACACCATAAACACAGCTTTAAAAAAGTAAGGTACAGTAAAAGTAAGACTTATTGTAACATATAGGTGAGTAAATGCTAAATAATATAGCATGGGTGAGTAAGTGATGAGCACATGTTCAGTTTTTGGGTGTACTATTTCTCAGAGTTCAAAATTAGCATATATTCCATGGAAAACAAAAGGCTTCTAAAATAACCAAATCAGATCTGGCGGTTCACGGACTGATTAATGTACATTTGATTTGGGTCTTTTTGCTGTGTTGAATGTGGGGATTGGCAAAGACGTCTGTTTACAACAGGAATTTGACCACACAAGTTCTTGTCATCAGTAACATAGTGAAGTCATCCTTTAAAGTTTGCAGCTTTCACAAAAATACGTCCTGACATGTGATGCTAACCAGACATCACATTACACACGGTGAGTCACATGCTGTTGGTGTTGATGAGATCATTGCAGTTCCTGTCTCATATCCTCCTCTGCCTATCGGTGACACGAGGATAATGGAGGGAAATGCTCCAATAGTTAACATCATATTTCACAAAATTTCAAGAGGTGTCTTGCCATATCTTGCCTTAGTAAGCATTGCTAAGGGTTGTTTTTCAAACACATTTCCCATACAGTCCTCCACCCTCATCCTCTATTGTCAAACCGGTCTATTCTCTGTAATAAGCCTAACAAGGGTTATTGTCAGGCCGCTTAAACAAACACTAATGCTGTGAAAGTGCTCAAGGAGGTCAACCTACGAATGACTTATAGTTCTCCCTGTACATTAAACTGAGATAAAAGGCTTTGTATAATGTTGTTTTCAGGCTCTAGAACACGTTTTCCTGCTTGAATGTTGATTATTTTCCTCATATTCTCCATTGTTGCGGCTCCTCTCTTCCCAGTCTGTCAGTAACGCTCTGTTTAGTTCCTGTCTCTATGAAGCCCCTCCTTCTGAAAAGCACACTGTGCTCTGATTGGTCGGCTGGAGCAGTGTGTTGTGATTGGTCGAGCGCTTTGAGTGTGTTTGGGAAATGTCCCGCCCCTTACCATGACCACCAATTTAACACACTACTAACTAACTCAACCAGGCCCCGCCCCTTTATTCTACATATTCATTATTATAATGAGGAATATTGTGACGTGTTCGTTCCCGGAAGAAACTCAAGACTACAATGGAGGCGTTTCAGGAGTTCAGGAACACTGACACTGATATAGAGAAGAACTGGAGCTTTTTCAGGCTCAAACAGCAACAGTACACACTAAACACAGATGAACATGGAAAAAAGCACAATAGTTCCTCTTTAATGTGTGTGTGTGTGTGTGCGTGCGTGTGTGTGTGTGTGTTTGATTGCCCATAGGTGAAACTGGAGGAAGCTCTGGCGATGGCCACAGACTTCCATAACTCACTGCAGGATTTCATCAACTGGCTGACCCAGGCCGAACAGACGCTCACCATGATATCTCCTGCCTCTCTCATCCTCGAGACCATCATGTTCCAGATAGACGAGCATAAGGTCAGTGCTCTCTGACATGATGTAACACTTGATGTCAATACACCTTTTCTAAATGCATGTTATCGACCATGCATACGTTTCATTTAAAGGTGCTGTATGTAACTTTTTCACTCTACTAAAGCATAAAAATACCATAATATGTTTGCAGTTTGCAATATGTTATATTGAGGAAACATGCTAAGTTCACATACTCGTTTCTCTGAAAAACACTTCTACAGCCAGTTATTTTACTTTGAATTGTGCGTTTCCAGGCTGGAACGTTTGTTATTGTTTTGTTCTGTGATACTGCACTTTGCCAATTTTCTTGTCCATTGCGCTCGTTCCTGTTGCGTGTGCTCAAACTGGAAACCCGTGTCAGCGTCGAGTCTGAGGAGGCGGGAGAAACGACAATCTCCGATATTTTGAATTGGACTGCAGTACCTATTTCGACCACTAGTTGTCATGCTTACAGACTGCACCCTTAAAAAATGTTTTGACTTTGTGATTTTAAATAGAATTTTTGTAACGGGATCTTCTAGTGAAATGACAGACTTCTCTTCTCTTTGATGACGAATGCAGGACTCTATAATGATTTAGGGCCCGTTTACACAAAACCATTCTCAACTAAAAATTTACTTTTTATGCATTTTGGCCGTTTATTTACACGACAACTGTATTTTGGGGGCCTTAAAACAAAATCTTTTGAAAACAGGTTTCAAAGTGCAATATGAATTGTGGAAACGGTGACGTAATGTGTTTTACGTGTTTAGTCTATATTAAGCACATAGTGTTTCTTTACAAAGTGACATCGCCAACTACTGGCTTGTCAGCAGAATACAGCGATTTTACTCATTTTCGCAGATCCGTGTGAATCTCCATCTATAGGCAGAAAACACGAAGGAGTGCATCATTGTCGTGTAATTGTACCCTTAGTGTTCTTAAACTCCGCCCATGCAGACCCACGCTCATCTGCATACACTGTTGAGTGCCACACCCACATCTCAACATCCAATCAACAACCGGTGCACAGAACCCAGTCCCCGCCTTACATTTTTTCTTTTTGGATAATCCGTGAAACAGATGTACGTCATAATATAGAAAAGATCTGTCACTTCTGTTTCGTTGTGACTTATGAGCAATGTTATTGCAGTTGAAAGAAATATGTCCATAATTATGTTTCCTAAAATGGATGTACTGGATTTCTGCAGGTGTTTGTGATTGAGGTGAACTCTCATCGGGATCAGATCATCGAGCTGGATAAGACAGGAACACACCTGAAGTACTTCAGTCAGAAACAAGATGTGGTGTTGATCAAGAACCTCCTGCTGAGCGTTCAGGGCCGCTGGGAGAAGGTGGTTCAGCGCTCGGTGGAGAGAGGACGCCAGCTGGACGACGCCAGGAAACGTGCCAAACAGGTGCGAGAGTGCTCCCGTGTGCTAGCACTCATTTCAAGAGCAAGCAGACACTGTAGTAAAGGGTGAATCACAGAGTGGACTTAATGGGACTTTTTTTTTTCTTCACTGATTAACAATGCGAGACTCTTTAATGTCAAAGTTAAAACAGGTCTCTACAAAGTGAATTTTTTTTTCTTTTTTTTTTCACATCTTTTTTAATACTATTTTACAATATTACACATATTATATACAGTACTGTGCAAAAGTCTTAGGCATGTTAATATCCCCCCCCCCCCCCAAAGAAAATGGTTTTAAGTCAGTTATTTCTATCTTTGCTGTAGTGTGTCAGTAGGAAATATCAGTTTACATTTCCAAACATTCTTTTTGCCATTAATTGTAATAATCCAGTGAGATTTGTGTATGCACAAGGAGTCTGACAACAGCCGGTATGATCTGATCTCACCATCATCGAGTCCGTCTGTGATTACATGAAGAAACTGAGACAGACTAAATCCAGAAGAACTGTGGGAACGTCTCCGAGACGCTTGAAGAAACCTTCCTGCAAAGCTACAGGACTGTGAAGAGTACTGGCACTCGTGTTAAAATACAGTAAAGTGAGAATGCTTTCAAAAATAAAATCACAAATTGAATTTATTTTATGATTTAACTTCTATTAACTAATTCAAATCAATATATGGTGTAACGACTCTTTGCGTTTAAAGCGGCTCTTGTCCAGGTACACTTGCGCATAGTTTTTCAGGAAGCTTTGCAGGAAGGTTTCTTCAAGTGTCTCGGAGACGTTCCTCCGCAGTTCTTCTGGATTTAGTCTGTCTCAGTTTCTTCATGTAATCACAGACGGACTCGATGATGGTGAGATCAGATCATACCGGCTGTTGTCAGACTCCTTGTGCATACACAAATCTCACTGGATTATTACAATTAATGGCAAAATTAATGTTTGGAAATATGAACTGATATTTCCTACTGACACACTACAGCAAAATATATAAATAACTGACTTAAAACCATTTTTTGGAGAAAATACTAACATTTATACACTTTAATACAACACATATTGCAGTGATTCTTCTCTGCAGCAGACTGTGAAAAGGTTTGTAAGGATACATGATAAAATAAATGTAGGGAAATACAGGGAAATCCCTGCATTCTCCATGCAAGACATATGCAAGAATAAAGCCAGAACTTTACAGGAATGGCTTAAAAAAATACTGTTGATGTCCTGGAGTAGCCAAGTCAAAGTCCAGATCTCAGTCCAATTGAGAATTTATGAGGGGGCTTGAAAAAGGCTGTTCACTCACACACTCCATGCAGCCCGACTGAGCTGGATCACTCTCGCAAATAAGAACGAGGAACACTGCAGTGGCCAGATGTGCAGGACTGGAACAGTCCTACAGTATCAACACAGACACTTCTGGAATTGCTGCCAAAGGCACATAAAAAAACAAAAAAAAACTGACCTGAGGCGAGGGGGTGAATATATATGCAAACAACTGTAATTGATTCTGAGCAAACTTGTTGGGCACGGAATATTATTTTTTTGGACAGTATGAAAAAATCCAAATGAAATCCTCTGTGGTTCAGTGGCGTAAAGCACCTGTATGCCATTAGGCTGGGAAAAGAAAACGCTAAGATATACTGCTAACTACACACATGGACTATCGTGCTCTTGTCTTTTGCAGTTCCATGAGACCTGGAACAAACTGATGGAGTGGCTGGAAGAGTCCGAGAGATCGCTGGACTCTGAGTTGGAGATCGCTAATGATCCAGACAGGATCAAGACACAGTTAACCCAGCACAAGGTGACTGGCACCAGTCCATTACCCAGTGTTTACTCCTAGTGTTTTCAGTCAGACAAACACAAGTGGTCAGTCTAGACGCATTACCATTTCCACCTGAACTAGTCTAGCCAACTAGCTTCAGATTCAATCTATGTTTTTAGACTTACAATTTATGACTAGTCTTAAAAAGACTCTACTGGTAAACTTGTAAGACTGGACTGAGCAGTTTATGCAGCCGGCTGCTGCTAGTAAAGGGTTAGTTCATCCAAAACTGAAATTCTGTCATAATTTACTCACCCCTCATATCGGTACAAATCAATAAGACTTTCATTCATCTTTCTTTCATTCAGCAGATATTTTTAATGAAATCTGAGAGAGTTCTGTCCCTCCTATGAAAGTCTATTCATTCGTGAAAAGCATGCATGAGCTTCCGTCTGCCATATTTGATGTGCTCTATGTACGTTCGCTGATCATAGTTTATATATGAATAAAAGCCTTAATAAAATCTGCTCTTCGTATAAAGTGGCCGTGTCTCTTCAGAAGACTTGAATTAAACGAGTTTTGAAGCGTCAGAGTTTTGGGTGAATAGACTTACAATCAGGGCCGGCTCTAGCCCTTTGGTTGCCCTAGGTGAGATTGAGTTTTTTAATTTAAGTATTTATTAAACTATACAAACAAAAATGCTCTTATAGTCACTCCAACACTTCAACAAGCAAATTCTGACTTGAAGGATCAACTGTAATAAATAGTTCATACACAAATGCTACAAAGAATGTTCAAGGATATTTACCAAGTTGGATTAACTCCATAAAATGTGCAAAAACACTCTTAAGCACCTGTAACAACACTTAAGCAAATTATGACCCATAAACTGGATTAACTATACCCTCTACAAACAAAAGTGCTATTATGGATACTGTACGTACCACTGCAAAATTAAAAGATTGAAGTTCTTGTAGTTCTATCCCTATCTCAAATAATAAGATCAACAGTAATACGTAGCAAACTAGCAAAGCTAGTGATAGCAATGAAACATCCAATATTAGGTGATCGATGCACAATACTTAGTCAATTTATTTCATTTGACACCTTAATGGCTGAGATGAGAAGACTTACCTCTATACTGGGCTTTCTTTTTATCTTCCTCCTTTCTCCGTTTCCGTCCCTGTGCACCAGAGGGTTTAGACCGCTTCATTCTCGATCAACGCGCCAGCAGCTGAGCACTTGCCTAACCTAACGTAGCGCAACTCCCCCCATTAGGAAATGATCAACAATAATCATCAATTCAATCTAATAATCAGGTTGACGACAAGTAATTAAACATGTGGCTGAAGGCACTAGAGGGCGCCCGCACCCCCAACACAGGCAATCGCCTAGAGGAAATCTCTGATTTCATTAAATATATCTTCATTTGTGTTAAGAAAGTCTTGTGGGTTTGGAACGACATGAGATTGAGTAAATTATGACAGAATTGAATTTTTTGGGTTAACTAACCCTTTAACATGCATTTCAAAAGCGTCTCCTGTGAAATCTTGTGTTCTGGTTTAATCTTATCTTGTCACACTCTACATCACTTTCACGGGAGCAAACATGGAATGAACAAACCCATTTTATGCAGCTCACGAGTGAGAAAGGAAGCAAATAAAACCCCTGTTTTTACACTTATATTTAGCGCTGACCGCTTGTGCTTCAGTCACAAAAAAGAAAAGAAAATTTGAATGCCAAAAGATTAATGGCAGGTGTAAAGGGGGTCATATAGACTTCCTGTTCACACCATTAGCCTCTCTGTTTTTATCCCCCATCTGTGTGTGTGGAGCGTCTGACGTGCTGGAGAGTGTGAATCACAATACCAGGTGTTTTTTCACTCGCTGAATGTGGGTCGTAAGTGTCATCCTGTTATGCTCCTGTATAATTCAGTCCCCCACTCTTTGGAAATAACCATGATATTTTAAAGAGGTTCACATTATATTTTTAGAGGTTTAAAGAGGTCCACCTTTTCATGGCACACAATGCCAAATAATGGAAGTAAATACACTGAGCATGTTTGCTGTTTGAGGTCGAGCTCCTCATCTCCAGCATCAGTGTGTTTAAAGCAGGACACGAGTGGGCGGAGGAGTGTGTGGCCGTAGTGCTTCATATCGGTGTGTAATTAACAGCTCAGCAGTGCCTCAGATGTTCAGATGACTCAGTCACAAAGATATCTGGCAGGATCTGATGACCTCAGGCGTCCCGTAAGGCCTCACAGGATGACGTGTGCCCTTGAGCTGCATGTGAATGACCTCACGCCTGTGTTTGTCTTGTGTAGGACTTCCAGAAAGCACTGGGCAGCAAGCATTCAGTGTACGACACCACCAGTCGCACGGGCCGAGCGTTGAAGGACAAGACCTCCTTGAAAGATGACAACCAGAAACTGGACGACATGCTCAGTGAGCTCAGGGACAAATGGGACACAGTCTGCGGGAAATCTGTGGAGAGGTACATGGTTACTGTTCTGGTTACATGTATCCCCCGTCCACTTTTAAAAAGCCTATATTCTGCTCTTTTACAGTCTTGATGTTGTTTTCAGGCTCTACTAGAACAGGTTGATTATTTCCCCCATATTCTCCATTGTTGCGGCTCCTCTCTTCCCAGTCTGTCAGTAACGCTCTGTTTACTTCCTGTCTCTATGAAGCCCCTCCTTCTGAAAAGCACACTGTGCTCTGATTGGTCGGCTGGAGCAGTGTGTTGTGATTGGTCGAGCGCTTCGAGTGTGTGTGGAAATGTCCTGCCCCTTAACCGCCAGTTTAACACACTAACTAACTCAACCAGGCCCCGCCTCTTTATTCTGCATATTAATTATTTAAATGAGGAATATTGTGACGTGTTCGTTCCCGTAAGAAACTCAAGACTACAATGGAGGCGTTTCAGGAGTTCAGAAACACTGACACTGATATAGAGAAGAACTGGAGCTTTTTCAGGCTCAAACAGCAACAGTACACACTAAACACAGATGAACATGGAAACAAGCATAATAGGTCCATCCATCAAAGAATTGAAGTTTTGGTATCATTTGGGGTATTTATTTTATGACAATAATGCACATTTGCACCAAACTATAATATAATTTCTCAATAGTGATTCACTTTATTGCCAAGCATTTGTCATCTCACTATTAGTGAAATTGACAAAAAAGTTAAAGGTGACATCAGAATTTTTCTTTATGTATTTCAATTGAAACCTAAAATCCTACTGTTTTAGAGTTATCGGTAGTTAATGTCCTTGTCTGTGCATTATTGGTGATCAGACTGAAGGACTTGTGTATTTGACACCATACGGGCTGTGTTGTGTACAGGCAGAACAAGCTGGAGGAGGCTCTGCTGTTCTCAGGTCAGTTCACAGACGCACTGCAGGCTCTCATCGACTGGCTGTATAGAGTGGAACCACAGCTAGCAGAAGACCAGCCGGTTCACGGGGACATAGACCTCGTCCTGAACCTCATCGACAGCCATAAGGTAGTGTACACTGATTTACACAACCTGCTTCTTCAGCACTGAACTGTAGCATGGGATATATATATATATGTGATTGCTTTGGCTCTACTAAAGAGCATGTCATTAGACTAGTTTTATAATCCTTCCTTGTCCAAATATGAAAGCTTTAAATGCTTTATTCAAACAAAATTGTAATGTTATATGATGAACATTGAATAATATTTACATACAGTATGTTTATTTATTTATTTATTTATTTGAGCTGTTCACAATCATGTTTGTTTCAGAAGTCATAAACTTACACAGTAATGGAAGCTCAAAAGGAGTAGGCTGAAGCAAGGAAGCTTATGTGCGCCTACCCCTATGTTCAATGCATATACATAGAGCTCATCAAATATACTGTAATGTGACACAGCAGAACAAACCTAACCTAAAATACAGTACAAATCTAGATTAAAACAAATAATATTACAATACAATAATGACACAAATGAATGGAGGGTACAGCACATGATCATGAAATACAAGAGCAGTTTGATGTCCAATCTGACCCATGGTGTGTGTGTGTGTGTGTGTGTGAGTGTGTGTGTGAGTGTGTGTGTGCGTGTGCGTGTGCGTGTGCGTGTGTGTGTGCGTGCGCGTGTGTGTGTGTGCGTGTGTGTGTGTGCGTGCGCATTTTTCAAGCATTGAGCAACTTTCTTAAAATATAAGTCCCTGTGTTTTCAGCCTCTTGGTTCTGTATTTGGAGTTTATGGCAAGAATCAAATATAATTATGCTGTAGTTTCATCAGAGGGAGTGTGATATGACAGAACCCACTGGTTTCAATTAGGGGTGAAGGGAGTCCTGGCAAGTCCAAACTCAATCACATCTTCAGAACAGTTTAGATCAGCGCACACTTGAGCTGATGAGGCTAGTGATGACCTCATTCATGATCATAATTGAGGCCTTGGCCTGAGAAAACGGTCACCAGCAGTCTTTGACTATGTTTGGTGCTGTTTACGCCTGATTTCTATCGGTGCAATCTAGAGCTGAAGAAAATCCAGCTTTTTGACAACATTCTATAAATATCTCAACGTTTATGTAGTCGTGGGACACGGAAGGATCACCTAAAGTGATCCATGTTTCATACACATCATAAAAACCACAGAGCCAACATATTCCTTTTTTTTTTTGTAATTACCAATGCTGAGTGGAAGTCATGCTTAGCGCTGACGTGACTGCAGTTGTGTGCAAATGTCATAAAAGTCTGGCTATTAATAAAGTTAGGAGTGTGTTCGATGCTCTCAGTGCAAAAGCTGCTAAAAAAGCAATTCGACTGAATTCTAGTCCAGCATCTCATGTGTTCTGTACTGTGAATGTAATCCCAGAATGCAGTGTTACCAGCTCTGTAAAACAATCCACACGAAATGTGGTCAGAAAGTTGATTATAAATATGATTCATTAATTGTGAAAAGTATTAATATAGTTCTTATATAAAATAAGTAGTTTTATATAAATCTAATTACGTTTTACACTTAGCAGAGTATCATATTTGCCTGAGGAGTGTTATTTGTCTGATGAATATGTTTAATAAAAATGCTTTTTTTACTGAAACACCAAAACAGAAATTAAAGTTTTCATTTAGCCGAACAGCAAAACTGAAATTGAAGTTTTTATAATTAATTAATCAAATTTCTTTCATAATCAACACTGAAATAAACACTAAGGTGTATGGAAACATTTAAATGTCAGTTTTTATACAAACGTTTTAATAATATTTGACTATGTTCACTGTTTTTGGGATTGACAACCGCATTTACTTATAGGTGTGAGTCTCGAAATGAAACAGCGGCGTACAGTAGCGTCTCAAATACTGTCTGTAAGAGCATGCAACGGGAGTCAAGCCCGTATTCGTCTTTGTGACCAAAGTAATATCAAAGATGGCGACGTCCATAAAACTATAAAATCTCATCGCTTTTGACACTACAAGAGTCCAATCCGTCAAATCTTCATTAACCGACTGCAGCCTTTATCCCTGGGTGAAGAGCGTTTGAGTCACGTGACTGGATCTAAAACCTTCAGACGACACCCAGCTCATATCTCCATGTCTGTAAATGATCGAAACCATATATAAAAAACACGCAACACACAGTATACACACGTTTTTCTGAGAATGCGGTTGTCAGTCCTGAAAATAACCGTATTGTGTGTGACAGCTAGGGTACGTAGGTAACACTTATACAGGTTGACATTGGCACCGTTCCTGTGGGTTGATTTGATCAAACGTGTGTGTTCATGTGAACTACAGGTGTTCCAGAAAGAGTTGGGCAAGAGGACCGGCAGCGTGCAGGCTTTGAAGCGTTCGGCCCGAGAGCTTATTGAGAACACCCACGATGACTCTTCCTGGGTCAAAGTTCAGATGCAAGAGTTGAGCACTCGCTGGGAGACTGTGTGTAGTCTCTCTGTGTCCAAACAGACTCGGCTTGAGCAAGCACTGTGTCAGGTACGACTACATCTCACACTGAAACAGAGTCAGTCTCACACTGAAACAGAGTCAGTCTCACACTGAAACAGAGTCAGTCTTACACTGTGTCAGG
Organism: Leuciscus leuciscus; assembly: GCF_965113295.1. Lineage (NCBI taxonomy): Eukaryota > Metazoa > Chordata > Actinopteri > Cypriniformes > Leuciscidae > Leuciscus > Leuciscus leuciscus. The sequence continues at coordinate 34,084,563 of NC_138746.1, forward strand.
TACGACCACATCTCACACTGAAACAGAGTCAGTCTTACACTGAAACAGAGTCAGTCTCACACTGAAACAGAGTCAGTCTCACACTGAAACAGAGTCAGTCTCACACTGAAACAGAGTCAGTCTCACACTGAAACAGAGTCAGTCTTACACTGAAACAGAGTCAGTCTCACACTGAAACAGAGTCAGTCTCACACTGAAACAGAGTCAGTCTCACACTGAAACAGAGTCAGTCTCACACTGAAACAGAGTCAGTCAGGCACTGTGTCAGGTACGACTACATCTCACACTGAAACAGAGTCAGTCTCACACTGAAACAGAGTCAGTCTTACACTGAAACAGAGTCAGTCTCACACTGAAACAGAGTCAGTCTCACACTGAAACAGAGTCACTCAGGCAAGAGAGTTATATCCTCAAAACATAATTTAGTCTTTCTGACCCTTAGATTTAAACGAGCTGTAAATTGTCTGTAAATGTCTTTCCATTTAAAGTCCCCCTGTGGTGAAAATCCAGCTTTTAATGTTGTTTATGTGTCTATATGGTGTATTTAATATGCTTTAAGACAAACCATGTGTAAATTCATAAGTCGACACCATTACTGAGTATTTTCTCCTTAAAACTGCAGTGAACAAAAGACATACTGTTCCTTTAAAAAGGAAACTGATATCAGGGAATTTTAAATGCTGATTACCAGGCATGGGAAAACAATCGGTCTCACTTTAGATTAGATTAGGGTCCAAATCACTATTAACTACGACTTTTACCCCAAACTCCTAATGACTGCTTATTAATAGTTAATAATGTAGTTGTTAAGTTTAGGTATTGGGTGGATTACGGGATTTAGAGTATGGTCATGCAGAATAAGGCATTAATATGTGCTTTATAAGTACTAATAAATACCCAAAATACTAGTAATATGCATGTTACAACTAGTCAATAGTGAGAATTGGACCCTAAACTGAAGAGTTACCAAAAAATAAAAAGTAATATATGATTTTTAAACAATAACTATTGGCACCTAGAATCTGCTCTTTATGAATGCACACTGTGTTCCTCAGGCTGAGGAGTTTCACTCCACCGTTCATATTTTACTGGAGTGGCTCGCAGAAGCGGAGCAGAGTCTTCGGTTTCACGGTGCGCTGCCTGACGATGAAGAAGCCCTCCGCGCGCTCATCGAACAGCACAAGGCAAGGTTCCCACAACCGGACAAACAATTCACATGAGCCAATCTAATCAGGGTGATGTTTACCTTTCAAGAACCTCAATGACAGTAGGATATCAGCATTTACTGGCAACAGAATACACAAAAAATGCACTTTTATCTGTTCTGCATTACAGCATTGAGTTTCAATGCAAGCGTTTGCCAGAGGGATCAGAATCTTTCCAAGACAGAACGTGTGTCTGTGTTTTCCACAACTTTGACATTCTTATTTTATTAGCTCTAATAATGTGAAGCCAGGTTCATTTTCGACAGTCTCTCTCCATGTCCAACTGAGTAACAAAAGCCATACATGGCTTCAAATCTTTATTAACTTCTGCTTGCCAGGAAAGAGTTCAACCCCTATTTCCTTGTAGCGTGATCTCATATTCACAATCGAAAATAGTTCCCCGAGACATTATTCACATCCACAGTTCGAGGAAGCAAACATCCTGGGGGGTGATGGGGTTTAAAACCATCAGTTACTAACGAACAGTGCTTGATGGTTGAACTGAGAACTACGCCCAACATTCGTCCTGAGGAATTATTCATGTCCTCATATTGTGAAGCAATAGTGGTGGTGAAGGGCTTCTCTTTGTGTAACCAATGACCACTTACTAATGGAATAACTTTTGATACATGCAGGACTTTATGCAGAATCTGGAGGAGAAGAGACTGGGCCTGAATAAAGCCACCAGTATGGGAGAGGCTATCCTGTCCATCTGCCACCCAGACTCCATCACCACCATCAAACACTGGAACACCATCATTAAAGCGCGGTTTGAGGAGGTCGGTCTATTTCCACTAGTTTCAGATACATTTGATGAGAACACATTCATCCACATGAGCATTTACACTATGAAAGCAATCCGGTCGAAAGCGCTTTCCACTACCTCTGGAAGAGGTTGAAAGTGGATAAGCTCAAAACATTTTAGACCCTGTTTACACCTGTATTTACACCTGTCGTCCACTTGTGATCCGGTCCACCAAAGCGCATCTTAACTCTTTATGGTATGGCGTTGCCATATGGCAACAATTTATTTCTACTAATTTCCTTCTTATTCAGAAAAAATACAATATATTGCTTTATGGGAATAAGGTAGCCAATAATGTGCTGTTTTTAAGTCACATGACATTTGAATGTCCCTCCAAAACTATCTTTCCCACTGTCACCCTCACACGAAGACACCTGTTGAAGTGCTCCAGAAATTGCTCTATTAACCTCATTTCTAAACTAGGGCTGGACCCGAATATTCGAATATTCGTTCGGTGGGTTGGTATTCGATTTGAAAATTTGACATTCGAATATTCGTTTTTTATTTTTTATTTTTTTTGGTACACCTGGGATCCCTCGCGAAACGGTTCTCATTCGCGCTTGAATAAGGCCGGCGACACACTGGCTGCGTGGCGTGAGCGTCTCAGCTGCGTGGCGTGTCCGTTTTTCGGCTCCCATGTTAACAGGTTGGAGTTTGCACAATGCCTGCGTGAGACACGCGTCTCAGGCGCGGCTCGAGCCACGCAAAACGTGTGCATGCTAGAAATAGAACCGACCCCAGTGTTCCAGCAACGGGAGTGTTCTCTCGATAGAGCGCAGAACAGTGGAGTTTGTATGGACTGCATGCCTGAGCTTGTGTTTTGAGTTAAGCTGCGTTGCTTTGACATTGTGGAAAATAGAATAATAGAAACAAAATGTATTAGCCTTTTTACCCGTTATTATCAATCTAAATTAATCTCGTTTTTAATTTAAATTAATTTCGTTTTTTCTTTATTTAAATTTAGTTTTTCTTTATTTAATTTCGTTTTTTCCTTTATTTAAATTTCGTTTTTCTTTATTTAAATTTCGTTTTTCTTTATTTAAATTTCGTTTTTTTCTTTATTTTAAATTTCGTTTTAAATACAAAATTAAATTCTTTATTTAAATTTCGTTTTTCTTTATTTAAATTTCGTTTTTCTTTATTTAAATCTACTGTGTCAGTAATTTGTTAGTCAGAAAAATATTAGACTACCTTAAAAGTATTGCTTAATTTAACAGACCTGTGTGTGCGTTTTATATCACTAGTGCAGTGTCCGTTATTGGAGCGTGAGGTGCGCCGCTTCCCGCTCGCGCTGTTCTGTAGTTTATTAAAAGTTTATTAATTCTGAATGTGTCGCGTCTTGCATGTCCATCTATATTGCACCAAATGCGACACTGCACTCCCAGTGAAGTCGATTGGATAAACGGTTCTCGAAATAATCAAAATGCAAACGGACATACAGACACATAGAGAATACTGCCTTTATTAGAGAGAAGAATATGTTCAGCACCCTCTCTCCGAAGCTTCGAATATTCGATGTTCATTACTACCGAAGCTTCGAAGCTCAAAAAATGGTATCTCTTCTCAAAGTAAATTTGATATTTTTCTATATTTCAGAAATTGAATACAGCAATATTTTACGGAAAGAGCAATAGGAAGGGTGCAGAGTTAGCTCTTCTATGTGATGAGAGTGAGGATGAGTTAGCCTAATGTTTGGGAATGATAGGGATCTACTTATTTTTGGTTTGCATAAGTTCCAAGTATATAAATCTAGCAATTTCTAAAAGAAATGTGCAATTAAATAGAAAAGAAAAATCATAATTTTATAGAAAAACTACTTTTTTGACCATTTTCCATTGTGGTACAGCATTGCCCTAAGTACCCCCCGCCACCCCCCCCCCCCCCCAATTTTTTTTTAAAGCTATTTCATGTAATTAAAACTTATTTGAAAAAGTATTTCATGGTTAGAACATAATGCATGCCATAGAGGGTTAATACCAGGTGTAAACAGGGCTTGACACTGTCTACAGTGTGCGTAGGCTTATCAGATCTCCGTGTCCATGTCAGGTGACGGCCTGGGCTCGACAGCACCAGCAGAGACTCTCCAGCGCTCTGGCCGACCTGCTGGCCACTCAAGAACTGCTGGAGAACCTCCTGAACTGGCTCCAATGGGCCGAGACCACACTCGGAGAGAAAGACAAGGAACCTCTTCCTCAGGAGTTAGAGCAAGTCAAGTCACTCATTGCTGAGCACCAGGTACCATCCAGAGCTCAGTATAACGTCATTACATAAAAAGTCAACGGTTTATTAGTGTGAATTGTAGAAACAAACTGTTTGTGTCTTTGCTGTGTACAAGACATTCATGGAAGAGATGACCAGAAAACAGCCGGATGTGGACAAAATCACCAAAACTCATAAGAGAAAACCCACAGCAGACCCTCCGGTTCAGTCTCAAATCCCAGTTCTACACAAAGGACGAACAGTCAGTGAGTACCAGCAGCAAAGCTGAGTCCAGTGTTTCGATTCAACTTGGCATCACATGGTCTTCTCAATACTCATTACTATGAGTGTGTATGCAGCTTAGCTGGCCTTCCCTGAACAATACTATTGTTTTAGGATGATTTGAGCAGGGTTTGATCTTTAGGTTGAGGGGTCAGCGTTGGGGTAAGGGTTGATGTTTGAAAATATAGTTGTGTTAAGAGTTTGGGAAAGGGTTTGTTAATACAAAGACCTATCCTGTGTCAAAATCACATTCTCTCTCAGGGTTGTTTGTTTAAGTCCTTTGTTTTTGGTCATCAGGAAAGAGATCTCCTACACAAACCATGTACGCCGCAGCATCACAGGCACAAATCGAGACGAAGAACCCCAGAGTGAACCTGCTGGTTAGTAAGTGGCAGCAGGTGTGGCTTCTGGCTCTGGACAGGAGAAGGAAGCTCAACGATGCTCTGGACAGACTAGAGGAGGTCAGTCGTACATGCACACCTGACCTCAGATCTGTGCCATATTAAATGTAGTCATCAGGGTCCCTGCGGGTCCTCAAAAAGTCTTAAATCTGACTTAAATTTGTGGACAGAAAACAGGAGTGGTGATGCGGCCTTGATGAATTATGACAATGTTTACATTAAGGTGTCTTTATCATGTCTGCAAACACATTGTGTACAGGGTTTACTAGGGTAACTGCTGTATTTCTGCTGTTCTAGTGTTATTAAGTGGATTAAAAAGAAACTAATGTGCAATTGTAAAAATCCAAACAATTATATATTGTATTTAAAAACCCTGCAGATTCCCTGAGTAACAGTTATGTGTCAATCTTCTGCTCTAAGCTGAAAGAGTTTGCCAACTTTGACTTTGACGTATGGAGGAAACGCTACATGCGCTGGATGAACCACAAGAAATCACGCGTCATGGATTTCTTCCGTCGTATTGATAAAGACCAGGATGGCAAAGTCACAAGGCAGGAATTCATCGATGGCATCCTGTCCTCAAGTAAGGGAAGACTTCAAACAGTGTCTTCTTCAAGTCTTTCAGGCTATACTCTCAATCTTCTCTCTGGTCCTGTAGAGTTTCCCACCAGTCGTCTGGAGATGAGCGCCGTGGCTGACATCTTTGATCGGGACGGCGATGGTTACATCGACTACTATGAGTTTGTGGCTGCATTACATCCCAACAAAGACGCTTACAAACCCTTAACCGATGCTGACAAAATTGAAGATGAGGTAAACATTACCAGCTTACTTTCTGGAAACTCCACCTAGTAACTGGAAGTGTTACAGATGACCTTTCATGAAGTCGTTTTCACTCTGATTTATGACTTCATGTGTTTAGGTGACTCGCCAAGTTGCAAAGTGCAAATGTCCTAAACGGTTCCAAGTAGAGCAGATTGGCGCCAACAAATATCGGGTAAGTGACAGGTTTTTCATGCTTTGGAGATGAGTCAAGAAAAAGCTTTATATTTATGAAACTCGATTCAGTATGCAACCCTAGGCCAATACAAACTTAGAAACCTGTTCATTGTGTCAGTCAAGTTAGATTTTCTAAATAAAATTCACAAGACCCCCAAAACCATCACTGGACTATGGTTGTGAAGATAAGTTGGTGAATGAAATATATTAATTGTTAATTAACTTAACTATCATTTTACAACAACGTGATCTAGTTTTCGTAAAACACTAGATGTCAAAACAGCAGTTACCTCAATGCTAGAAAAAAATCATGCTTCTATTGTAAATATAGTAATAGTAACAATATAGTAAAGCTCAGTCGTACATTGGCTGTATCCAAATGAAAAGGCCTATTCCTCGTATGAAAGCCGATATAAGGAATGTTTTGAGGACAAGATGGAAACATGAAGTCTGGAAAGTTGGCAGTGTTCCTCAGGCCCGCGTTAAACTAGTCCCCAAGACAAACCTCTTTGCCCCGACGCAGCTGATGCCAAAGAGAATGACTTCATGACATTTTTACGTGCCATTGCATTTCTCAGTCTCTCAAGTGTGAGGGTTTTCCCCCGGTCCACTTCTCTCCGACACTCCTAATAAACAGATCCCATACCGTTTGGTCACGGTCAGCCGTTCTATCACTGCCCATAATCTGAGGGAATAATAAAGGTGTTCATAAAAACATAGTTCTTCTGGCTGGCTAGAAGCCTGTAACTGTGCCACTCTCTGGGGACAAGCTGGATAGACCCTTTTTTGGATTTTTTTTTCTTCTTTTGATTTCAAAAGAATTCATTGTTGAGTGAACTGATATTTACTAATGTTTGTCTTTTCATTGTTTTTTCTCCACATCAGTTCTACCTTGGAAACCAGGTATACATGCATAGAGCTTTTTAAAGATTTGCTGTGCTGCCCTTTTTGTTTTATCTGATTCACTGTCAGTGTGTCTTTGAATCCCTAATATTTAAGGCTGTCTTAAACTCACAAGCGGATAAGCATATTTAAGCTAGATTTCAACCCTCTTCCCAAAAGCCAGCCATATAGTTTGAGACATGGCTGTGTGAAATCTCCACTGGGATTCAGGAAAGTAACCAGTGCAAGTGAAGCTATAAATAGAGTGTGAAAACATTTACTTCCCTGATAATAAATGACACCAAAAATGGTGTCTAGTTCAGAAATGTCCTTTGTGTTGTGAAATAGTGCATTGAGCAATTGTTAGACAGATTAATTTATGCAAGCAGAAAAGCAAGTTAAGCAAGCAGAAATGTTTGGGAATAGTTTCAAGTGTAATTTGAGTGTAAATCAAAAAACACAATGTCCTCGTTATACATCTTACATGTACTTACAGTACCATAGTAATAGTAGATTATGCATAATTGCAAGCAACTAACCCTTAAAAACAAACCCTAACCATGTAGTAAGTACATGTAGTTAATTGATACATCTCAGTGATTAAATGCATTATAACAGTAACACCTTAAAGGGTATAAGTAAACACCTTATAGTTCACCCAAAAATGAAAAAAAATTGTAATCAATTACTCACCCTCATGTCGTTCCAAACCCGTAAGACTTTAGTTTATCTTTGGAACACAAATGAAGATATTTTAATGAAATCGGAGAGATTTCTGATGAACTTTTTGAAGCATCAAAGTGGTAGTTGCATAGATTGCCAATGGAGGGACAGAAATCTCTCAGATTTCATTAAAATATCTTCATGTGTGTTTCGAAGATGAAGTCTTACGGCTTTGGAACGACATGAGGGTGAGTAATTGATGACAGAAGTTTCATTTTTGGGTGAACAACCCCTTTAAAATTAAAATGTATAACCTTTTTCAAAGCAAATAAAGCGATACGCCATGAGAGGTCCTTCGATAACAGTGATTTTTGCATTGCATGGATAAGACCAATAACAATATGTTAAATTACATTAATAATTGCAGCTGTTTATAGTTTACAGTGAACATGCTGTAGAAACGTGGCACATTGAAACAGAACATGTGGTCACAGGTGTGCGTTTATTAGCATATTCAGGCCTTATTGTCTAGGTTACTGTATAGGTAGGGCAGTCATTTTAAAATGATCCACCCCAGATAGTTTATAGTCAACTATCACCTACCGGTATCTGCTTTTGAGTTGAAATGCATTTCTCCCCGCAGCGCTGCATTCTGCTTTGTATTATTATTTGCAAGAGCTTTGCAACACAACACAGTTTGCTTGCCTTCTGCTACCTGCCAAATTCCCTTATTTTAGTTCTGCTTTACAGGAGCTTCACTCAACGCCAGTGAACTTGCTCTTTTTCTTTTAACCACATTTTGTGGCTTATGTTCAAACAAGCCAAAGCTTCAGGAAAAATGTTGAGCTGAAAGATGCATGGTTTTCCCTACATAAATCACATAAAATCATGAGCTACATGCTTTCTCAGGGCCGTGTTTTGGGAAGATACGTGACTCTTAGCTGGTGAAGGGCTTTATCGGGCAGGCCATGCAAACCCTCATGTTTTTCTTCCTTTGTATTGAGAACTTTATATCACATCAACTGAAACCATTCTTTTGACAGTTTGGTCTCGTTCACTGCTTACATGATCCCTTAATCGCCGATGAGACTATAACAAACAGGGACAATCAAAATCTAACCCCCCATCTACACGTTGCGGTTTTGGAAAGCTGTATCCTGGTAAATGGTCGTTCTTAAAGCCGTTTGTTGTGATTCTCTTGATTATTTCTCTTGATCATGCTTCAAAATTCATCTTCTCCTCCCCAATCACCAAATTCACCAATGGTATCGATTCATTCTGGGTATCACTTAAAGAATCGCGGGCTTCCAGACCAGAGAGATGCTCAGCTGGTCGCCATCATGTGTTGGTCATGTCGAGTCTCAGAGAGTCGATTTCAGCCATTACTCCATATTGTGTGTCGTTGGAGTCGAGCATCAGTGTAAACACGCATCCTCTATGAGAATGTTAGTTTGTAGTTCTAGACAGTGCAACTTCTGTATGTATTGTTGGTTTGTGAAAAAAGTTCTCATATTGGTATGGTTTCTTTCTTTTTTTTTCTTCAACAGAAAGCATGAGGCCATAATTTTCTGTGCTGTGAAATCTGTATGCCTTGGCCAAATCCAACTGGCAACAATCATTTGCAATCAAATGATTTGGCTTGATGTTTTCTTTAGCTCCTATCTCTGGCATGTAGGATTCAGTAGAGTTATACCTTAGTGTTCCCTACACTCCAGTGCCCTTATTTGTCTGAAAACAGATCCTCGGCCAGAGGTGTAGAGTGCACTTGTAGCACACCCTAGTGGACACACTGATCACTGTACTGTCTAACTTGTCTTAAATGTGCACTAAGTCACTTTTTATATCGTAGTATAAGATTCAGACAGAAAGAAATTGACAAAATGTCTGACAAACGTTTAACATGATCTTCACTCGCATGCAGTGTTGGGTGCAACTCGTTATTAAGTAATTAATTACTGTAATTTAATTACTTTTCTCTTGAAAATGTAAAGTAAGGGATTAATCTTAATTTTCTGTAATTTAATTACAGTTACTTCTGAATTAAATACTGTATAGACTATTGGACAAATAAAATATAAAACAATAGTGGATGTAACATCAAACTTTAACGTCTAATGTACAAATGTATGTTTTTAATGTAAATTTCTCCCTTTAAATACTTTGTTCAGTTGAAGAATAATTTATGCAATTTTATATTATTTATCTGAAAGAATTAAAAGAGCGTTTCATGTCTATCCTTGTATTGTTTAACTGGTCGAGGTTGATATGGGACAGTAATTAGTGTTGTAATGCAGTACTTTCTAGAGAGAGTAATTAGTACAGCAATCTAATTACACTTTTGAAGATGTAATTGGTAGCTAGTAATTAATTACTTTTTTAGAGTAACTTACCCAACATTGCTCATGTGAGATGAAGACTCAGTATAAGATCAGTAATACCCCCTTTATTTTAAAATAAACAATATATTATTATGATATAATAATATATATCTATAATATAACTATAATAGTGATTATTATGGAAATCTTGTACTTTTGCATCATGCTTCCTCCACACCCACAGGTGGCAGTATATGGTCTAGAACTACCGTAGTATCAGCCAGCAAAACAAAGACTGACTTTGTGCACCTTTAATGACATACAGTGAACCGCACCACCACACTCAATATTCTTTCAGGATCAGTCACATGATCAGCACAAAGCCACAAATGAAACCAGTTGGATTGACCATTCATTTCACATCTTCTGGAATGAAACCAATGTTGTGTCTCAATCAAAAAATGTTTTGTCTAAATCAAATGGCTCAGCAGGGCAACAAAGGAAACTAGGCGATAAACAGAACAGAAGTATAGTCTAACTGGACTGTGACAATGTTGAGATTTGACTCACTACTTCCACCACACATTTGATGGCTATCTTTCTTTGAAAGCGGCGTTACAGTGCTGAGGTTTCTGATGTTGCTCTGCTGTGTGTGTGTCACTGATAAACATGACCGTATCACAGAGGAATGACTGTGCTCTCTGTCCGTGTCCAGTTTGGAGATTCCCAGCAGCTCCGGCTGGTGCGGATCCTGCGCAGTACGGTGATGGTGCGGGTCGGTGGGGGTTGGATGGCCCTGGATGAGTTCCTGGTGAAAAATGACCCGTGCAGAGGTAACGTCCACCCAGTTTATGTTGCACTCAACTTCAGCCCATGGTGTTCAGGCGGGTGATTTAATTGCATTGACATCGTCAATAACTAAAATTCTTCAACTTATTTGTAAAGTGTTTTGCTCCAACAGTTCTGTTCCAAAACCTAGTAGAGTTTCCTATGTGTGTATGCAGCATTTTAACACATCATAGACGCATTCCCAATGTGAAGGCAGTTTCATTATCATTACTGCCAAGATTCCTTGTTTTAACCAAATTCAAAAGCAGTATCACATGTCCTTCGTGGAAAAGGCAATCCAATATAGCATTGCGACAAGCTACAGAAAAGTATAAGAGATAAAAATAGTTCAGTCTTATTCATAAATGGACTATTGGGTCCCTTGTGAGGTTTATTTCAGTCAAGACACGTGCCAGTGTAGACAGTAGGGCTGTGCAATTAATTGAATTTTGATTTCAATTTAAATTTTGGCTCCCAACGACCACCAAAATAGTACAATCGAGTAAAAACGATTATTTTTGCAAGAACACTCTTATTTTGTCTTGTTTTCTGAATGACACGCGCACTTCCGCCCCTCCCGAAGCCGTAAACTCTCTCAGCTTGAATGTTTAAACTGATAAGACTTAAAGAAGTGAAAATGATCAACTTTAGTTACGATGCAATACTGGTCCGATTGTGCAAGTGACAATTCCGTCATGTCCCGACTCCTAAACGCGAGAGTGTAGTTTCAACGTTTGCCTTGTCCAACCCATGTTGAGAGACGGAGAGAGAGAAGACGCGGCGCCGCTGAACACTCACGCCGTTTGTGAAATTGCATCTTTGCGAAAGTTTAAAAATGATAGATTTGATTTTATAATCTGTATGGATTAATTTAGGCTACTCATACAATCTACTTGCTAAAGTGAATCAATGTTTGTGTGGGAATTTCCCACATTATAAGTGGTAGACCTGCGGGGAAATTAAAATACTTGTTGAAGTATTATCTGTTATATTATTTATTTTAATAGTTCAAAAAGTACAATCAATGTTCAAATTTCAATTTTTTAAGAATTGTTGAAAGGTGTATTTTTAATAAATGCAACACGTTCCCAAAGTCATGTGAAATAATCGTGTTACATAATCGTGATTTCAATACTGACCAAAATATTTTTTTTCCATAATCGAGCAGCCCTAGTAGACAGTAGAAAGCATTGCAGCTCACTAGGTTTTGGAACAGAACCTACAGACAGGAACATAGTGTCGGCCCAGATCCTGGCCACATCTGGAGCATGTGGAGTCAAAGCGTACCAGATGTGTGCCGACACTATGTTGCTGTCTGGGTATGCATAGTAAATCCAGAGTTTAGTGTCCAATAATTAAAGAATTTTAATGTTTACAAAGAGAACATGCTGATGGATATTCTTATATAGGCTGTAATAATTTGTTGTGGCTGAATCTTTTCTTCCTGCATTCTGATTGGCTGTTTCTGAGATTCTTAAAGCTTGCCGGTTTCTTCCCATGAAGCTTTTCTTTCAGAATTTCCCTTTTCCTGCTGCTTTGTTAGTGAACCCTATTATCGTTTCTTCTAGTTCACCACCACGGGAGTAAAATGTTGCGCTCGGAATCAAATTCTTCAATTACTCAGTCTCCTATAGGTTGGCAACTCTCACACTTTCTCTCCTTGCTCAATCCCAGTGGTATGTGTGCATCCCTGTGTGTGTGTGTGTGTGTGTGTGTGTGCTGCAGTGATCCTTGAATGGATTTCTCATTAACATTAATCTCACGCTTCCCTTTCCATTGTGCTGCCTGGGACTGTTTAGCATGAGGTTTAGTCTTGCGTCATGTGTCCTCTCTCACTTTCTCTGCATGTGTTTCCTGTAGCTCTGTTTCAGTGCTGTGAAACTTGCTTGACAATCTCATCTATGCAAGATATGAATAACGCATCACATTGAAGTGAAAAATACACGATAAACTTGAAACTTAAAGTTTTTCTAAAATGCATTGTCTACTACTTAATCCTATTCTACGATACATGATATATTTATATGCAGCATCAATGTTTTTCATCATCTTTTTATCATTATTATTATTATGATTATTTTGCCAGTGATGTGAAATGCATGCAAATCATTCCCTACATCAAACCCTAGCGCAAAACTCTGAAGTGTGTTTTGCTCATTTGAGTGAGTGCTCATCAATCCCCGACCCGGTCAATGATTCCTTCATAAGACCTTCAACTAAGATCAGAACCTTTCAGAAATAAGTTCCTGAAACTTGAAACTAAAGTTCAGTTAAAGTTGATTTAGAGCTCTATGAACAACATATATGGCTCTCTGATTGTTGATTACAAATAATAATATTATTTTTGACTTGAATAATTTCAGACAAACCAAAATTTGTTCACAGTAATTATGGTAGGGTGATTAAATTGATATAGATAATTTTACAGGTCAAATTATATATTTTTTTACTAAATTGATAATACGACTAAATGTAATCGACGATACACTCTTAAAAATGAAGGTTCTTTATTGGCATCTACGGTTCTATGAGGAACCTTCAACATCAGTGGAATCTTTCCATTGCACAAATGTTTCTTTATAGTGGAAAAAGTTCTTCAGATTTTTTAAATGTTCTTAACACTAAGAAAAAATGGTTCTTTAAAGGAAAAAGGTTATTTGGGGAACCAACAAAGCTCTTCTATAGCATCGATGCCAAAACATCCTTTTGGAACCTTTCATTTTTAAGAGTGTACCACATATGTTGTACATAGACCTTAAGTTGGACTGAACCCCAAATGTTCAGTTCATTTCAAGTTAAGAGCTTGTTTCTTTAAACTCCTGCTGAAGGTTTTGGTGTGGTCATGCCTCTCTGCTCACTAACACTGTGTGTTCTTCCTCCAGCAAAGGGCAGAACCAACGTGGAGCTGCGCGAGAAGTTTATTCTCCCAGAAGGCACTACCCAGGTGATGGCCAGTTTCCGCTACAGAGGTCGAAGGTCACGGCCTTCCTCAAGAGGCCCCTCCCCTAACAGATCCAACTCAAGCCACAGCTGCCCCGCACAACCCAACCCATCCGGCGCCAACACACCCAAGGTATGCTCATCGTTGATAGGGTTGCAGAGAAATCCGTTACTGCTTCATGTTTTTGTCACATTTTCCTGTCGCCAATCATCAAGCTTGGTTCCGAAACCTAGTGAGCCGCCTTGCTGTCAAATCTTAGTGTTTGGTTTGGAACGCTCTACAATGATATAAAACAAACAAAACCAAAAACTCTCTGCATAACATATATAGCACACTGATCAGTCACAGTTGATTTCAAGTGAGTTTTGTCAAATACCAGGATGATTAACTCAAATTACTATGAACAGGAGAAAGCACAACATGCAATATTGCAGAATAAAGGCCCGTTCACACCATGGACGATAACCATAACCATAAATATATAGTCCTAAAAATCATTCTTAATATAAAAGAATAGCAGAGTACATCATAACGACACAGAGGAACGATATCGTTGGAATCACTTTCAGAATATTTTTTTCTAGCCAATCAGAAGCCATCCTGCTTTAATGAGCTCAAGCATTTAAAGCGGCAGACGACAAAACTGCAGCACGCTTAGAATAAACAGAATGATATCAAGTGTTGGTGTGGACGCTAATATAGTTATCTTTATAGTTATCAAGTGTGAGCGGGCCTCAAGTCCTGTCTACTAAATAAAAAAGCCGATCGCCAATTGCTAAAGTTTTTGAGATTTTGGTATTTCCCTACTGGAGTAAATAAGAGGTCTTGCATGGCTGAAATGCAGGTTATGCACATCATACTTCTCTATTCTGTAAAATTTCTTCCGGTTCCAGTCTTTTGTACACGCTACGTTAAGTATGGAGTGGTTTTACCCAAGACACCTTCAAAGAAGCTACCAAAGATGAGCATGAGCAATGTCCATCGCATATGCTGGTTGGTTGACATATAAACGTTCTTCATTTGGTCTTCTGTCGAGTGAACTGACTTTCCTTGAAAGGCCCTTTGGTTTGGTGTTAGTATTTTGCTAAGCTTTTAAGATAAAATACAGAAAGTCAGTTTAGACTATTTGTATCTATTTTTTTTCCAGAAGTGAATGAATTATGTGTATAATCGATATGTGTCTCACTTCATTGTTGATATCGAATATAGAATTTGGCCAAAAGACAGGCAGCATAAACATCTGTATCTATGACATCATAAGGTGCTGCCTACAAAGGGAGCTCACTAGGATTTGGAACAGAGCCATTGACTATCCCATCATCATTTGTTGAAATATAATTGTTTCCTGTATTGTCTTTCTTTTCTTTTTTTCTATTGCTACCCTTTGTATGTGGTTTATCCACGGTTGTTTCTCACAGACTCCCCAACATTTAACCCGAAATTATGATAAACCCTGGCTGACAAACAGCAAATCAGCTACTCCTCTTAAATCATCTGACTCCTTTGACAGCCAAGGGTCATCCAATGAGGTATAGTGCTAAAGAAATGAGTGGCAAACCCCCATCTAACCTCCGTCTCCTGCTCCTGACCTCTGTTTCTGCCCTGTTACTGATCTAATCACTTCCTGTGTGGATTTGTAAATTGAGTTCAGTCTCTATCTCCGGCTTTGTGATGATGCATGGAAGGGACTCTGCTGGTCCGCTACTAAGGCGGATGTGTTTGCTTAATTCTCATCTTTAAATCTGTCGCAGAGAGGATGGTGTGATTGTCTTAAATTAAATCAGCTTGATCTACAAAGACAAACTGGGCCTTTTCTAAACAACTTTCTTCTCTAACTGTTGCCACTAAAACTTGATGCTTGTGAGATCTTTTCTACATCCCGAACTGTTTCCTCTCTTTGTCCTGGTGTGTATGGCTGAATTTGATTCAGTGTAAGCAGTAAACTGTAATTTTGTTTGTCTTTCATGCATTAACGCCATCATTCTGGCCATGTAATGTACACACTGCTAAGTTTTGGAATTAACAAATTCAGAAATGATTGTGATGTGTATGTTTGTGTAACACGGCAATCACTCCTAAAACCGCCTGTCCAGTTAAATGTTTCAGTCCGGATTTCTGTTATGTCAAATGTAGATTTTTGTGTTTTTCAGTGCAGTTTTATTAGGGACTTTTGCACCAGGTAGTTCTAGGAACTCAGTTATAGGAACTTGCCTCCAGGACGGTTCCACCAGAACTACATTTCCCCTAGGAACATTTTCCTGGTTGCATTCACACCGCCAGTAGGAACTCTGAAGTGACTGACATTTAAACAACTGGAGGATGGAGGATGCCGTGATCACATCTGTGTTTGTTACTTAAATTACTATGAACAGGAGAAAGAACAACATGCAATATTGCAGAATAAAGGCCCATTCACACCAAGGACGATGACTATAACCATAAAGATATAGTTCTAAAAAATCATTCTAAATATAAAAGAATAGCAGTTCATGATAACGGCACAGAGGGACGATATCGTTTGAATCACTTTCAGATTTTATTTTTTCCAGCTGATGGACGATAAAAACATTGACAGCCAATCAGAATCAATTCTGCTCTAAAGAGTTTGAGCATGTAAAGTGAATGACATGATAAACAGAATGATATCATGCCTTGGTGTGGATGCTAATATAGTACTTTATAGTTAGGATGCTAACTCTATAGTTGCTAACTCTAGGAGCTAATTTAGTCTAAAATCATTCCCAGTCCCTGCGGTGTGAACACTCCAGAAAGTGGGTACTTTCAGCAATAGTTATAGAAACTATGAAAACGTTCCTCTGGTGCAAAAGTCCTTATTGCCAGCATGTTAGGTCTTAGACAGCTCTTCTGTTTGTCAATGAACAGTCAATTACCAACTACATCCTCATTGTCCTGTTCTAAATGGCCCATTTGTTTCTAAATCATGACATCTTTCAGAACACCCCCATTCAGGGCAGCAAGCTTCGTCTTCCAGGATATTTGTCGGGAAAAGGCTTCCAGTCGGGAGAGGATGGAACCCTGATCAATGCTGCAGTCATGAAGGCCAGAGGTCAAGCCATGGGTGAGGCGGACAAACCTTTTGCTCTTCAGAAAAGTTGATATTGACCGACTGGTTTTACTGTACTTCCTCGTCATGTTATTGTGAGAGTGTGTAGAGGATAGGTTAACGCAGACTGTTTTTTGCACGGTTCACACACTATCTCACTAATATGGGATCAACATATAGTCATGAGCCGTTGTGTTGAAGTCAGTATCATAGCGCTGATCTGTAACTGGCTTTAAACTTTCTCCTCAGGGTTGAGTAAGATCTCCAGCAGGCCTGGCAGTAAAGCGGGAAGCCGAGGGAGCAGTCGCCGCGGCAGCGACGCCTCAGACTTCGATATTTCGGACATCCAGTCGGTTTGCTCGGACGTGTCGGAGAACGTGACAGACTCAGGACGGCCACGCTCATCCTCTCGCCAACACGGGGGGAAGCCCTCCAAGATCCCAACTCCCCAGAGGAGGAGCACCCCTACTAGCAAACTGGCCAAGACCAGCAAGAGATAGTCAAGAGTCCAGTCCACAGAAGGGGTCACGTTACAAGCCCCCGTTCTGACAGCACTGGTTAGCGCACACCAAACCCAGACTGGACACACGTAGATTCACACTAAAGACTGCAAAGTGTTCTCATTTTTAAAAAGCGTAGCGAGATGTAAATTATTCTGTTGTGAACGTGAAAAAGGAAGTTCATGTGGAGTGTGTGTGTGTATGTGTGTGTGGAATGCAATGGCTTTGTGTATTTGTCCTGTACTCTATGTGAACGTCATTAATATTTTGTTTGATCGCTGGGAAAGATCAGCGAACACAAGAAGACTATGTTGTTAGGCTACCTAACACTTTTCCACATGTCCGTGTCGAGGGAGAAGCTGAATGTACAGTCATTTCCTCAAGCGCACATGCTTGTTGGTGATAATATGCCCCTGTATTCTGCCAGGACACCACAGTTATTTATTCATCTATTTAAAGTGCAATGACAAGCTGCTGTTATGCATTTAAAGGGCAATACAATAATTCCAACTGTAACCACTGCAATCATACACTACAACTAATCCTGATCATGGCCTTTAAACTTATAAACACTCGTCTGTAGCGTCCGCTGTATTGTTCATTTCATCAAATCACAGATTGTGTGCCACCGAACTGTGACTACGACTAAAAAACATTCATTAAGTGCAATCATGCCTGTGTATTCTATGGTTTCTTTTTGCCTGAGTGATGCAAATTACTCAACTTTTTGTAATAAATATGCTTGCAGAAAGCTCAACAATATACACAACAATCACAGACTTGCTTGTTTCCATTCACCCCAAACTATCTGACTTCTGAACATTTACTAAATAATGTCTCGGGCCTGAGATTAACAAGTCTTAAGAAGAAAATAAAAATGTTTTATGAGAATAAAATGCCATGTCAGCCTTGTAGCCTCTGGCAGTCCCTGTGCCGGTGAATAGGACCAGATGTAGATGCCAGATGGCCTTTAATGTTGGTTGGATTAATGTTAGTATGTCAGAGTGTAATCAGATGAGCTAAAGTGAGGTCAGTGTTGCTGTGGTGTTAATCCTCAACATAGGATATGGACAACCTAGCCTTGCACAACACCAGACGGAAGGGAAAAAAGTTAGTTCTGCGCCAATCAAAAGCCGTTTGATCGGCTAATTCTTGTCAACATGTATATTCTCTCAGAAATGTGTTATCTATCTGCACAGGATCTTCTCAAGTGAGTCATGATAATGTGCATGTTTCCGCATGGATCCAGTGTGTTGCATCATAAACTTGGGAACGAAAGTAAAGACTAAACTTTTTCCGCCATGAATGCCCCGCGACCCGGCCCCGGATAAGCGGAAGAAGATGGATGGATGGATGGATGGAATGCCATTTTGATCACAGCTTAGAGAGTGTCTCCATTTATTTTCTTGAAGCCGTCAGATCTACTTTATTTTTACCAATATTTACTGTACAGTTTATTTCATAAATAATTTCATTAAGTAGTTAGCCACTCACGGTCGTCTGTTACAGTGATTTTTACCATGGCAAATGGCTAATTGTGGTTAAATCACTGTTAGAGAAGGTTTTGAGTGGTTTATAGCTTTTATAAAACGACAGTAATGCAATACGATAAAACAGAGATTCAATAATTATTATAATTGGAATAATCAGTTCTTCCACCCAGTGATAGATGGATGAAATCTATTCTATTTTGAGTGGCTATGCAAAAAGTTCCTGATTTGCGGCTTCTTTTGCAATTTCCCATAGCTGAAGGGAAAGGCACTGGGTTGATATATAATGAGTGCTCAAGGGAAGAGTGAATCACTGGATTTGGTAAAGTTGGCAAAGTTAGTGGCTTCACTGGCAGTAGTCTGTGTTTTAGGCTCGCAGTGGACCACTAAAGCTTCCAGAAATGATAATGAGGCCCATAATGACTCAACACATGCATCAAGGCCCATGTTCCATCTGAAACGATCCATGTTCAAAAGAAGATACAGTGCTACAAATGGTGATTCATTATGTGAATACAGGCTGGCCTAATTATGTCACCAATGTCCCAGAAAGCATTAACAGCTGTTTCTCAAGTACAGTAAAGATGTTCTCACCACATCCGGTGGTTATGACTGATGTTGATTACTCAAGTCCTAGGGGATGAACTGAAAGGATCCACAAAGATTGCCATGAGCATCCCAGCAGAGTGGCTGGCGGCTTGAATAGGATAATTCGAAAGGGTTGACTCTTTAAAGACTGTCAATTGATACATCCATCACAAGTGGACCCTGGGAGAAAAATAAATACTGGCGTCGCTTGACAGAATGTGCTCGACAAGCCAAAGCAGATGGAAGTGCATAGCAGGACAAAAAGTGGTGTGGGTTTTGTGGACGTCTTTGTCAATAGGCAGACAGTATTTTAGAAATGACAACTGTTGAGAACATGTCTAGGGAAATTAAGTTGGATGGTTTTATTAAGGTAAAGAAGGCAG
Organism: Leuciscus leuciscus; assembly: GCF_965113295.1. NCBI lineage: Eukaryota > Metazoa > Chordata > Actinopteri > Cypriniformes > Leuciscidae > Leuciscus > Leuciscus leuciscus. Next base: position 34,104,111 of record NC_138746.1, read on the forward strand.
TGTTCATGTGGAGGAACCACATACTGTACATCAAAAAAAATCAAATAAAGCTGAGATTCTAGGTCATGCCCGATGGAAAACTTTAGCCATTTTACTTTTTAGAGTCGAGCTGCATCGGAATTCATTAATGTGAATAATGCATAATGTATAATTACTTGTAAAGTTAAGATCATGGTAACCCACTAGTAATGACTCAAGTGTTACCAAATCCATCAGAAGGAATTACTATTCAAAACCTTATAAAAACCTCAAAAGCTTCAGTAGTTACTAGAGTCATCATTCTGTCAGGACATATGATAAATGGGCAAGAACTCCCTGTGCGTCCATGCAGCCGGCTAGCATGAATCAGAGCAGCAACAGAACAGAACCAGACCGCCATCCAAACTGTATGCTAATTATCAATCGTATTTGACGATAGTGGTCCTGACAGAAACAGAACAGAACCAACATGAATGTATTGCAGATATCATTAAAGGGTTAATTCACCCAAAAATGATAACTCTGTCAGTAATTACTCTCCCTCATGTTGTTCAACCCCGTAAGACCTTCGTTCATCTTCAGAACACAAATTAAGATATTTCTGATTAAATCTGAGAGCTGTCTCACTCCTCCATAGGCTTCTAAGATACTATAACTTGCTGGCCCAGAAAATGCATTAAAGACATCGTTAATATAGTCCAAGTGACTACAGTGGCTCAATCTTAAGTTTATAAAGCGACGAGAATACTTTTTGTGCGCAAAAACAAACAAAAATAACGACTTTATTCCACTATTCATTTCCTTCTCTGTGGGCCTCGAGTGAATTCACGTAGTGTAACTGCGCAGCGCTTCTGTGTTGTACGTCACACGCATCACACACATGACCAGCGTCGGCCAATAGTGAGCCTACGTGTGACGTACAACACAGAAGCGCTACGCTGTTTTACTACGTGAAAAAACTCGAGGCTCAGAGAGAAGGAAATAAATAGTGGAATAAAGTCGTTATTTTTGTTGTTTTTTCGCACACAAAAAGTATTCTCGTCGCTTTATGAACTTAAGATTGAGCCACTGTAGTCACTTGGACTATATTAACGATCTCTTTAATACATTTTCTGGGCCAGCAAGTTATAATGTCTTAGAAGCCTATGGAGGAGTGATCCAGCTCTCAGATTTAATAAAAAATATCTTAATTTGTGTTCCGAAGATGAACGAAGGTCTTACGGGGTTGGAACAACATGAGGGAGAGTAATTACTGACAGAGTTTTCATTTTTGGGTGAACTAACCCTTTAATGTCAATATTTTAATGTACAACATAATTCGAGAATTTAGTCTGATTCGAGGGGAATCAGAATACCAAATCCTGACTGAGAGAGGAGGAGCTGGGGAGAGAGGAGGAGCTGGGGAGAGAGGAGGAGCTGGGGAGAGAGGAGGGTAACTCGCTCCTGAGAAACGCGATATCTGCTGATAATACTGAAGGAGCTTATATATGTATACGGTGATAGGCGTCGTATTCCTATAGGTAGACGTGGATCAGCTGAGAGTCACTGATGCGAGCTTGACTAATGTGACCTGCCAGATTTGATTTAACAATACATCAAGTAAAAGGCAAAACAACACTGAAAGTAATTCGATGAGGTTTAGGAAATGCTGTTTGTACAGTAGCTGTCCTGGATTTAAAATGTAAAGAAGTAAAGAGGCTTGACCCAATCTCTTATGTTAGTGTTTTCTGTTGCTGTTAAATGTGCTGTTCTTATAGAATATCTCTTATGAAACATATATATCCCCACTGAGACCTGGTTAATCGTTTAGGAGAGTAGGTCAGTTTGTGGCCTAGAGAATGTTTGCAGAGCTCTGCTAGTGCCTATCTGCGACATACTACATCTGTCTCCTAGTGCGCTATCTAGACAGTGATCCACTGTCTACTGAAACTTAACAGAGATACAGTTTGACTTGTCTTGTTTTTGGTGTCTATCCTATCTGGAAGTTCAGCAAGAAGATCTAGTTAGTTCAAATTAATGATGAAATGCCTTTTTTTATTTTTATAATGATTTTATCGGTCTGCCCAAAGTGGAAGAAAATAAATAGAATCTACTTGTTATGAAAGCAATCTGTGTAGAAACCTAGTTGTCATTTTTGGGGCAGCAGCCATAGAACATGTGGCAAACTGCATGAAGCCTCTGAGATGCAGCGGACACACATCATGATCACCTGAGATGTGCAGGAACGCACCAGCATGGACAAAAACGTCCCCAAATGCAACGTCTGACTGCAGAATGACTGTGTGAAGAATGTGGAGGTCAGTGTTTGCATAGGATAATGTGCTGGAGGGATGAAGGCCTCGTGGGCCCGAGGGTGGAGTGGAGCTCATGGATCAGGTTTTCTTCTCAGCAGGTTTAGACTGAAGTCACATTGGGACCAGAGATGCTTCTTTATGATCACTGCTGGAACAGCCAAGGACCAATCTGCAGTGAACAGCTTCACAGGAATATGTAAGTAAAGTATGTGTTTTATAGCTAATTTAAAAGCAACTGCTCTTTAGTTCATTTAAAATGTGAGCTGCAGTTCCTGAAGATGGCAGATCACACTCTGTTAAACCATTATTATTCAGCAGTTCAAATCTTTATATTGGAAAGTTGATAGTGAATTTACTGTACTGTTTATTGCATCAATTAGTGTTTTATTTTTATTTTTGTATTGTTTTTTGTATTGATTGTCCTAGTATTTTAAACTCACTAAAATAGTCATAGAAACATCTGAAATATTTACCTTAAAAAAAGTGCTAACAAAGAAATTGTGCAATTTTTGCAAATGTCTGTGAACTGAATGTTTTACAGCACTGACCTCCTTCCCCATTTCAAATGCATTTGTAATTTGAAATCTTAGTTAACATGTTTATGTTTATTCTATTGTTTATGTTAATAGAAGCATTTTGCTAGAGTTATGAACCGTTTTCCATTTTGTGATTTTTTTTGTTTGTTTCAATGGGCATTTACTGTACGTTATATACTTTTCTGTGGTTCAGTTATACAGGGTCTAATGCTATGAAGTTTTCACAGTTGTTTGCTCCATCTTATCTTTCTCCCGTTTGCAGGCACATTTAAATCCTGACCGTCTCGATTTCCAAAATTCCAGCTTTGAACAAAATGCTGCTTTTCACAATCCTGCTGGCTGTCTTTGGCCGGGTCAGATGTCAGGAATTACTAAGTAAGAATCTAACTGACCACACAATGCAGTATCATATGAGGATTATTGTTTCTATGTAAATGAAATTGACATCAGATTTTAAGATTATGAGGCCAGATATCAGGTGAAGTCAAGTCAGTAAAGCTATGAAAGCGTACGTTTGCTCCTCTTATTGACCAGTAGAGGGAAGCACGGACCACTTTAAGTGATTTCTGGCCAGTATGTCATCATCTGTGCCGTAGAGTTACTTGAACTCTGTCATGGCTTTTTTTTTTTTTTTTTTTTGGAAACTGATCTGTCAGTTTAATTCAATATCCAGATTCCATATCCAAATGGTTCCATTCGTTTTTTTTTTTTTTTTTTCATTTTCTTTACCAGTGAATAAAACATGACAGATTTAATTTATACTGCAAAACTTGAATCTTGAAGCTTAAATCCATAAACTCTGTCAGCGCACTGAAAATAGAAATCTTACATTTACTCAGACTTTCCCCCTTCTGATCGCTCCATTTGCTCTTATCTTTAGCTTACGACCTGTTGGAAGAGTTCGGCTTGTCCGAGTCTAGAGGGGTGAGAAGGGTCAATGGGTCTGAGCCCGATGCGGTGGCGTACCGCGTTAACCCGTCCCTCCACCTCAAGAAGAGCACGAGGTATTTATATCGTCCTTCTGACATAATACTTTTCCACTCTTTCTGCTTTTCCACTGAGTGTAATCATGCTCGCCTCCAAACAATATCTCTCATTTCCTCCTTCTCAGAATCTTCCACTGCTTTAATCTGTTTTTTTATTCTGATTTGATCAGATATATGCTTACACGTTATCTCTGTTGAATCCTCAACGGGATGTATAGCACAGATACACGGAGCTGTCTGTTCTTAAACTGCACAGTCATCGTCCTGAAATGCTGGTGTTTTATTCTCATGTTTTTCTCAAGCATCAGCAGCTGTTTGTTCATGTCAGCTGTGGTTATGGCATATGCTGGGTCTTTCCTTTTGTGCGTGTGGGCCAACAATGCTGTCCACAACCACCTCCCACTAACATCCCCTACTTGAGCAAAGAATCCTGAGAAGTACATGACTGTAAAACAACCACCAAATGTGATCAACAACATCAAAATAGAAAACGAGAGCTGTGCTACCACACAGTGCGTAAATGAACATTGTTCTTGGAAACATTAACGGCTAATTTCAACAAACTGGCTCTCTTAAAAAACAAACAAGAGCATAAATAGGAATTGGAAACCATTGGAGACCATTTGGTTTAGATTAATGCAAAACTTTGCACAAGGTCACTGTGAAAGACCAATGTTGAGCAAAAATATAAGCAAACCCTTCAGTACCACAATATACTGTATCGGTTCCACTGTACCCAGAACCATAGCTTAAACCACAGGAAATATTACTAATATTGTCATAATATTTATACTTGTAATCAGGGCTTGACATTGACGTTTTTGCTCATCAGCCACTGTGGCCTGTGGTTTTCCAAAGTAACCAGCCACTCAGCATTAACACTGACCATGATTCTGACATCGATACTATGAGGGAAAACTGCCATATGGATATTTTTAATATTATTATTATTATTAATACCATAATTTGCAAGCAAGTATTTAAGTCTGCTCTCACTTTCAGACCTGATGCACAGATCCATTATACTGTTACACATGCGTTTTCTTTCTCCACTGTTTACATTCACTTAAAGGTACAATATGTAATTTTTTGCTTTAAAAATAGCAAAAATCACTATATCTATGTTATATATATTTTTTTAGTTGTGTACTTACATTATCCCGACTGTTTCCAACAACTTTCAAACCAGGAGAAATTAGTAATTTAATTCGAAGACACGGACCGTTTCTTTATTTCCGCTTTGTCGCCGTCAATGGCGTCATATCCGCGTTCTCCCTGGTTTCCGCTCGCACTGCCATAGCAACCAGAGCCCTCTGATAGTAACCAAGGCGACAGACGTGGACAACTGTGTAGTTCATAATGTCTATCTGCACGCTGTTGTGTCAAACATTATGGACCATGGCAAGCAGACTTTGGATAAAAAAGGAGAACTAAAACGAGAATCAATATCAGCGCGGTGTTTTCGAGATGCCGAGAGCTCCACGTCCGAGACTTCGACCGCTTCTACATGTACTTTATTTAACAGGTGAGCACATTTACATAAAACTAATCAATGTTATATAGTTCAACAGTGATAAAATGTTAGAATATGATCTGTATGTTATTCTAATGTTGAGCTCACTGCTAGTCTCATACAGACAAACTATCACATAGAATAACAAATTTCAACACATTCAAATGTAGTTTAGTGTGATAGTGTAATGTTAGACCAAGTGAAACAGCGCTGCGTTACCTCATAAGTCTTAATTTGTCTAATAAACTGACCTGTGAGTAGTAATTCTGCACTTGCGTGTAGTTCGGTAGAATGAAATGTCCATATTCCTTTTATATCCGCGGGACTCGTGTCGCGTGTGGAGCTGATAGCTGTCTCTCAGCAATCCCGACCTGCTTCATATCACAGTCATGATAAAAACATCGATGCATTCACTCATCCATAAACATTATTAGATCGGTCGGCTTGACGTTGACGACAAGATCCATAATGCTTAGCAAATGTTGCGTCATCAAACTACGCCTTTGTTATTGTAAGAGGTTAGCGACCCCTAGCGGCGGAAAAATTTACATATTGTATGTTTAAAACATAACAGACTGTGTTTACATGAATACTCACCAAGTCCGGCATTTTGACATTATTTTGTGTGTATTTGACCATTTAAGCGCAATAAGCAGCGAAAAAGAACTCAGTTTAGTACTGAGCACTTCATGTGTGCGCGCTTTAGGTGTGAGCCCAGATTTGCGGGAATGACTAAAATTATGCGCAATACGTGCAATCCCACGCCGAAATTCAAGCCCTGTAATGCCAACAATATTCATCCGGAGCAAATGAAACGAGTGAGTGAGTGGAGGCGGGTTTGTGTGTAACTCGCTGTCGGAGAGATGAGAGAGAGAGAAAGAGACGCTGGTCTCGTGTGTCTATTCAATGAGTATTGGAAGTGTTTCAGATCTTTCAGTATCGATGTATCAAAAAATCTATATTTTTGACAACACTGCATTACTCTTAGGTTATTATTTCAGATGCATTTTTAAGACTACAATAGAAAAATATATACATTATATAAAATTCAACCCGCCAAAGTGGAAAGTAGGAGTGACTGCGTACACACCACTGCTGAAACACACACACATTTGGTGGGTTGGTGAGTGTTAATGTCAAGCCCTGCTTATAACATTCATATAATCTCCATAAGAAAATCTCCAACTTTCCAAGAGTGCTGATTCAAGCCCAACTTTCTTCAATCCTCTCGTCTGTGTTTGCACGTTCTAGACATACTGACATGTCTGCGCATTAGTGCTGGGGATGTCTTTAGACAGGTTGGCAAGTTTAAATGAGTGACTTATTGAATCATTCACTCAACCAATTCTTTCAACAACACTGATTCATTCAGAAACAAAACCACCAGTACTTTGTGTTGCTTGGAGATGCGCACAGGTTGATTCTGATTTGGCCTTGTCTGCACTGAAATTTCCTTCCTTTCTCTTTTCCCTGTGAACTGCGCATACGCTCTCACCCATCCCTCCATCCAGCGACATCTACCCAGGAGGTCTACCATCAGACTACTCTATCATCTCCACCTTCAAAGTAACCAAGGACTCTGCTGAAACATCCTGGAATCTGTGGCAAGTCAGTGACCCTGAAGGACGGGACCAGGTGGGCCTTCGTTTTCAGGGCGACACCAAAACCCTGGACTTCTTCTACACCAGCCCACAAGGTACACAGATGCTGCGGACCTTCCAGAGGGTGGAGAAACTCTTTGACGGCGAGTGGCACAAGCTGGCACTGAGTGTGAAAGGAGAGCAGGTGAAGCTCCTGGTGGACTGTGAGGAGGTCAGCGTGGAGCCTCTGGACGAGCCGCGGCCGGTGATCCGGAAAGGCTTTACCTCCATCGCCAAGAGGGCTGTAGGGGACCGCTCGGTCTCGGTGAGTACCAGGGACAGACTCCAGTATAGATTTACCAGGAATGCTGTCATCATTTACTCACCAGCATGTTGTGTATGGTCTATATACTCAAAAGGAGAAGTAACAAACTTGAAATTTATTTCTGAAATGTAACTTTTATAACTGAATGTTTGCTGAACATTATTCCCTCCAGTTGGTTCTCATGTGTCTTGTTAGTCTCACGATGACCTTGCTACATGTGGATATGAGTAGTAATTGAGATTTAGAGTTACATTTTGCTTTACCTTTATAACGCATTTTGTCATTTGTGAAACTTGAGCACTCGTTCACTTTTGTTTTATGGAAAAGATAAGCATGAATCAGCATGAAAGTAAGTCATATGGGTATGAGTGAATGATGACAGAATTACATTTTTGGGTCAACAATGGTTTTGGTTGTTGTTGTTTTTTTAATTCCAACAATGTATACTTGACCTGTGTTTAGTAGCGAGGGATGGGTAACTACCTAATGAAATACATATCATGATTCAATACATTGCGATGAATAATATCATAATCGTCAGACCATGACTGCACGCGAGCGTGAGAAACCCCAATTTTAGAGTTGGCGTTATAGACGCTTCCTAATTAACTCAAGTGTACTAAATAATATCAATGAAATTGCAGATAAATAAATAAATAAATGAGAGCTATATTTTTAAAGTGAAGTTTTCCATATTTTCCAAGTATACTTGTATAAGTGCACTATTCAGTAGTTTTTTAGATTAAATTTGCCCACGCACAAGTTTATTTTACAGTACGTGCACTTATAGTGTACTAAGAAAGTTATTACCCAGTTATTGAAATTACTATAACTAGATGTACCGCATCGCGGTACAAAATATGACCGCCGCTCAGGCCTGCACTGGCTTTCCACAAAAATAAATGACGTGGAGTAATTTGGCTGTATTGCGTGTTTATGTATATACCTAAAAAAAGTAATAGTATGTGCATGTCTGTCTGTGTGTGTGTGTGTGTGTGTGTGTGTGTGTGTGTGTGTGTGTGTGTGTGTGTGTGTGTGTGTGTGTGTGTGTGTATATGTATGTGTGTGTGTTTGTGTATGTGTGTGTCTGTGTGTGTGTGTGTGTGTCTGTGCGTGTATGTATGTGTGCGTACATGTGTGCGCGTGTGTGTTTGTGTGTGTGTGTCTGTGCATGTGGATTTGTATGTGTGTGTATGGGTGTGTGTCTGTGCGTGTGGATGTCAGTGTGTGTGCATGCTTGCGTTGAGTGGCCCCCGGGGACCAAACGAAATTTTTCCGTAGAAGTCTAGTGGGGCTACATGCCCACCAAATTTCATGTTCCCCGGTGTTTCGGTGTCCCTGGTATCGTTGACGAAAAATTTACGGGGGCCCCAGCGCGGGGGGGGAAGTGGCCCCCGGGGACCAAACGAAATTTTTCCGTAAAAGTCTAGTAGACCAACATACCATAAAAATGTCTTCATCCTCGGTGCCACGGTTCAGGTAGTTATTTAGGAAAAACTGAATTTTTTTGGTTTTGGGGGGGCCCAGCGCGGGGGGGGGAGTGGCCCCCGGGGACCAAACGAAATTTTTCCGTAGAAGTCTAGTGGGGCTACATGCCCACCAAATTTCATGTTCCCCGGTGCTTCGGTGTCCCTGGTATCGTTGACGAAAAATTTACGGGGGCCCCAGCGCGGGGGGGGAAGTGGCCCCCGGGGACCAAACGAAAGTTTTCCGTAAAAGTCTAGTAGACCAACATACCATAAAAATTTCTTCATCCTCGGTGCCACGGTTCAGGTAGTTATTTAGGAAAAACTGCATTTTTTGGGGTTTGGGGGGGCCCAGCGCGGGGGGGGAGTGGCCCCCGGGGACCAAACGAAATTTTTCCTTAGAAGTCTAGTGGGGCTACATGCCCACCAAATTTCATGTTCCCCGGTGTTTCTGTGTCCCTGGTATGGTTGATGAAAAATTTACGGGGGCCCCAGCGCGGGGGGGGGGAAGTGGCCCCCGGGGACCAAACGAAATTTTTCCGTAAAAGTCTAGTAGACCAACATACCATAAAAATTTCTTCATCCTCGGTGCCACGGTTCAGGTAGTTATTTAGGAAAAACTGAATTTTTTTGGGTTTGGGGGGGCCCAGCGCGGGGGGGGAGTGGCCCCCGGGGACCAAACGAAATTTTTCCTTAGAAGTCTAGTGGGGCTACATGCCCACCAAATTTCATGTTCCCCGGTGTTTCGGTGTCCCTGGTATCGTTGACGAAAAATTCAGTAAGGTGACGAAAAAAAAAAAAAAAAAAAACTTTGACAATCCCTATATGACCGGCTAGCTACGCTAGCGGCGGTCATAATAAGTAGGCTACATAGTGTGTACATGGGGAACAGGACTGTTAAAAGTGTTAAATATGTTCGTAGCACTTTGTTTTAGTGTACTTAAGTGTAACAGTACTTTGAGTTTGTTATGAGTTTGGTAATATTAAATAGCCATTATAATACAATATAATTCAGGAGTTGCTCTCTCAGTTGTGTGAAGATATCAAACCTCTGAAATAGTAACACTTTGAGCAATAAGCTGGAGATGAAGAGTATTTTTTAAAAAAATTTTTTGTCATTTTGTTATGGCAAATTCTTAAATTTAATCAATGAATTCAATAAAAAGACACTACATACGGCTTTTACCAGTCAACCAGCCTTAAAAACAGCACTGCTTGTGTATATCATGTTATAAATATATATAAAAAGGAACTCATTACAGGGGCATTTTTGTCACCATACTGTATATATTGAATGTTGGGGGCATTTCAGCTAATTTTAATGACATTTCTGCTCCAATATTCTATAGTGTGAAGGGTAACCATACATTAAAATGGGATTTTCACACAAATTATGATTACATGGGCAGATTATCGATTAATAAAGACTTCTTTTTTTAGCTTTCATAGGCGGAGGTTGAACCAACTCTAGGGTAAGGGTAGGGTTCCTCCTTAAAAACACATAGAATGTTATGTGTTGCCTATCAACAATCTACACATCCAGCATAAACGCTCTTGTTATTAAAATGGTTATGTTCACAAACCACTATCATTTGAAAAGGCAAGCATATGTGTGATTTGGCATGGCAGCCAGTTCGAATAAATAAATAGCTATTGCCTTACCCTTACCTAATGCAGCAATACACACTTTTTTATTCAAATTCTGAATTGATCAAAAAGCCTAGCAAGCGTGCATAAAAGCGCTCCCTTAATAACTAAGCTGTCACTCATCTTAATTCATTGCAGTCTCACAAAGTTCTGCTAATTGATTAAGTTTACTGTACAATAAATATCTTATATAGATATACAAGTTGAATTATAACAAGATGATTTCAGTGTGCAGATCTCAGCACTGGACAAAAACTCTGCCGTTTTGAGTGGTGAGGGGATTCTAACTTAAACGCATCTGATTGGCCATTGCTTTCAAGAAATCATCAGATATGTTTGTGCAAAAATACATTGTAAATAGAACAACCTATTTATATTAGTTTTGACGCTTTCAAGAGCACAATCACCAAATCTGTTTATGTTTATCAGATTATTATGAGAGTATTCGCGAGAGTTCAGTTCGTGCACTGAACAAAACTCTGGCGTTTCAGCGATTACTAATCTTAATGCCTCTGATTGGCCGTTGCATTCATAAAGTCAGTAGAGTTGTGTGTGATTGGTTATAGTGCGCAACTCTGTAAAATGCGTAAAAAGTATGATGCAACATGAGCAGATCTAAATTTAATGCCGCAATCGACACTTTCATTTCATTTTCATTTTCACTCTATTACTAGATTTAGTTTAAATGTGCAGGTGTATTTTTTGCCAAAGCCAGGTTTAATTTTCAAACCATGGCCAGTGGAAGGCTAGGCTTTACACATGCTCCGCCTATGGTGCCGTTCCTTGCACAATACTATAGCATGACCTCAAAACACTTTTACCATTGTGCATGATTTAAAAACAAATACATTTTGATGTCTACATCACATGACCAGCTCCATGATTGGCTTTTATGACATTGTAAACTTGCTCGGCAGCTCACCAGGTACAGCACTGAACTCTCGATGTGGAGCGCAGCGGTACGAGTCCAGTGAAACACGAGTCACGATAAAAGAGCTCAAAGACTTGTAGAAGCTGGATTCCTTCAGCAAATGTGTTTTTATCTCCCGTCTCTCACTATCGGGTGGGTTTTAGTGTTTCGTTATTTTCAAACGTCATAGAGAATTAACATAGTGCCACTCACCGGACATTTCATTTCTGTATTGCTGTGATACTGTACTATACAACAACCAATGTAATAAAATGTTGCCAGAGTTTTAGAGCCACTCACTAGACATTTCACTTTGAAAGCATTACGAAATGTGCAAGAAGCAACGTAATATTATTTAGCAGAATTGTCTCCACAGGCACGTATTTCTAATGAGCATGGGTTGAAATGATAATTTTCTTAAGAATATATTGATCAAAAACAAGTACAAAGATAGTCCAAATACACATTAACTTTGCTGTATACTAGTATAAGCCAAGTCAGTATAGGCCTTATGTCTACACCCTATTCAGCGCTGAGCTTGTTGTCTTTTTTCTTCCGGTTTGTATTTCCACAGAGATCTTACGTATTTATGAATGAGACGCTCGTTTTAAAATCTTCCCGGTCTACTGACATTTATTAAGACATCTGCTTTAAACATTGCAATGCTCATAATAACCTGTTAACTCTACAATAAGTAAATCTTCTTCACTAGCTTATTACTCTACAACAGAGAAATATACAGAGCTACTGCAAAAACTTCAAAGTTCAAAGACACCATTTTTCTAGAGACGACTGCATGCATGTTTCTCTGGAGGATAAGGTCTATGAGCCAAGCATACCCAAGTATAAATGTAATAATATATCTGATAAGTATTTCTTGCTTGTGCAGGTGGATCTGCAAAAGATGCAAGTCTCGTGTGATGCCGATCAGGCATACTCTGAAGGCTGCTGTGAACTCTCCGGCGTGGTGAGTCAGTTGCCCCGTGTGTGGGATCTTGCCTTCTTCTGCTTGAGCTTTCAGCTGTTCGTCAGCCTGTTCTCATCAGCTTGATCCTCAACAGTGCGGAGGATATGCCGAGATTGGTTTGACTGCAGGAAGAGGAAGAGCAAACTGTAAATGTGTACATGGACAACCGGGTGTCCAGGGACGGCCAGGACCCAAGGTAGCCAAAACCTGTGTTCTCTCTTTCTAAACAATAAACTCTGTAATGCAATCTCTACAACTGTATCCTTCTTCCGTAGGGTCACAGAGGCCTGCCAGGGAATACGGGAGAGCCAGGCAGACTGGGCAACTGGGTAAGAGTCCTGTCTGAAAACTCTCACCATAGTGTGGGACTCTGCTGTGTTTGAGTTGCTCAAACAACAAACAGTAGTCGCTGGTCATTAAGGTCTTAATGAGAGGGCATTAAAGGACAAACATGCACAGTCTGGAATGACAGCAAGCAGAGAGGATTGAAAGAAGAGGGAATTAACCAGGAATAGATCCTCTCTGGGAAGTGAAGTTGTGGAAAATGGAAGTCTAAGCATTACTGAAGTACAGCATGATGGAAACAAGAGTCAGGACTCGCTTTGAGAAAATGGTAAACACTGTGGCTTCTCTCTTTCGGCAGAGCATCCTGTGGTAGGTTTTTATTTACTGACAGCAACAGTAATCACTGTCAGAGATTGGCTGTTACTATTCTATAATAACTAAAGCCCATCAGAAGTATGTGGCTTTCTTAACAATTAAGAAAAACCTGTGTGTAAAGCAGTGTTAAGTAAAATTGCCACTTGCAGGCACTCTTGTAAGGACAAACCAAGAAGGTCTATAATCTCTCAACGGTAGTTTCTTAGCTGGTGCAATAATCCTTGGAAGTCTGAGATTTGCAATCTACCGTCTTTGTTCACGGAACCATAAGGATTTTCAGCAATAATCTGAGCTGTAAATGCCATGTGATTAATCACAATACAATTTACACCATCATAATGCTGATTGGCTGATGACACAAGAAGAACTTTTAAGAGCTTTTAAGAACAAAAAAAAATAAAAAGGTAATGGTAAACATATATCATATTGTATTATATTATATCAACTATATTATATTATATTATATTATATTATATTATATTATATTATATTATATTATATTATATTATATTATATTATATCAATTCTAAATATCTTGCCTGAACTGGAAAGGTTCAACCATATAGTTGTCTTGGAAGGTTTCTAAGCAATTGTCTTGGCTTTGCTCAGACAAGCATTTTTTTTGGCTTTGTTCAGACAAGCATTTTTTGGCTTACTGTATTGTAAAATCCCTTTAGTTGTTTGTAGTCCAAACAGCAAAAAAACCACATGATTCCAAATTTTACAAACCCAATCCAAACCACATTCATATGTGGTTTGAAATCTGATTTAAGTCAGACTTTTGGAAATGCGTTAAAGTCTTAATGGTCAGATCAGATTTCAAGTAGTTTATTTGTCTTCATTTGGGATGCGACATGATAGTAATGTTGACAGTGCAGTAGAGTCTACAGTTGTCTGATTCACTCATTTACACTCATGCAGCATTCAATCGAGTGGTGAATGTGTGATGTGAGCAGTTTTGAACAGTATATGCATGAATGTTTAAAAACAGTAACGTCTTTGATGTTTATGAAGTCTTATATATCTTATGAGTTGAACATAAGCAGAGGCAAAATTTCCAGTTTTCCTTCTCTCTCAATATTGACAGCTACTCTCTTATATCTCATTACAATGGCAACCGATGGATATAGATTTATACACAACACTGTCTAAACAAACACATGCATTTTTTTGCAACATGTCAATGGTGAGAGTCAGTCCCAAAGATTGGATTAAAAAAAGAAAAAAAAAAGAGAAAAGACACTGTATACGTAAATTCTTTGAATTAACTACTCATCCCATTAATTTGAAATAATGGTGACTTGTGGCTTCCAAAAAAACAAAAAACAAAACTATATCAGCACTTAACAACTTCATAGTTCATGGTAGGTCTTGAAAAGTTTACACATTATCAAAAAAACTTCTGGTATCGTTGCTCTGTTGGAAATGTTCTGAGACACAGCACGAAATGTGACTTTAAAATGCTTCCAGAATCATTATATTTACGGTACACCCACTTGCTTTTGAGTTGCAGGGGTATAAATAAATAAATAAACGGAAAAATCAGTTGTGGCGTCATTCTCCCAGTCTCTGAGAAGAAGTCAAAGGGAGTCTAAACCATTAGTGTCTAAACAGGCCCTGCAAATATACAGGACAACGTCTGCCGATCAGCTTAATTAAAGGACATGGCATAGCGCATCAGGATCCAATTACTTGTATACATTTGGGCTATGCAAGCGCAGTTCATGTTCGTGAGCAACCTTGGGGGGAAAACTTGATTCTTTCCACCCCAGAGTTATGACTAATTTACCTCTTTGATCCGAGTCCAGTTCTCTGTGGTGTGCTGGAATAATATCTTTAAAAGTAAGCCCCGGCAGCATGTGACGGAGTGAACGCGCTTTTTTCCAATTACTAACGTTGAAGACACTCATGCTAATCAGTCAGAGAATCTATACTATCTTTCCAAAAACGCACATGTTCATTACTTTGATAATCTGGTACAGTCAGAGCTCTGTAGGAGGGGATCTGTCTGGGGGGCCCTACTGAGTGCAAACACACTGTTTATCTGCTGCTGTGTGTGGTCTCGTTTGTACCTGGAAGAGTTTGTAAAAGTCTTTACTGTGTTTTGTGAACCCCTTTTCCCAAAGGTTACTCCACTAATTGCAAAGTGTGGCTGTAACACAGAATTTAATGCACTGAGGAAGCTGTTGGCTAACTGCTAGCTAACTGCTAACTGCTTAAGTGACTCAGTGTTTTATAATAGCCAGTCATTTTGCTGAAAGTGACGAATGAGCAAAGCAACTTAAAAGCAACAAAGTTGAGCAGAGTTCAACCTTATGAAAAAGAGCAGTGATGCAATGTGGAGAGCAATGGGAATGCACTCAGTGATCCACCACTGGAAACTGCAGTTCAGTAGGAATGGCTACAAGCAACCAACAGCAAAGAGACTCAGCACCTCCAGGGGTTTAATCGCTGTCAGTGTGTCAACAAGGCTTACGCCTGTTTCACACCGGAAGGGTAGGCAGTGCGAAGGAAGTGAGTGCCAATTGTCCTTTCACACTGGTGAAAATGTTTTTGGTGCATGTAATGAAACTGCAGTCGATGTAGTCATCCAATCATATTCAGCCTGCCAAGTGTGTCTGTTTATGATTGCCTCAGATAACCAAATAACATGTTGTGTAGTTATTTTTTGTGTCAATCCAGGGCATTTTGACCATGAACAATGCATTGTTGCTTTAACTGAGTATGAGCAGCACAGTAAAAATGAAGTTCACAGCTCTGGACGCTGGAAGCGTCTGCTTTGCTCATGCTATGCGCTGCCTTGACATGCAGTGCGAATGCTCTAAAAAATGTGTTGATCATACTCTGCTTTCACATCTAGTGTGAAACAGGCCTTAAGAGGTTCTCACATCCATTTAAAGGTGAACTAAGTAACTTTTTTTACCTTAACTGAACAGCTTCGGAGTCATTGGAATGGTTATATTACTTATTTCGGGTTTAATGGTGGTCGTTTCGCACCCCCCTGTTGCCCGTGAGCGGAAAATACGCACTTGCAACTTTGAGCCGGCGGGCCGCCGCGTCAGGAAGTCTCGCGTGATATCAGGTCTCGCGATGTAAACAATTGCTTTACGGCCAAAAGAAATCTGCTAAAATGCAGTCATTATTGCGCTCCCTCACGCTGTTCGAACCCGAATGAAGAAGACGTTTTAAAGAACGTCCCATCTGCTTTGATGTCGTTGATCTATAGCCTCTGGTGTCTGAGAATCAACAACGAGATTTTACAACAGTGTTGTCAAATATCTATTCCGAAGCTGTGGGGGGAGCTCTAGAGAGAAACCTGCGAGCAAAAAGCGAGAATACAGCGAAGAAATCCCGAAACTACTGAGCCCTGCTTTAACATGTTTACATTTATTTTGGAAAACTTCACAGATTTCTCCCCAAAACCAGTGAAGAAAAAAGCTGCATGATAATGGCTTACAAATGAAGGGAAGAAAGACATATTACATGACTCGACCAAATTACACATTTGACCTCTGTGGTGCAAGAGCAAGTTAAATCACTGTTCTTTGTTCTGAAGCATTAAATCACCAACATATTGTTAATGCATTTACGTTTTAAGAAATACATTTGCAAGAAAACAAACTGTGTACAGGCCATAAGAACTTTAGAACTTCCACTGCTTGCCATTCAGAGTAGGTTTTTCTCATTATATCCCTGAAAGCTATTGGCAGTTGTTCAACTGTGTGAGCGTGGATCCTGTTTGGTCAAGTGCATTTTTATACCAACATGGAGGGAACCGTTTCCAGTCATTCTGTAGCTCCAGGCTGTCATATAGTGGAATACATGCTGCCTTTTTCCAGCACCGTAAACAGAGTTCTTTACGTCTTTGGCCAACCTTATTGGCCAATTAAAGTCTGCATCTGTTGCCGTTGTTACATTCTATTTACTATTACAAGCCATTTTGCAAGCATTCATCTCAAACCTTCTTGTTGCAGGGGATACGTGGGAAGACTGGAGATTATGGACACATAGGAGAACCTGGGCCTAAGGTGAGTGGCTTCATTGTACGGTCTCTGGGTTGGCACTGTTGTACAGACCCACTCACGGGTCAACTTGTGTCCCACAGGGTGAAGAAGGTATCAAAGGAGAAAAGGGTATGCGAGGACTTCATGGCCAGGAGGTAATGCATTAAACAAATACAAAGCCCACTTTGACAGCCTAGTAGCTTTGCAATGACAAATGGTCTTATCTCTCACACAGGGTGACAGAGGACCCAAAGGCCTGAAAGGGCTAACAGGAGCTTCAGGCCATAAGGTAAAAACAGCATTATTGTAGTCAACTAAATCACATTTAGACACCAGCTGGTTGCAGAAACAGCCAATATGGTTGATGTTTTATTTAATGCAACAGCACTGATACCTTGTCGATTGTAGTTTTTGTGCAAAAAATAACACACAAAAATATTATTATGTTCTGTATCATTGCTTGAACACATCATTGTAAGCAATGCAATGGACATTGTACTGTATGTGTAATGGTATGCATCTGATCAAAGGGAGTGCGAGGGACACCTGGAGAGATGGGTGAAACCGGCCAGCAGGGGGAAGTTGTACGTTCTGTTCTAAAACACTTTGCTTCGATAAAATATATGTGAGATGGATTGTGTTATTGGGGATATGAATGACTCATTCGCTCCCCACCACATCTCCCAGGGTGCAGCAGGAGAACGGGGATACGAGGGGATTGCGGGCTATCAGGGAGTGAAGGTATGTTTTCTCCCTCACTCTGCTTTGTTTTTGTCTCTAAAACATTTGTTGCTGTGTTTGGTTGGAAATCTCACAATTCCCATTCTTTCTTGGAACAGGGAAATGAAGGCTTACCCGGAGCTGAAGGATCTCGAGGACCACGGGGTCATCTGGTATAAAAACAGACTGGGGACCTTCTGCATTTTGCTGCATGACATTTGAAAGCCATGGGTCGATCTTAAATTAAAAATTTGACAACTTATTGGATTATCTATGCATGTGCAAGTCTCTGTATTCATGGAGGACAAGGTGGAAACGTTTTAGGATTCTGAGGGTGAATCTCATGAAAAACTAAAAATGTTTGGCCTAAATTTTACCCCAAAATCAAAAGAACAAACTTTATTATGATGAAACAACATAATGCCTAATATTAGACTTATTGCGATTATTTATTTATTTAGTATTTGTTTTGGGACGATTTTACAACATTATGGGCTGGTAAAAGGAATGCAAAGCTTCAAGGAAACCCACAAGCTTCAAATTCCTGATCTTTTGGGGTTTGAAGAGGAATAAAACTGTCTGCAGGGACAATTTAAACATCAACAAAATTGTTTGCAAATGCCAGCTTTGAAAATATGGTGGTTTGGGGGAATATTAAAGCTCAATTCAGTATTTCTAAGATCGTATACAGATTCTGACCCAGCTTGTGTGGACGTCCTGCCATATACAATCCGTTGATATCCCAAGTAGTAAAGCATGTAGTCTTTTTTAAATGATGCAAATATCATGGGAATCTGACTTGATGTTTATAATCTGTCTCTTCTCTGTGACAGGGGATTGTGGGAGATCCCGGTGAGCGAGGAACACCTGGAGAAAAGGGAAAGCCAGTACGTATACTAGTTATCACATTCCCACAAATCATGCTGCTTTTTACAGTCCTCTGCTAAGCTTAACCAGTCAGTTGAATGATGGAAAACATTTTTATTTGGCACACACCTATCTTTTTACTCTCCACAGGGTATTCTAGGCCCAAAAGGAAGAGTTGGTGGAATGGGGGAAAAGGTTGGTAACTTGACAACCGGTTATAATGACAAATCATTTGTTGACCAGTAAGTGAAATGTCTAGTGTTGCTTCATTTGAATATATCAGGGTATAGTTGGTGATCCAGGTTTGCAAGGACGAGACGGAGACCCTGGAATTGAGGTATAGATTGTGGTTTCATATTAAGTTCAGAAATAATGTTTTCCAATGCGTTCATGCCCACTAGCTTGCTTAAAATGTCATGGTATAAATGCATGCAGGCTTATCAAGGACCACAGGGACCCGAGGGAAGACATGGACAACTTGGCGAAAGGGTAACTTAACTCTTCCTAATCAACCACTTCCTAAGAAACCTAAGGATTAAACCATTCTTGTAATAAAAAATATAGAGGAACAGAATGATTTTCATGACATTTGATATTTAACATTTCTTGACCTGTATTTTTCCTCTGATGCACACACTTAAATAATGTAATTTTTATATACTAAACTACTGTTTAAAATCTGCTATACAGCTAGTGAATGTGAAGCAAAGTGATACAACACAGAACTCATAAACTATTCAACAGTTCTTTCCAGTGAATCACTCACTGAACTCAATATAATCTGACAAATGTTAAGGCCTGTTCACACCTAGAAAGATAACTATAACGAAAACTATATTAGTGTCCACACTAGTGGTGCAACTGATCACAAAACTCACAGTTTGGATCATATTATGGTTTTTAAATGATGGATCGGATCATTTTTAAAAAATGGGCAAATGTAATTCTGCTTATTACTTAAAGCAAACTTTAAGTACTTTGATACCACAGCAAAAACTACTAGCCAAACTCAAAATGTTCAAACAAATAGAGCTAAAAAAAAATAAGAACAAATACACTAACTACAAGCATAGATAATTACAATATGATCAAATTACAAATAAAGTAGTCTAACACTAATAATCAGGTACAGGCATTTAATAATGAAAAATAAAACTATAGTGTTCAGTGTATATATTAAATACATTTTAATGCTGTCAATCGAAAAAAAAAAACTAGATTAATCACATATTTTTTCTGATTAATCGCGATTAATCGCAATTAAAACACTTTTTAAATATATTTTATAATGTAATAATTTCACAGTTAATCTCCAAATTAATATAGAGACAACATAAAGACAGCATATTTTAAATACTTGTTAATGGCATATTTTTATGAATGAAGGCCAGTATCACTGATACAGCTACTGATGTCTCGATGAAAATAGTTTAAAAGCATTTGCAGGAATAGGAGAGTGGTCAAATAATGTAACGCTAGCCAACGGATGACAGAAGAAAATGTTGCGTTAAATATTTTTAACGCGTTAAATTGGAAAAAAATTATCGCAGGCGTTAACGTTGACAGCCCTAATTCATTTTTGTTAAATCTGTTTTGTTGTTTGATTAACATTAATGACATAGACAGCAGCAGGTATTTATAGGCTGCTGTCATTGTAAGACCCAATGCACAGATCCAATATAGACAAGTGTTTTGACATATTTTTGTGTGTATGTGTCCGTTTAAGCACAAGAAGACGGGAAAGAGGAATCAATTCGGTGTTCACGCACTGAAACGTGCCTCTCTCTATGTTCACTTCAGGTGTGTGTGGCTGTGTGCACAGATAACGGCGCACAAGTACCGAATTTAGTTCTCTTTCGCCTCGTCTTGCACTTGAATGGTTTAAAATTGCTTGAATGTGTCAATTGGGAAGACAAAAAAACACATACAAATGATCTACTATCATTCGAATCACATGCATGCTGAACTGTGGGGCCTGGTCCGTACGGATCATGGATAAATTACGATCCGTTCCACCCCTAGTCCACACCAACGCATAATATCGTTCTGTTTAAGCACGTACTGCAATTTTGTCGTCTAAGCTCTTTAAAGCAGGATGGATTATGATTGGCTGTCAATGTTTTTATCATTCATCAGCTGAGTTAATCGTTTTGAAAGTGATTCCAACGATATTGCTTCTCTATACTGTCTTCGTTATAGTTGTGGTGTGGACTATTATTTTATGTTTTTTATGCTTCGCGTTTTGATTGATTATACATATATATTTAGAATAAATATATAAAAAATCCTAAAAGAATCGTTAACGAATCAGAATTGTAAGGGGAAATCAGAATCAGAAGCACTATTGCTATATTACTTTATGAATCCCATCTCTAAAGAAGCATCTGTCTGATTGGGTATTGTTGTGTGTGCTTATGTAATGTGCTTGCATATTTAACACAGGGTGAGAAAGGTGAACAAGGGCCTCCAGGGAACATGGGCCCTCCTGGACTCACAGTAAGTGCTGATCTATTTCAGATCTACACTGATCTATATGTGAATTCTGTAAATTCCACCTAAATAATTTACCTTGGACGTTTACGGCATAGAAATACACCCTGCCTTCTGGTAGATTTATAAAGTGCTATATTCTCCAGGGGCCGCAAGGTTACAAGGGCTCTGCTGCACAGCCAGGAAGACCAGGATTTATTGGGCCCCCTGGAAGAACGGTGAGCTATATTCCAAAGCTTTTGAAATAGAAGATCATATCTTCCAAAATGCTAAAACATGCCATGTCTCTTCATAGGGGCATATGGGAATACCTGGCAGACCAGGCCCCAAGGTAATGATCTCCACTCATTTATGAAGCACAAATTTAACACCAACTTGTCTCATCAAAAGGGCATTTTGAATCTTGCGAGACATCTCAATGGCTAGACAGGGCGGGGGACAGGGCATGATGTATATCATAAAAAAAATCTCCTGCAAACATTGTCAAGTTGTAAATATAGTATATTTCTATATCAGTTCATCAATCTTTATAGAGGGGTCACTTCAGATGTATAAGATCATGCGCCATGTGGCTTACTGAAACCAGATATCCCAGAATCCTTAAAAAAAACTTTGAGGCCTACATTTTCTTGTGTTGTACTTTTGGCATCTATACATACTGAATCATTACAACGAGCATTTACAGAGAGCAACAAACCATCTGATGCACAAATGGGCTAAACTGCTGTGATAGACAACCATTTAAACATTTGTGAAATGTATACTAATACAACCTGTCATCAGATTTGTTGAAGCCTTGACAAATTGCTGCAAAATCTTCTTGAGCAGTGGGAACTGACCCATTCACAAAAAAATAGTGAATGGAGGTAAGCCAGAACACACCCGCCGTCATCTGAAAGCATAGAACCTCAGCATGTTTTCACACTGGAGTCATGTCTGAGCAGCGCAGCTCTTCACTGGTTAGCACTGCAGTTTTTGGCTGCATATACAGTCACTTGGCTCTAAGTGCAGTCACACTACATAATGTGTTAGACTGAAACTATTGACTGCTCTGTTCTCATTCCAGCATCAACCCTCCGCTGATATCTAAACTTCTGAGAAGATCACCACACTTCATTTAAGCATGTCACTGCAGACAAGACTTTTCATCCACATATTTGAAAATAATCAAATTTCCACAGGGGCCTCTAGCATTAGATGATGAAGCATCATATGGTGTTAATAGAGCTACGTCTTTTCCTTCTGTGGTCATCTGTTATCTAAACATTATTTCAGCATCACGTGGATATTGCCTAAGTGCTTAACTAGTGTAAAGACACATTTACCAGAACATATTTTGTGAAATTTGAATGACTGGTCATCAAGGTAAGAGCCTGATGTTGTATTAACATGTTATGTAATGTAATATACATGGTTAGAACATTTTAGAAAATGGAAAGCATACAAGAGTTAGAAAATGGAAAATATTGGGTTTGTTCCTGCCCCTTTTCATTTTAAAATGAAACGGGGTCTTTGGTCTAGAAGTCAAATGCACACACATCCAGAAAGAATTATAAAAATAGTTGTTGCTAGCAGAAACATTGTAGCAAACAAATGGAACATCGTGTTCGTTGTGTAGAGCGTCTGTAGAGTAGTTGAGAGCCAGAGTACACAACATTAGATCACAGGCTAATGTGTTAAATTCCAGGGCAATTTTCTGATTAAGGGCACATTACAGCAAATGGTTTTCCTCAGAGTTTTACAGCCTTCTTTTCACACAAACACAAAGTGATGAAAAGCGTCACTACAAGTTTGGGGTTTCCTCTCACAACACCTTGACCACTTATTTTGAACTACAAATAACATTTGTTGTATCAAATCCAGAATGCAGTCGCAAACATTGCTTTTGTATCTTCCAGGGTGGCACCGGCATTCAAGGGATCCAGGGAAGCAAAGGGCAGAAGGTAATTATCGACTCAAATGCATTTCATTTAATGTTGACACATTTCCATTATCATATGGTTCTAGTTTCTCACACCACCACATTGTTTCCACAGGGTGCAAATGGAGTCAAAGGACCTAAAGGCAGGGTAAGCCTGTCAGAGTTGTTCACATTTTAGTTTATCACCGTGGAGCTTTCTTATAAGCATTAGCAACGATGGGTTTAATCTGTCCACTGTCAAAGCAGCCGCAGAAATCCAGTTGGACTGCAAAGAACCAAGTGATGGCCACATGAGCATACTGTTTGATTTCCATTTCGTATTTCTTTCCAGGCGTGCTGTCGAGATATCATTGAGAAATATGTACACAGTGTAAAAGTGCACTTGCTTGTTTATGGGTGTGTTTGTATTTGTTTGTTTTCCAGGCAGGAGATGCCGGTGTGCCAGGGCAACAGGGAAGCAGAGGAAAGCGAGGCCCTGCTGGAGAGTCGGGTAGAAAAGGCCGTGTAGGCTCCAAGGGAGTGATAGGAGATGGCGGTCCAGTGGGCTTTCAGGGCCCTCCAGGCCCACCAGTAAGTCTGAAAATCCAACTCATAACTTTCGTTTTCCTGTTATATGCTATGGTTGGAAATAGTATAAAGAGGAAGAGACTGACCACTTGAACTGTAGAAATCATAAGGCTCGCTATGCAGGATGTACAAAATTAAGTTTTCAGTTCAAAGAGCCAATCGCCTTATTGCTAAAGGCATGGCTAGAGACCTGCGTCAGATATTTCAGTCCCGCTCCCAAAGGATTCTGTCCCGCTTCCACCTGCTCCCGCAAAAATGTTAACTTCTCCCGCTCCCGCCCGCAACATTCCTGTTTTGCCCCGCTCGTGCCCGCAGAAGCCTGCATTTTTTCAGTACATACATGAAATTTGCAAGAAATAGTTTCAAGTTATATCGCCTAGCCACAACCTACACATCCCAGCATAAATGCTCCCGATAAATGAATTGTTATTAAAGCATCAATATTCACAAACCACTTGAAAAGCAAGCATAGCCTGCTGTGTGCATAGTTTGGCATGACAATCTGCTCTGACAGTACTGAGAAACACCAGTCTCTTGAGTTATCACTTATCTAGCCAAACTATTTTTCCATTATATAACTGAATGATATGATTAGGCACAAGTAAATAAAAATATAAAGAAACAATATTTCTTTATAGATGTCGCCCGTCATATCAGTAAATAGAGAAAAGTTGTTCCGGCTACTTTGCCGGATCTGGTGTGGGAGTGTCAAAGGTTAGTTGTCACAATAAGCGAGAAAGGTTGACATTGAGCATCTAGCTAAATCTCCTACCTCCAGGAATCACCCGTTTTAAACAAACGCTGAACAGAGGCAAAAAAAATTATTAGATGAAAGAAAGAAATAATAGTTAGAAAGAAAGATAGATTAGTTAGAAAGAGAGAAAGAAAGAAAGAAAGAAAGAAAGAAAGAAAGAAAGAAAGAAAAGTTAGAAAGAAAGATTAGTTAGAATGAAAGAAAAATTGTTAGAAAGAAAGAGAGATTAGTTAGAAAGAAAGAAAGAAAGAAAGAATGAAAGATTAGTTAGAAAGAAAGAAAGAAAAGTTAGAAAGAAAGAAAGAAAGAAAGAAAGAAAGAAAGAAAGAAAGGAAGAAAAGTTAGAAAGAAAGAAAGAAAGAAAGAAAGAAAGAAAGAAAAAAGAAAGAAGGAAAGAAAGAAAGAAAGAAAGAAAGAAAGAAAGAAAGAAAGAAAGAAGAAAGAAAAGTTAGAAAGAAAGAAAGAAAGAAAGAAAAGTTAGAAAGAAAGAAAAAGATGGATAGATTAGTCAGAAAGAAAGAAAGAAAGAAAGAAAGAAAGAAAGAAAGAAAGAAAGAAAGAAAGAAAGAAAGAGAATAGTTAGAAAAGAAGAAAGATTAGTTAGAAAGAAAAAGAAAGAAAGAAAGAAAGAAAGAAAGAAAGAAAGAAAGAAAGAAAGAAAGAAAGAAAGAAAGAAAGAAAGAAAGAAAGAAAGAAATATTAGTTGGAAAGAAGATTAAAGCTTAACCCTCTGAGGTCTGAGCTGTTTTCTGGGCTCTGGAGGTGTTCTGACATGCTCTGACATTTGTGTTTTTTTCTGTTACTAGTGACATTGTCATGGCTAAAGTCTAATTACACTGTATTCAGCACAAACTCTGCTACAATAATATATCAGCAGCATGTATGTAAAAGTTTGTAGTTTTGAGATAATGACATTTATGCGTGGTTTGTGAAAATACAAAAAAAAATTCTCACTGAAATAAGGCCATGAAACCCATACAGATTATTTCTTCACAAGACTTTTGAAAATTGTATGACATAGCCTAGAATATTTGCTCCAAAACTATGTGAAAATCACCCTGACTGCTCATTCAGATAAGACAATATATTGATTTAAAATTTCTAAGACGTGTTTTGTGTGACAAAGCCATATGCGAAGGGGCGTGATCATCTCATGAATATGTAAGCTTTTACACCTGAGAAAGACGAAGACACTCCCCTAACTGCCCTATTAGGAGCGATCAGGCCCTGTCATTCAGAGCAACCTTGCACAAAGAATGAGGAGATTTAAAAAAGAATGGCTTTTAGATTGTTTGGATTTATTTACAGCACAACACAATCCAAAAATACAAATGACAAAAGAGCACATTGAAAACAATGATCCAAAGACAGAGACCTTTGTGCCATTCCTAAAAACATTGTACATACCTTTAATTTCCAAGGTGTTTGATTTTCACTTTACCATGTTCATGTGCAGAGACTCATGTGAATGTTGAAGTCAGCAGGACTCAGTTGCATCTGGTCCCTGAAAGAAAAAAAAAAAGAAAAAACTGTGAACATACTGATATCAAGAGAAACTATAGGGCTGCACGATTTTGGGAATAGATTTTAGATTTTTCTGGTTAAAATTTCTTTTTAAAATTCACAGAATATACACACACACACACATGTTTCCAACAATATATAATGAACACCAGGTTTGTTGTGCCTTGTAGGCATAGGCTATGCAGTGCTGCATAAAATAATAATAACAATAAATTAAATCTTCCAAAAGATTTCAAGAACAACTACGCTAGAGAAAAATATATTGATTATCATATGTTACTTCAAATGTTTCCATTCGTTATGATGATATGAAATGAGATAATAGTAAAAACATAAAGCCTAATGTTTGGTGCATTTGGAGCGCAATCGCGCTCCAAAATATGATACATTCAAACCCACAGCGCGCTCCAAAATATGATACTCAAACCCACAGCACGCTCCAAAATATGATACATTCAAACGCCATCGCGCTCCAAAATATTAAACATTATGGTTATACACATCTATGTTTGAGCAGATATCCACAAACAGTATTTATCAGGAAACACGGGTCTAAATAGTATAATATTCACCATATACAGTATCTAGCAACAGTTCAACTGCAATGTGAAGTTTATGCAACAATACCATAAACTAATAAGTAAGAATTTCTTACCTTACATCTTTCTTGTCTTCAAATCGCGTTCTTCTTCTTCTGAGGTAAATCCAATAAGCTCAGACGTGTCTTCCAAACTCGACGAAAAGCAGAGACTTGTGAAGTGTTTTGGTGTTTTGTGTTTGAGGTAACGAGGGCGTTCGCGTTCCATGTGGAGATTTGCACGTGAATCTCTTTTGCGCGAGTGGGCGTGGCCGAATTAAAAAGTAATTAGCAAGCGTTTGAGAAGCTGGACATCCTGTTGGTTTTATACAAATTACTTCAACAGAGAATATTTTCAGTTTGAATCCGATCATTTAAAAGTACACACTTAAATGTGTATAAAGGTATATGGCTCATAAATGTGTGAGAAGTATTCGCTGAGTTTTGTTTCAGTTTATAGACGTGCTCAAGACAAAAAAGTTCACCGCGACGGAGAGGCAGAACGCACACCCTGTTTATTTTCTTTATTTTACAAAAGCACAATGTTTTGATTTGATTGTAAGTGGACACATACAAAAGTAGAAATATCACAGATTATTTTTTTATATTTCTTTTTTCTGTATAACCATAAATGACGGAGTAATTTAAGTTTATGTTGCTGCTATGTGAAAAAAATCCAGCAAAACGCGTCGGCGCGTTTCTCGACCTCAGAGGGTTAAATGAGTATAAATGGCTTCTGGCAAAGAGTTCAGTGAGTCTTGTACATTTGGTCAATGAAAGTCTATGGGATTTTTATGATTTTTAATATGAATTTTTAACTGAAAGTCAAATCGGTCTGAAAAGATATAGCACACTAAGTCAGAACAGTCTGAAGGTCTGACCCGAGTTTGGTGGTAATAGCTTTAACGGTCTAGGAGGAGATACAGTCTAACATTTGGCTCAGAAGAAGAAGTTTAAATACAATATCAGTAAGTTGACTTTTCCAAGCCAACTTAATGAGGCAGAACTCGTAATAAAACAAGAATCAACATTGGCTCGGCTTTTCAAAAATGCCGAGAAATTTGGGATTTGAAATGTTGTAAAAGCGACTCAGAGTTGGCTTTTTTAATACTCAGCAGGTGAGTAAGTTATTTTATTGAATGGATAAATTGCCATATGCAGCTCTCTAAGGCTGCATTCACACTTGCCATTAAAGGAGAACTCGGTAACTCGGTTTTCCCTTTTGTTGTCGCATGTTTTCCCCACGAGCTCCCCCTACAGCTGTGGGGGGGGGGGATGTATATTTCACAACACAGTCGTAAAAAACTCATTTGCAGCGGCCTCCTCCCCCTCTCTACCGCTGCTCATGTGCGTTTGTTTTGATCGGAGCAAGCCAACTGTATCGCGTGGAGCTATGTCTACCGAGGTGGGTAATCTGGTAATACATCATACATGCGTGTGTGTTTATGTCGAATTGCCGTAAAGCAATTTGTGTTTCGTGCTCGTTCTCGTTCTAGTTCTCGCTTCTCACGAGACTTCCAATTTCTATCTTGCCGGGACGGTAGTGTTGCAAGTTGCAAGGTTGGTTTTCCGCCTGGGAACGCTGGGGGGAGCGGGGAAAGTCACCAATATCACCAGAACAGGTTGTTTAACCATCCAAATGATTTCTAGACAGTTTAATTAAGTTCAAAAAGTTACCAAGTTCTCCTTTAACATGCAACCTAAATCCGGATGTTGTCTACATACACATTGAAAGTGTGACAAGTGTGAACGCACGTCTGATGGGAATGTTATCCGATCAGCGTGTCCAGCTTCGGAGGTAGTCGAGGA
The DNA here is from genome assembly GCF_965113295.1 of Leuciscus leuciscus. Lineage (NCBI taxonomy): Eukaryota > Metazoa > Chordata > Actinopteri > Cypriniformes > Leuciscidae > Leuciscus > Leuciscus leuciscus. Next base: position 34,132,207 of record NC_138746.1, read on the forward strand.
CTCACTGTGATCGGATCTCAGTGTAATGTAAACGCGATCCAGCCATTGTGTCTGCATTCACTGGTGGACGTCACACAAAAACCACTGTCATTATTCCCCCTCCTCTCTCCAGGAATTGCTGCACGTAGCTGTGTGGTTTTGCGATACAGTCGAGTGCGAAGGACATCGCAAATATACTGAAATGTTTGCCTTCACACCCAAAAGTTGCAGAACCATTCATTTTCTGTAAAGAACGTGCATTTTTCCCACCACAGCTGGCAACATTCTCGGACCCATAAGTTTATCTGTACCGTTTCCATTACAGCATTTATCCACATTATTAGTACTTGCAGCCTCTTCATCCTCCTCATTTTGCGAGATTTGTAAAATGTCCCCTGACTGAAAACTGATTTTAAAAGAAAACCCCCCACTTCAGATCGACTTTGCACCGGAGCCATCTTTTTTCTTTTCTTTTTTTTCACGGGAAAGCGAAATCCGATCTGTTATTCAGATACAGAAGCCACTTGATGAGGACAGGTGTAAACGCATCGTGTCCTGATTGGTTTATGATCGGATCTGCTTGAACGGATCACGGTGATCGCATGTTAATGCCAAGTGTAAACATTGTCTATTGTGAAGGCTCATTTCGTTATGGTTGTTGTAGCGCTGTGCTGGAATTTATTTTTCCAGGAAGTACTATGTTCTACAGTAACGTCTTCAGCTTGTCAGCTTGATATACTTTACATCTAACTGGTTATACTGTATCTCTTAAGCCTAGTATTGAATGTTTTATGAGCAGTAGGATAATCTCTGGCCAAAATATTATGATGTACTGGCATATGGTTGTAGTGGCACTTTCCCCATTCAAGCAGATACAGTAAAAGCTGTGCTCCTAGTCCTATTACCTAGATAGACAATAGCTACCTGGACATGTTGCCAAAATGGCTGCCACCTGCCTGAGGGACTTTATGGACTTTTTGTTATGGTCCATACGCTACCTAGGGTCCATAAGTAACCGAAGGTCCATAAGAAAGGTGAAATTCAAACTTTCCTCCTTAAGCTTAAATGAATGTCTGTTTAGGGGCTTGTTAAGTGTTTTCGTTTGCATTTCATCTGCCGACTAACAAGCTTCACCTTTAGACAAAGCCTTCAAAACTTCTGGGAGATTCAGTCCTTGTGGCACTTGGCGTAACATGCATGAAATATGTGGTAACCATTTTGGTGTCAAGATCGCTAGTAAACGCTTTCTCATTAGTGCAGCTTTCTCTGCAGCTCGGGGCAAGGTTTTCATTTAGTGTGGCTGTAAATCCATAATGAGGCTGGTGAAATATTGTTGGCCGTATTTATTTCTCCTTCATTACGCAGCCACACATTTTCAGACTACAACGGGCAAGAGGTGCTCTGATCAGAGCTCCATGTTTCAGTGGTAATGATCTCTCTCATAGGGCCCCACTCTCCCTGCTCAACATGTTATTGAGGTCTGCAAGCAGGTGGTACTGGAGCAGATGTCCACATTCGCCAACTCTGTGAAAAGAACTTGTGCAGCCGTGTGCCCGCTCTATGGAGATGTGCCAATGGGCGCCCCAGGTCCCCCAGGATCGAAAGGACCACCTGGACCTCCAGTAAGTTTCCCACCTCTGAGAAAAATTACCCCACTACAACTCTGGAACAGTCTCAATTTTGCTTGGCCTTGGAAACAAAAGCATTTAGATGTTGTTTGTTTTAGACATCACAGTTAGCACATGTTAAACCTGTTTTTGCCATAGTAAAGTAAGGAAGAACATGCTCCATACATCAACTTTCTTCCAGGCCAAGTTTGATATGTACATAGTGTGAAGGCCTCTGGAGAGCGTGCAGCAGTGTTTGGCAGTATAGGTTGGAATTAAAACATTCAGAATGTCCAAGTCCCCGTGAAGACAAATAGGAAGTCACAGACTTGCTCTGTGTTGAATGGTTTTTGGAAAGAATCCCACCTTCACTGGAGTGGAAAGCCTTTCCATATTTCTCAAGCAGATCTTTTTTTCAGACTTCTCGAACATTTTCACTCTAGGGGCCCAAAGGCCGATAAAAGTTCACTGAGCCTCAAATTCAAACATGTAAAGGGTTGTAAAATTGAGAGTTGTGAAAAACTGCATACAACGTAAACTTCAGGATCACCATAGCAAAGAGTCTACAGACACTTTGATTCTTCTAGAGGGAAAGTTCACCACCATCATTTACTCACCCTCATGTTGTTCCAAACCTCATGTTTTGCAGAATGTCTAAGCTACTATTTTACATACAACAAAAGTACACTTTTTCCAGTGGCTGTTAATCAACAAAAAGTCTCCTGAAGCCATCAAATAGCATTGCGTAAAGAACAGACCTCAATTAGATAAAGCTCAGAGCTGGTAATTGGTAAGTTGCTGGTTTGATTCCCACAGCAACCATGATTGTACCCTTGATCAAGGCTGTTCCAAGGGGTTTGCAACTGCAATAAGAATACTGTCACTTTGGACAAAATATGTCTGCTAAATGACTAATTATTAACAAATAACTAAATTTTCAACTATTTCTGGAAAAAACATTATAATAGGGTGATCCTGGCATTGATGGTCTTAAAGGAGAAATCGGGCAGGAGGGATTCTACGGAGAACCCGGTGACCTGGGCAGACAGGGCTCAACAGGTACAGTAAACCATCTTCACACTGTAGTGCATATTGCACAAATAGTAGCTTATTGGACATGCACCAATACAGGGGTGGTCCTCCATGTTGGAGCCTTCACGTTAATCATATGCGGTTGCCTTAACGTCAGATAGCGTAAAAAGTTACAAATAAAGAATGTGCCCAGATATAGAGAAACAATAATGCTATGAAGGGTATCTGTCAGTATTGCTCTTGGCTGTGTTCATGCATGATGAACTAGCATAACAAATACTTCTCAGCTGGAAAAGCTGCCCAAGTAAGCAGACCATATGACGGATTCACCTTCACAAGGAACTGTTGTCTTTTGGAATGGGATGTGTCATGAAATAAATACATAAATAATGTCAGTCTGCACGCATCAGCAGAAGGAAAGTAATAGCTTTATTAAACATGAGCAGATGTGCGACTCCTCTGCCAAACAGCATTAATGAGGCAAATGAGTATACAGGTGCAATAGTTCAAACAAAGTGTTTAAAGAAAAAATTACCTATATTACCTTGTTTTGACAGTATAAGATAATATAAAAGTAAAAAATGTCAAGAAAATAGCCAAATGACTTGCTTGCAGGCAGGGTTATGGATCTATGTTAGGGAAGCTACTTTGAAACTGTTGCTTCTCAACGTGCAGGTCCTGCACATTCTTTGGTTTTCCAGGATCATCTGTATATTTGAATCCTTTCCAACAGTGACTGTATGATTTTTGAAATTCATCTTTTTACACTGAGGACAATTGAGGGACTTATGCACAACTATTACAAAAGCTGCAAACATTTTTTGATTGCCATGAAGGCGACATGATAAATTCAGAGTCGGGGGTGTAAACTTTTGAACAGGATGATCCGTATAAATTTTGTTAGTTGGAAGATTTTTTTTCTTTCTTTTTTTTTTACTGCTCTTCAGAAGCTACATGTTTCCCTGAAGACAACTTTATTTTTTAACAATGTTTTTAATAGTAATAATACAAAATAATTCATTTGCCCTATGGCCTGAGACGCTGGGATATGCTTCAGCGTCCCCACATAGGACATAGGAAATTGCTTTGGAAAATGTATAGATGGTTCACAACTAAAGCTATGGAAAGCAGCTAAATCACTGCTTCTGTGCAGGGGCAATGAATTGTAACTATAGCACTAGTTGTTCAGATTTGACTGAATCAGCATGTTCTGTTCAACAGAACCTCTTGCATTGCATGTCATTTCAAAAGCTTGGTAGACATTTTGCAGTTATAAATGACAAGCCATTATTTTGCATTGTTATTTAGTCTGGCAGTGACGTCATATATCAGTTTCCAGCCAAAAATGAAGAGTATTTACAAGTCATTTTATACATTTATTCAGTAATGACCTCAGCACACACATGGTTGTTAATCAGTATAAAGAACATATATTTGATCTCCACATCTCCTGACGGATTTAGATGGTTGTTCATTTTAATAACATATGTTTGCCACAGGTGACAGGGGAGAACCAGGAGACAAGGGAGCCAAAGGCTATGGCCTTCCCGGCCACATTGGAGAGCAGGGACCAAAGGGTAACATAATGACCAAAGAATGAACCTCTCTTGTAATAGAAGTATCACATGAGTCTCAAATGAGTCTCACTTCCATGACATTTTTTATTTATTTATTTTACTTTTTTTTTCTTTGATATAACAAGGTAAGCGTGGGCGACCTGGCCAGGCATTTGATGGGCAACCAGGTCGGATGGGAGAGAGAGGCCATGTTGGCCATCTTGGTTTGAGGGGCCACCCTGGACTACGTGGAGTTCCTGGAGTCTGTCTGACGTCTGGGTGTGCCTTACTCAATGCTACTTCTAATGGAGCGCCACAAGTACCTCTGCAGGCACCTCAACGGGCACCTCAACGATCACCTCAAAGGGCAACTTCGAGGTTCAGAGGACGCCAATGAATGCATGCTTGAAGGAAACATAGTGACATTTGGATCTGAGTGTGTGTTTAGTAGTATGGCGGAAGGATTAGGAACTGAAATTGTGAGGTGAAGGGCAATTCATGTAAATATAAAACTGAAATCCATTCAAAGACTGAAACACTGATCTAAAACTGTAAAATGCAAAGCTATCACAAACTGCAAGACATTAAACCTGTTGACCAACTTTTATTATAAATGCAAATTAAGGTAATTTAAAGATAAAGATAAAGTTTGCATATATTAACCAATGTATATGTAGTTTCAAAGTGATCTGCACATTTCTCAATTTTATTTTCAATCAATGCTGTTTATAATAAAAAATTAAACAATATCTAAGACCTCTCTCTCTCTCTCGACTTGCAACGTGTTATGTGCATTTTTTTTTAAGTTATGGGAGATTCAGAACTAAATTTCAGAGAAATCGTAATGCTCAATATGGTGGATTTCTGGTTAATCTAGAACATGCACCTTAGCTGGACGTGTATTACTGTTGTCAATTTTTAGTCTTGATTTTATATACTTTAAACATTAAAGGGGCCAATAAATAATTAAGAAATTCAATGTTTTATCTTTTGACATCATACTATAACAACTATAATTCTGTAACAATTTTTTTTTTTTTTTTACAGAGCTGAAAAAATGACTCGTTTTGCACTTCCTCCAGTTTGTTAGGTAATAGAGATGAATACATCTGCCTGCACAGAGAAAGGCTAGTGGCTGTTTATTTTCAATTATGTAAAGTAGAGCATTATTAGTTTGATGGGTTAATTTCACAGTGGTTTCTTTGGTAATTCGATACAGGCTTTACAAACAGACTTTTATGGATGGAACCAACAGTAATGTGACAACATGTACGTTTCAATTCTATTGCCTAAACAGTGATTTTTGATATTTAAATGAACTAAAATTTTAGTTATATCACATTATAAGTGCATCTCAGGAAACATACAATTTAAAAAAACAATTTATGACATGGCTTGATTTAAATTTATGGCAATTTAAGCATGCAAGCATGCACTTAGAATAAAGCCAGGCAAGGTTTTTTTTGTTTTGTTTTTTTAAGTCTGAGCGTCTGTGTTTTCTCTCACTCCAAGATCACTCTAATACCATTCCATCATGTGCAAAACACATGTTAACAGGCTAATGTTAGTGTTTCAATAAAGCATAAGACTTTTCTCCAAGTACTGTTTCTGTATATTTTCAATCAGTATATCTTGTGCCCAGACTTTTGTGATATAAAAAAATATGTTACAGGATGTTACAGTGAACTTGGCATCATCATATTTGCTATGACGTGAACACAGAGTGGCTTTTCTGTGAGGAGTGTGAATCTGAAAACACGGACTGGAGCTGGAGCTGGAGCTGAGCGATTACAGGAACCTTTGAGTGCTGTCACTCCATACCTGGATCAAAGCCCTATTAACTCAGCATTCAGTATATGCTTTATTTGACTTAATTGTCTTTCCATCCTCAAGTATAGGACCTCTGAAATGATAATTAAATATTTGCATAGTATAAAACAAAAACTTGTAACCCAAAGGAACCTGATTGATTCTCCGATCGGACATCCCTAATTCTGATTCTAAACGAGAGGACAGGACACATTACTTAATTCCTTAAATACTGCTGGGAACACAAAACACTGTTGCAAGTGTCAACACTGCAGCACTACTTCATCTATAATTGAAGAACAACTGAGAAGCTATGTGACTTCGCTATTTGTACCTTACTGCTCATCAAAAAGGGTTACAATTAATGAAGATTTTGCAAAGAACAATCCAATAAGATGTAAAACTACAAAACGTCTTAGGTTACGCATGTAACCATGGTTCCCTGAGAGGGGGAACAAGACGCTGGGGAATGCCTTCAGCAGCGCCGGCGGTATGGGGGGGCATTAGGGGGCAATGCCCCCCCAAATGTCTTTTATGCCCCCCCAAATTGAATTATGATATAATTTACAAAATAATATCAGTTTAATTTACATTTTTAGTGAGAAATAATAAAAATATGTCTACAAACTGCTCATTAGCTGAAAATATAATAAAGCTTAGCCAACATAAAACCACAGTGAGGAAACCCCCCTGCCGCCCCCCCAATCACTTGCACGTTAATACATGAATGAAATGACTTTCAGTTGGCGCAATATTCCTGGCTGCATTCAAAACAAAGCAAACAGATGAAAACTGTCCAAAAATGGACATTAGAAAATGGTTCAAAACCACAGTTTCTCCTTCCACGTCGATTAACGATTCTGCTGACCCCATACAACAAGACAACGACAACAGCCCGGCTAACATTTGTGACTCCGTGGCCGGCGGCGGCGGCGGCGTGGCCGCTAACATCGCAGCTTCCCAAGCTAGCACCTGTAGCTCCAGCTCCAGCTCCACTACATTTGGACCAGACCTTCCTACACTTCAAGGTCCACCTGAGGATCTCGTGACGAAAAGCCCAACCAGGTGAAACTGGACAAGTATCCGCTGGACTGAAATGTCACTCCCGCCGTGGAGAAACAGCTGTTTTAGCCTATATTTTCTTGTAAATGGAAATTGTAGAATAATCTCTGTGTATGTTGTGTATGTTGTGGGTGTTTTTAATTTGTTTTGATGAAGGTAACTAACGTTACATGATGCTTTTTTAATAGTAGGCTACTGTGAACGCTTATGTTAGAGCAAAGCAGAATAAAGATGTGTAGCTTTTTTTCTCTCTTCCGCCAGTGAGATAGCAGTTAAACTACTATCCTGACCTGTCAGTGAGAGACTGTGAGCATGTTCGTTAGCTTTGTTTATAATAAAGCTGTGGTCAGAGTCGGTCTTGTAATTTTTTGTATAGGCCTATTTAACCCTTATTTAATCAAATTTCTAAAGAGTTGCACGTCTTGCAACAATGTGTAATGGTTTAGGCTATGTGTTTATTGTATGGGTTGCATCACTTCATGGTAATAGCTAACAGAAAAGGCAGACGCAATAATAAATATAGGATATCTGATATCCGAAAAAAAGTCCCCATACCTAGTGCCCACCCATTGAAAATAAATGCCCCCCTGCTGAGCGCAGTCTGAAGCCGGCTCTGGCCTTCAGTATGAGTCTAAACACAACAATGAACTTGAAACACAACAATGAACCCATCCCTAAGGTGCACATCAGCATTGTGATCAATTCCCTGTGGCCAGAGCCCAAGCTATAAGACCCCTTACAGGCAAGATCAAGAGCTTGGTATTTCTACGAACACCTTTGAGAGAATAATGTCATTATCAAGAACGGAGGCCTCAACAGGATGACTCTAAAAGAGAGGAGGCCTAACTACGTTCTCTATTCAGGTAGGCAATAAGAGGCCTAGTAATGTTCTAACCAAAAGGCAGTAGCCAAAATAAAAAGCTAAAAAAGAGCTATCTACTTCTAACTGGCCCTGACATACTACCCTATGCCTCAACATGACGACTCTCTAATTCGAGACGAGACCTAACTGCGTTCCATGCTCAGGACAGCTTACAAGGAGGCTCGCAGAGAGCCTAAACACTTAGCCTATGGCTGAGCTCATGGGATGGAGGCCTCAGCACTACGTCCTATGCCTGTCAAGGAGGCTACATCATTGAGCCAGCAGCTTGACACAATATCAGACAATACTCAATCTAGTACAAACAAACAGTCTCATGAAGACAAGAAAGAGGATGACGTATTCCACAGGTGCACTTTAATATTCACAGTCGACCCAGTAGTGACATTATAGGCCTGCCAAAGTGAAGTTCATTGTTTAGACTCATGTTTCAGACACCAGTCATGCCGAAAGGCATTCCCCATAGCGCCCTCTAGGGGATGCAGCACAAGTTCCCTTTCGAATGGGAACTACATTTGCTTTACAAGCAATTTTTTTCTTGGTTTAAGCAAATGTATTTGTTTTATTTGCTCTATAACAGCAAAACTTGACACTGAAATCACAGGAAACCACTGCATTTTAATCACAATCCCAACAAAGATGCAGCATGAGCAGTTGTCACTCTCTGACAGTAGGTGGCACTTATAGAACAGCAGCGATTTCGTTTCCTTTGTTACCCCTGTACAAAAAGCAGCGCTTCACTCATAAACACTACTTTATATGGAGGTAAGAGGAAAGAAAATGCCATCGAAACGTTTTTGAAGACAGAAAACACACACATACATTGAAATAAACCTCCACCCCCAATTGCACACAAATGACATTTTGGGAAATGATTGCAATGCAGTTTGTGTGCAAGTCCGGAATAGAGATCAGCAAAAATAAATTAAAAACTGGTTGCTGACCATGCGTTTGAAGCAAAAAAATTTCTGGATCTGATTTATGGCCAGTCGACCAGTGCATCTCTATGTAAAACTTTCCGGCTTCATTGTTGCACAGGCATCATGACGCAGTGTTATCTATGCATAAATTCGTTCCATTTTTACGGGGCACATTAAGAAAACTGTCTTTTCACATTAATATGAAGCCATGGCTCTCCACGATTCCATATAATGACCTTTGACTGCTGAGAAAGTAACAGTTTGTGTAACCAAGCGTCCTGAAAAGTGAAGCCAAAGCGTCTCGATCACCCCCAGCTGGTTGGTCCTAGTATAGGTCATAAACCCAGCCCTCTCCATGTAGTCTAATGGGACGTGAGGAAAACTAAATCAAATTACACTTCAAATACATTTTTTCCAAAGATGTTTTCTGTCATTTTAGGTAGTTTTTATCATGCTGATGTAAGTTTAAGTGTTAGTTTTTTTTTTTTAAATAAGTTTTGTCTTAGTTAGTTATTTGATGCTATAAAATGCTATGTCACTGAGGCGCCAACAAACTTTTTGGGGGATTTTTGGGAGGAGATTGGAGCTTCAACTTTCATTTCTACATTTCAATAACGGTTTATTTCACACCGACATAATGATCTGTTCTGCAGTAAACTGTACCAACCGTTTCTGCGGGAGTGTGGGTATGGCCTTGATACCGCGGCTCCACGTCACGCTCACTACTGCGCAGAATCAGGTCCCAAATCAGAGCAAGATGTCAGCGCCATATTGGGACACTGGCGGGCTTCACTTTTCTACAATGGATCAACACAGCGTTATTCTGCCTGGCACTAAAATTTTCTAATGAAATAACTGTGAAGCAATAATACACTGGAAACGACTAGAATGACAAACATTTTCCTAGAACAAAGCTGGCTTTTCGCTTTGTGTAACAGTCATTTCTCAGACTATGTGACGGAGTCTAGGGTTGTCTTCTAGTCGCGTTCCGTTGCCGAGACTGTACACACTCATATGGCTAGACGGTGTTCCCTCTCAAAACATTTCACCAATTGCTTCCATGGAAACTCTTATTTCCTCTGTCCCTCTGTCTCTCTGTCAGCATAATGACTTAATACTGCTATACACACCACACTAATCTCCCAGGCGCACTGCAGAAGTGATCACATTAATTGCCGTTTATTGCATGGAATTATAAACCATTACAGTGCTACCGACGAACCCTGCCAAAACAAAGAGGGCTCATTTATTTAGCCAAAGTTCAAAGTAGTTTGACTAAAACTAGGCTAATATATAAAAAACGCGGACTGTATTGTGTCTTTGCTTTAGTGGTATGAAATGTCTTTATCATACTATTAAGCAGAAATGACCTTAGATTATAACACATTTTTAATTGGTGCACGCTATTTTTACAAAGCCACAGCATGAAGGTCTATTTTACTTGGTAGACTGCAAATTTTTTATTCCATACAGTAAAAACATTTTTTCAGAAAATATTTTTTATTATGAATGACGTAGTATAATTTTGAAACATTCCTAGTGTGCTTCTCAGTGTTTTCCGCAAGTTCCTCATTTGATAATAGTTGGCTTGAGCATTCCAAACTGCATAACCACACTGCAATTCATCATTCTTGCAATGACACCTCACTGCTGTTTTTTTCCCCACTCAGGGAACAAACATGGTCCCGGCTTCACGGTCGTGCCTTTGTTGCCATTTTCCAAACCCAACAGAATATGAAGTATTAGGAGCCCAGCTGTACCTTTCAATTACAAGAAGCCCTGTGGGAGGATACCCATTACTTAGAGCAGGATTCTCCCAGTCTTCCATTTGTTAACGCATCAATTATGGCCACAGGATTCCCAGATGTAGAATTTGTCAAGATTGGAGCTGTTCTGGCAGGTGATTATCAGCAGGTGGGCTTAGTCTGCACAGTGTTTCCCGAAAAATTGGCTGAAGTTATATACCTAGTCCAAGTCCAGATCAAATTTTCTTCACTTGAGTTTGATTACTTGGAGGGTGTTGATAAAGGAGACGTGTTTAATTTGCTTCCTGCAAAGCTTAGGTGGGTTTGAAGAACATGCTGACAGGGACGGGAATGAATCCAAGAGGATGTGGGCGTATATTTCTTAGAAATTCAGATGTTGGAAACTCTGTATCTCTATGGGAGGGAGAAGAATAGAACTTGTTCATTGTTAAAACGAATTACCAACCAAATTTAAAAGGAATTGTTCACACAACAATAGTCATTATTCACTTTCTTCCTTCAAAGCAAAAAAAAAAAAAAAATAAAAAATAATATTAAGAATGTTGACGCATGCACAGACTACTTTTTCCTTACAATCACAGCTCATAGTGACGACTGCTGTTAAACTCTAAAAATGACAAAAAGACCCATAAATGTAGTCCAGCTATGTTTGAGGAACCGAACCGAACCGAACCGAACTGTCATGAATCAGACAGGTCAAGTTTAAGGTAACTCACTTAGACAGTCTGGCTTCAGCAGTCACTGGACAGTTATCAGCAAATAACAATAACGGTCTGTTCCAACAACATCATATAGCTTCAGAATAAATGGAATATAGCACACAAGTCATATTAGTATAGCCTTGTTTTTTGCAGTTCTGGTACTATAAACTGCTGAAGTCGCTGTAGGTCCGGGTATCGTTCGTTCATTTGTTTTTGCTCTCACATACGAAAAAGAAAAAACGAGAAAACAGCTCCTTTTTCCGTTTTTTCGTTTTTTTAGAAAAACGAAAAAACGAAATTATGACTTGATTTTTGGTTTTCCCGTCCTTGCACGGAAATCAGAAAAACAACTTGATATTGGTCCGTGTACGTTTTGATAGTTTGTTTTCCAATTTGAAATGAAATAAGCAGAAACGAGAAAACGGCCCCTTTATTCGTTTTTTCGTTTTTTAAAAAAAAAACGAAAAAACGAGATTTCGGCGTGAGTTTTCGTTTTTTAGTTCACAGGCAAAAAACGAATAAATGACTTCAAAATTCGTTTTCCACATGTGGGCGGCCTGACACGCCCCCTTCCGCCTATTGGTCAAGCAAATCTGAGCATGTGACGTCATCAGTTGTCGCTCCGGGGTGCGTTTCCCGAAAGCATCGTTAGCCAACTATGGTCGCAAGTTCCGTCGTTATCAGCATAGTTCAACGATTTGGTGTTTCCCGAAACCATCGTTCAAACGAACGTTCGCAAACATCATCGCAAACTTGTGTGGTTGGAACGACAGCTCTCGAGCTGTCGTTAGAAGCATAGTTTCTAGTTTACATTAGATGTACACTGAATAAATCCTTATCTTTAGCAAAATAAGCAAGCTGACATTCAGTACAACCCGTGTTATTTATTTAGAATACATACAAATGTAATTTATGTCTTTTAGTTTGTCAAGAGATTTAAAGCACCGTTTTTGAATACTGCGCATGTGCGAACGTGCTCTACTATGTAAGAACGAGCCAAATATTGAGTCTGGTAATAAAGCAAAATAACTGAGAAAAAATTAGAAATGGTCTTCAGATGCCATGTCTGTAACTTATATGACAAAATCTAGCGTTAATTCGATCTCAAACAGATTAATTAAAATAAGTTATTAGTCCACCACGTGCGAGACGTCATAAACCAACGTGGTTGAACGATACTTTGCGACAGACGGTTTCGGGAAACAGTCGTGACTAGCTAGTTGATTTCTCCAACGATGCATCGTACTATGGTAGTTAAGCAGCGAGCTATATAGTTGTACGGGAAACGCACCCCCGGTCAGGTCTGCTCAACAAAATAATAGTCAAGTCAAGTCAAGTCAAGTTTATTTGTATAGCGCTTTTCACAATACAGATTTTATCAAAGCAGCTTCACAGTATTACATTTAAATAATACAACAAAGTTTGTTTCAAGAGGAATTTATTGATTGATAAAATTAAATTAAATATCCCCAAAATATCCCCAGTCCTCTACTATGCAGAGGCGGCCTTACCTATGTTTCACCCGTTTCAATTGAAACGGGCCCCGCCCTCCAAGGGGGCCCCCAACAGAGCAGGAAAATCCCATTCATTTTCTCAATAGGATATTTATTTTCAGACATAATGTCTAAAGTGGTCTCCAACACGTCGCTCGCGAGAGTAGCTCGTGGCCTGATTGGAGGTAGCTCGCCAAGGGCCGTTCACATATCGCGTCTTTTGCACGCTCAAGTTCGTTATTTCAAATAATTGAAGCGACGCACTAATTTTTTCCAGGCGCCGCGCGAGTCAATATGAAGGATGGGGGTGCACCCAAACTACGGGTGTTTTTTTCTTCTCCGTAAATAAATCTTCTAGCAGAGCTACAGCAAGCGTTTATCGGTAGTGGAAATCCATTAGCTATTAAAACTTCTCTGTCGTTGTGGAGAGCGCATGCATGGTACATAGCAACGACAGACGCCAAAAAATTTTGTTTATTTGTGATAATCTTAGCACTTTAGTATTATTGCCTAACCTGTATTATGACTGATATTTGACGAACTGCTTTGTTCCTTTTTTGTAAGTTTTGGACAAAAGCGTCTTCTAAATAATAATAATAATAATTATTATTATTTGTGTTTAACTATAAATGAGTTCACTTAGTAATACAGTAATATGTTTGTCATAAAATAATTGATGCTTTATTTTTATAGGCTAACCTAACCTTTTACAGTTTGGGATAAAATAGGCCTACATTTTTTGCATAATTTTTGCTTAAATAAAGCGTTCATAAATTATTTTATGATAAACATATTACTGTCTTAAGTGAACTCATTTATAGTTATAAACTTTAATAATAATAATAATTATTATTATTATTATTACATTTTATAGGCTACATTAGAAGACGCTTTCGTCCAAAACTTACAAAAAAGGAACAAAGCAATTCGTCAAATATACCGTACTACCGTGCTAAGATTACCACAAATAAACAAAAGATTTTGATGCACGCCATTCATATTAAATCGTATATTCCACCCCATACCCGCTACAACTAGAATCACTTTAAGCATGCAGACGCAAAGACAATTTGATGTATTCCACTTAATACACAATAAAACAATATACTATAAGATTCGTTAACAACGTACCTCCTGGTGTTCTTCTAAAATGAGGGTGAGCCACAAATCCGTGAGTACAGTTTACAAACCCGTGGGAACGGATTGCGAAAGCGTGAGCACGGTTTATGAATTTGTGGGTACAGATTGCACAAACTGAAGGCACGGTTTACAAGTCTGAGAGCGCGGAATAGAAACTCGTGGGTACGGTTTATTAATCCGTGGGCACGATTTGTTAAACCGAGGGAACAGTTTGAGAATTCGTGAGTACGGTTTATAAACTGGGCGCACGGATTGCAAAACCGTCGCCACGGATTATTTTATTTTTTTTACTCACACAGTTGACTTCCCGGGCTCCGTAATAATTCAAGTTGAGGGGATGTTTTAGCTGTTTTTTTTTTTTTTTTAAGTCAGTCCAGACAGCTGAAAATATACTGTGCAAATCAATTAAGCAGTGAAGTTGCCCTGCGTGAAAGGGCGAGCATTATTCCAACGTAAAACGCTGTATTGTATATAGTTTTAATCAAATAAGGTTGGATTATTTCTATGTTGAGCTGCCTGTTAATGAAGCTGAAAGTGCACGTAATAAAATAATATGATGCAAACCAACAGGAATCCTTGCTTTTTCTGCTCTATTATGTTTATATTTTATGTGGGTAGGGCCCCATATTAGTTATTGAAACGGGCCCCCAGATGCTTAAGGCCGCCCCTGCTACTATGGCTACAGATTCTTAAACTGTACAGGGCAGGTCCTACTGGGCTTTCTTCTGTGCAACTTTACACGTTTCACAGAAATATTTACATCAGAAATATGAATTATTAGTCTGCCCCCAGCCCGTTTTATGTAGCTGTGCGGAGTTAAATCTGCTGACAGCGCCGAGCGGGAGACGCTCACTGACCAATGTTCAGTCAGCAGTCAGAACTTTTCTTTTAGACGCTCCGTTTTGCCACGGGATGGTGATTGCAAATACTGTAATGCCAATCGGCTGAGGGTGGGTACCAATGATGGTGAAATACATTTTTACTGAAGCTGTAATCATAGCCGCGACCCGCGAGAATGAGACAGATGATTGACAGGACGATAGCGGAGGCAATTAAAGGCGCAAGATAACTTCTGTTAACAAAAACATAAATAAAAAAAAAGTTTAATATAAGTGACTTTGTCTTTGTTTTATTGTTTTTGTTGGTTTTAATCAAATCATTGTGAACCACAAACTGAGCCTTTATTTAAGCCTATACTGAGCCTATATTAAATTTTTTTGTTATAATATGGGTATTTTATAATACAGCATAAATAAAAACAAACACACGTAATATGTATGCCTATAGGCAAAACACCACAGTTTTTTGGTTTTGTTTGTGTGAACTTTTATCCCCAACCATATTTCTTCATGGGCTCCACGCCAGGGGTCACGCTCAGCACCCCTACTTCCCATGGTAGCCTACTAACTGTAATTATGCTGACCCAGTTTATATGTAAAATCTTTGGTATATGTAATATCTAAAAACACTTTACAGTGTGATGGAAATAAACTTTTCTTAAAGCGTATTGTATATCACCACAGATTTATTGACACCCTTGACCCTTCTATCTGTGTTGTATACTGAAATAGACAATTGTCCTGCAGAATGATGAGGTTTTTTGTAATAACACAATTATACCATAAAAAAAAAAAAAAAAAAAAAAAATATATATATATATATATATATATATACAGTGCTTAATTTGTAAAGTGGGAGGTCCCGGAGCGCAGAGGGGGTGTGGATCCGGCCACTCAAAACGGGGGTTGGAGGTAAGAGAACAAAAAAAAACAAAAAAATTTAAATAAAAAATACACTGCCTACGTAGCTTCTCTGCAGGGACAGCGCCAGAGAATTGTTAACGCATGTGCTGAGTGGGTGCTAGATCATTGACGGGGAGCTGCGCAAAACTTGGCCACTAAATATTTAATATTCAGTTATGTTAATGATCACAATTACAGTTTTAATTTGATTAAATTGAACAAGCGCAACATTCAGCATTCAATCAAATAGGCCTATTCTAAAAGATGTAGGCTATTATTAATAATAATGTTATTTCAACACAATATCTCGTTATTTCGAAATAATATGTGTGCGTGGATCCGGTGACGCGTGTATTGATTTTTATTAATAAACAAGTGTTTTCTCTAAAAGTGTCGACTCGGCTGCAAAGATGAAGTTGACGATCGCCATCTCCGTGTGAACGCGCTTATAGAGAGAAATGCACATAAATAAGCCTAATGGATTACATAATCAGAAAGTAGCCTTTTTCTTTTTTCGTTTTGAATTATTTCGTTTAAAGACATTTCAAGCTTTGTGTATTTGATGTATTTGTCATGTCTGTGTGAGGCATACGCTGAGTTTCGTTAAGTTAGGATCGCGCGGGCGCCTCCGTTATATTTGTTTCATAGGCCTATTCATTAAATACAGGCAATTGGTTGATGAAAAATTGATTAAAATTAAGATACAATTTATACAAAACGAAATTAACTTTAAAGAAAGGCTTTCTACAAAACAACTTCAACTTCAACGGTCAAAATCATGTCTGACCCGCTCCATGTCTCATATTGCGCATCCTATCTTACTCGGTCTTGCTGTTCACTTTTCATAAATCAACATATGGAAGAAAAAATAAAAATAACATTATAATATTTTAACAAATATGAAACTAAATGCGCTTTTTTAATGGCTACAATAGTACGCCTACATACTCTCTATTTGTACAAATTTCTGCACATTCATTTAATTCTGAATTTTGCAAACACAAGTTGAAAGGCATTTGTTCAAATCAAGTTCACGGATAATTGTGCGTGCATTTATTAATCATTATGATACTAAAATCCTAACAAATAGGCTATGCTATGTACAAAAAATCAGATGAGCCCATAATATGAACGCATTTACACGTTAAGCATTTTCCTCCCATAGAAAAACATTATCGCTTAATGTGGCTTAATGCAGATTAGAATGTCCCCTTATTATGTCGAAATAACAAGATATTATGTCGATACTAGGCTACTGTGTCCACCGTTGTCTCCTTTTTGATCAGCGGGAACGATTTTTGCTTTTTTGGGATCTGACTGTCCAGCGTATTTGAAAAAGTTAAGCAAACTTTCCTGTCTTTTTGACATTTTTCCCCTGAGTGAAACGATCGAGGCTAACAGCAATCTCAACTCGTACAACAAGCGCGCAAGTCATGTGTCACAAACATTGAACACTACACAAACAGGAAAATTATTATTATTTTTTTTCATTTAGGCAATTAATTTTAGTGACACAGGAGGTGCCGGATCCAATAAAAAAGGTTCCGGATCCAATGTCGGAGGTGACGGAACATGTTCCGGCGTGTTCCGGCTCAAATTAAGCCCTATATACCCTATTTATTTAATTAAGCCCTATATACACCCAAAATGTCAAGGGTGTCAAGGGTGTCATATATATATATATATATATATATATATATATATATATATATATATATATATATATGAAGAGTTCAGATGCAAAAGCCTCTAAATGCCATCTGAAATTTTCTTATAGAATGATCATTTTTATAAAGCTTGTGTATTTAAGTTCAGTAATTTCACTTAAATGACAATTAATAGGTCATCTTCATTGCCATTTAAGTGAAATTATTGAATTTAAATATACGAGCTTGATAAAAATGATCATTCTATAAGAAAATTTCAGATGGCATTTAGAGGCTTTTGCATCTGAACTCTTCATATATATATATATATATATATATATATATATATATATATATATATATATGTGTGTGTGTGTATGTATATATGTGTAAAGGCAGGATCACCTACTGGTGGAACCTAAACGGAAGTCCAGTCCTGGCTGTATAATCAAACAATAAAAACGAGAAACAATGCATGCCATCAAGAACATTTATTGATTCCACAGGAACTTGATCCAGTTTCCCCCATTTTTACTAATAACTACTTGTTAATTAACTACTTTCCGTTTGGGTTTCACCAGTAGGTGATCCTGCCTTTACACATATACATATACATATACATATACATATACATATACACACACACACACACACACACATATATATATATATATATATATATATATATATATATATATATATATATATATATATATATATATATATATATATATATATATATATATATATATTCATGGTATAATTATGTAATCTGCTTATTGTGAGCCTAAATGAGTAAATTGGTATTCAATCATTATCAGGCTGACTTGCCACCAACTACTGGTGTTTTTTTATATATTGAAAGTAGTGTTTCATGTTGTCACTTCACATTTAATAGCCTCTTAGAATGAAATTGCTATGCAAATTCACAGTGCCTCCTTATTTGAGCTGCATTAGACAGTGTGTAATGTACATCTAAATGCAGGGTCAGATGCTGCTTCTGTGCCACCTATACTGCAAAGCTGGGAGTTTGTTCATACAGAGTTAATCAGACAGCCTAAAGCCTCTTACGTTGTTGATTTATATTTCAAACAACAATTCAACATTTGCTCACAATGTTTTTCTTACAAAAAACCTCATCATTCTGCAGGACAATTGTCTATTTCAGTATACAACACAGATAGAAGGGTCAAGGGTGTCAATAAATCTGTGGTGATATACAATACGCTTTAAGAAAAGTTTATTTCCATCACACTGTAAAGTGTTTTTAGATATTACATATACCAAAGATTTTACATATAAACTGGGTCAGCATAATTACAGTTAGTAGGCTACCATGGGAAGTAGGGGTGCTGAGCGTGACCCCTGGCGTGGAGCCCATGAAGAAATATGGTTGGGGATAAAAGTTCACACAAACAAAACCAAAAAACTGTGGTGTTTTGCCTATAGGCATACATATTACGTGTGTTTGTTTTTATTTATGCTGTATTATAAAATACCCATATTATAACAAAAAAATTTAATATAGGCTCAGTATAGGCTTAAATAAAGGCTCAGTTTGTGGTTCACAATGATTTGATTAAAACCAACAAAAACAATAAAACAAAGACAAAGTCACTTATATTAAACTTTTTTTTTATTTATGTTTTTGTTAACAGAAGTTATCTTGCGCCTTTAATTGCCTCCGCTATCGTCCTGTCAATCATCTGTCTCATTCTCGCGGGTCGCGGCTATGATTACAGCTTCAGTAAAAATGTATTTCACCATCATTGGTACCCACCCTCAGCCGATTGGCATTACAGTATTTGCAATCACCATCCCGTGGCAAAACGGAGCGTCTAAAAGAAAAGTTCTGACTGCTGACTGAACATTGGTCAGTGAGCGTCTCCCGCTCGGCGCTGTCAGCAGATTTAACTCCGCACAGCTACATAAAACGGGCTGGTGGCAGACTAATAATTCATATTTCTGATGTAAATATTTCTGTGAAACGTGTAAAGTTGCACAGAAGAAAGCCCAGTAGGACCTGCCCTGTACAGTTTAAGAATCTGTAGCCATAGTAGAGGACTGGGGATATTTTGGGGATATTTAATTTAATTTTATCAATCAATAAATTCCTCTTGAAACAAACTTTGTTGTATTATTTAAATGTAATACTGTGAAGCTGCTTTGATAAAATCTGTATTGTGAAAAGCGCTATACAAATAAACTTGACTTGACTATTATTTTGTTGAGCAGACCTGACCGGAGCGACAACTGATGACGTCACATGCTCAGATTTGCTTGACCAATAGGCGGAAGGGGGCGTGTCAGGCCGCCCACATGTGGAAAACGAATTTTGAAGTCATTTATTCGTTTTTTGCCTGTGAACTAAAAAACGAAAACTCACGCCGAAATCTCGTTTTTTCGTTTTTTTTAAAAAAAACGAAAAAACGAATAAAGGGGCCGTTTTCTCGTTTCTGCTTATTTCATTTCAAATTGGAAAACAAACTATCAAAACGTACACGGACCAATATCAAGTTGTTTTTCTGATTTCCGTGCAAGGACGGGAAAACCAAAAATCAAGTCATAATTTAGTTTTTTCGTTTTTCTAAAAAAAACAAAAAACGGAAAAAGGAGCTGTTTTCTCGTTTTTTCTTTTTCGTATGTGAGAGCAAAAACAAATGAACGAACGATACCCGGACCGCTGTATAATGGATATTTAAAGGTATACACCATTCCAGAGAATAAAGCAAGTCAAACGGGTTTGACATAACATTTTCATTTGGGTGAACTATTCATGAGGTAACTATATAAAGCCAGTATGCATTGCATTTAATTTGATTTTATTCCTCAACCCTGACACTACAAAGCATTTATTAAGGATTGGTCACAATTACATAAATAATAACTGTAGATGAGGTTCCAAATATTTCTGATTTTGAATCTAAAATGACTGAATGCATTTGATTTTTATTTGATTTACAGTCCTGCACTGTTCCACATAAAATATGAATAACATGGTTGAAAGGATCCAATTTAAGAGAGTATTTAAAGGATTAGGCCAAGAAAACTTTGTGCACAATATAGTAGAGAAGACCAAAGATGTTCTGGAAAAATCATAATAAGCCAAAGCACATAGGTTACTTTTAGTGCCAAAACCACAACATGCAAATGTTGTTTCCGCTTTCAAATCCAGAGTTTTCAATTTTCTGCTTTCAAAGAGTTTTTCAATATTAGACATTTCTTGTTTCCAAAAATATATCTAGCCTACCTTAATAAATATGGCATTTTGGAGAGGATAAATTGTCATGTCTTGCGCATAAAACTGCTTCTGATGTCTAAATGTTCTTAGAATGGACAAGATGTGGGTCCTAATATATCAAATGTTTCACGATATTCTAGACGCACTGCAAACTGCAAATTTACCAAAACAAAACATTTGTATCAAGAAATGCAGTTTACAGTCAAAAGCATAGAATTCCTCCATCATTATCAACGACTTATAAAAGACCACACACACACACACACACACACACACTGAAGGAAAGTTGTCCAAAAATGAACAACATACTGTACAAAGCAACAAACAGGCAACAACCTTTCACCTCGCAAATTAGACTCAGAGAATGTGAAAGCATGTTCCCTTATCTAATCTTCTGGCTCATTCCTAAAGCCCCCCTCACAATATTTATCCTCTCTGCTGTCACACACAATCCAAACCTTGGAAGAATATTGGAATTACTATAATTTTCCTTTTGCTTCCACAAAAAAAGGGGGCTGACTCCTCTCTTCTATTTAGTGAAGTTCTCCTTATCTGCGTCTTATTTCAACCTCTGTAACCAAGAGGGAGAGAGAGAGAGAGAGAGAGAGAGAGAGTTGGAAGGTGAATGGAGAGGGCAGGCTCACATCTGCAACTCTGCAGCCTCCTCAAACCCACCTCCTCCAACCCTGTGCTTTGCACAACCCTGACCATGGGACACCAGACAGAGTGAGTAAGGGGGATTTTATTCAATAAGACTCCAGCTCCGTGCACATCCAATTCTGGTAAATCTTTGTCTTTTCTTTCTTTAACTGTTACGATGCATTGATTCTCTTTATTGTTGTGGTATTTGCAATTTTTCCTCTGGCTGATTGTTTCACATCTCATTATCTGAAGGCTACCCCAACAGGTTAGGTCATTAAAAATGCTTGTTTGAAATTCATCCAGGGCTTCTAGAAAACCTTTTTTTTTTTTTTTTTTTTTTTATGGTGGTGTGCATTATTGTCTATGAAGGGTTGAGTTGATGTGTTTCCTTTTGAAAACATCTAAAAAAAGATGCAAGAGAAAATTGCATAGAGTGCATAGAATCTCACATGCTTTGTCCTTTCTGACAGCTTTGCAAATCTTTGATCATGCATAGTAAATTTATAAGAAATGGTTATCAGTTCCTGACTTGTGCCACTGTCACAAGTGAAGAATGAATGGAATTATTTAACAGGGCTTTGTCCGGCAGCCGGTTCACGGGTAAATGTGCAGACAAGTTATGTTAAGAAAGTTAAGAAACAATATAGCCTTCTTTAACTCATAAGAGTTGTGTTTCCTTGTTTGGGTAACAGCTATGATTAAAAAAGGCTGCACAGAAAAGCTGGAAAGGGCTCAAAAGGGGGATTCTCTAACAAACCATAAGACATGTATTTTGATCACGTACGTAACTTGGTGGAAACTCCCTCGTAACAGCTCTGTCCTCGGTAGACTGTTGCCTTTACGGTCTTGATTATGTGAAATCATTTCAGCGGTCTCTCTGATATAATGTTTTGGCTATTCCATTGGAGCCTAAGGAACTTGGCCCCCCATTTATTTTCCCCTCATGTTGGCAAACTAATTGAACATGCCTTACAGCAGTTGTTGATTTTGGTATTGAAAACCACTGGATTACAATAGCACATTTATAGCTGTGCAATGGAAAACAGGCAGAAAGGTTTTACTAAGACAATGACTGCCAGTTAGAAAACATGAAGATAACTGATCCAAGACAAGCCATACACAATAAATCAAGAGTAACTACAGATGTGGAGCCAAATTAGAGCTACATGAAACATGTCTTTCCTGGGAAACCGACTAAATAAAGCATACATATTTGGCAGCTTTCCCACTTAGCCTAAAATACGGAGAGTTTAACGCCTCATCTGGAGGACAGGGAGGAATCAGCTGTTCAACAAGAGTTTCCTGCCTCCCACATCCAGTTGGACAAAACTCATCAACGTGTAATAAATCTTAAACAAGTATCACTACAAACACAATGAATTACTCGTGCTAAAATTCCACTGAGATTTAAATGTCATGTTTTGGAAGATACATGCGGAGGATCCATTCGGCTAAATTTAAGGGGGAAATTCCTTTTGGTAGCAGAGAATGTTTAAACACGTTGCATTCCAGCTACATTACCGTTCCAAAGTCTCCTTCATCTTGACCTGGGGAACCATAAACTGTCTGAAGGTCCCCAATAACTTCCAAGGTCAATGAGTAGGTCATGGTGCAGAGAAAAGCCATATGGTTAGAGGTTGAGACTGGCAGACACAGTCTTTCCAGTTTTTGTGCAAGACTTGTAGTCATTAATTCCGTGAGAGTAATGGTGCATTACCAAATAGTCAATTCAAATTCATTCTGCACAGTCTTTTTTTTTTTTTTGGTCTAAAGTTGCTTTGGCTTTGTCACATGAACTTGAGCTTGGTCACTGTCCAGAGCAATAATTTCTCTGGCAGAAAGATAACCAGTTCCAAGGAATAGTGTGTGGGGAGGCGTGGGCTTGGGTGCTTAGCATGCAGACATGCTCGTGAAAATAATGGAGCATTCCACATACCTCCCCTTGTGCTGGGCTCTGCAAAGCACTGGAGTGAGGGCTAGTTCTAACATAGTCTCTCGTAGCTACCATCGCAGCTTTCATTGGCCAAGGACTGCCCAGGAAGACGTCTGACTGACATGTAAAGCAACCAATCACAGTTCATTTTGTTTCCGCATCATGTTCAGGGGTATGAATGTCCCTAGGATAACAGACCAGCGTGCATTGAATAATAAATAATTAGGAGTAAATAATTCATTCAAGAACGTTGTGCAAGTTTCCTGCAACAATGGAGTCACAAACTTCACATACTTCTGAAAATCCAGCGTTTAGTTGATCCTGATTAGAGCTCATTGTCAGGAATAAAAACTATGGTGCTCTTCTTCCATGAGGGCATTTGTCGTCACAACGGCTTTGTTTCTAGGCGGACCATTAAAGAACACAACACACTATTCAACCAATCAGATGATGACTTTCAAAACTCCTAAAGTGCTTCCCATTTTGTGTGCCTCATGCATCAGACGATTAGCCAACAATCCGTAGCTGTGCTAAGACTGATTCTACCATGGCTGTCTTATGATACACCTCCCGGTCAAAGACTGGAAAACCCCAGTCACATAACTAGTCAAGGTTGAAGGATGTATAAAAGTTTCACTCGTGTTCCAGTCATGCTCATGATCTCTCAGCTGGTGAGGATGGTAACTTGCATTGGGAATCATTGTTTGACCGCAGCAATCAGTAGGCCAAAAAACACCCCCACCCCTTCCAAAGGGAGCATATCTGGTCTTCATTTATTACGGTGTTTTTTATAATGTCTGCAGTTCTTTCTCTTGCTGGAAACAGCACACAGTTTCCAGCAGCCAGAGTTAGATGAAGAACTGTTTCAAAACATGACATGATTCTACTTGGTGAGATTGTTAGGCTAAAATAATAACACTAATAATAAATTCACCCAACTGGACTATTCAGTGTTCAATACAAGTTAAGCTCAATCGACAGCACTTGTGGCATAATGTTGATTATTACAAAAGTCAATTTTGAAGTGAATGGGGCAAACATAAAAATGCTTACTGCTGCAATAGCATAGCCACAACATTCACAACGTCCAAAACCATAAAACAAACATAAAAAGGACAAGAACCTTACAACTCAAGTAATACGTTTTAACAGATGAATGAACTTACTTTTATAAAATTGAAAGCTTCACATACAAGCTCCACAAACGTCACATTTGCTCCAAAATCCATTTTTAAGTGTCTCACCATAAGCTTGATTTTTGCTTTCTGAAAAGGACATTTAGGCCTAAGTGATGTCATTACTTGAATTTAGATGCTCAAATGATAAAGAAGTATGCACAAACAGGTTACACACTACCATAGTTTCCATTCTATGGTTTTCATAGCCAGGCCTAGAAATGCACAACCATCTTTGTTAGCATGTACCGAATTAACCGCATTATATCCTGTGCGCAACAAATGCAACAAAACTGCATCTTCTCAATTGTTTTGGTTGAGATGTTTACATGGATTACAAAAAGCATGTTATTCATTTAACAAAACTATAAAACTAAACATCTGCAAATCCAATGGCATTCATGTGAGGACATCTAAGAAATGCATGTCTTATCTTCATTTCTCTTCAGGTGCTAAACTGGAGCTTGGTACTTCAGGAACATGGGTTGCAAAATGAGATCCATGCATTTTGTGTTTTGGTGTCTTTACTTCATGCTCCTTCACTTGTTTTGCACAGCACAAGATGAGGACATGAGATTAAGTAAGCGTGCTTCTTTCATCTTCATTAGTGAATGTTGCATGAAGACTATTGACTCAGATAATAACATGACCTAATGATGCAGTGTTCATTGTGGCTGTCTTAATGCAGAGCAAATGCAACAATTTCTGCAACTTCTTTAGAGCAATGTGGTCATCCAATTGGGAACACTAGGCAGATTGTCAATACTTTAATAACATAACCATTACCACAAACATAGAAACAATAAAGATAGAACTTTGGAGTCAAGTGTCCAAAATGTGCCTTGGTCCAATGGTCAACTCACGCTGTGCAAAATCTTGTATTCGTTCCTCAATTTCAGGTTGTAGGACAGCGCCAAGTGATTTAGTATTCATAGTCGATGGATCATGGAGTGTGGATGACATAAACTTTGAGATTGTCAAACGGTGGCTGATGAATCTCACCATGAGCTTCAACATCGGTCAGAAGTTCACCCAGGTTGGGGTGGTGCAGTATAGCGACGACCCCTTCCTACATATACCCCTGGGAAAACATTTCTCAAGCAATAACCTCATCAAGGCCATGGAGTCCATAGAATACATGGGTGGAAACACAAACACAGGGAAGGCTATCAAGTTTGCCAACGACAAACTCTTTGCCCTGTCCGAGCGAGGTCCGAATGGCATTGCAAAAATTGCTGTGGTTCTGACGGATGGGAAGTCACAAGATGAAGTGCTGGCAGCTGCAGAAGCTGCAAGGAAAAAGGGGATAATTCTCTTCGCAATTGGCGTCGGGTCTGAGACCGAGGAGGCAGAACTCAGGGCCATTGCCAACAAACCATCCTCCGCCTATGTTTTTTCTGTGGAAGACTATAAAGCTATCGCAAAGATCCGTGAAGTTATTAGGCAGAAGCTGTGCGAAGGTAAGCCTCCACGTTCCTCTATGTCTCTAGGCTTTCATATCTCACTCATTTGTCTAATATTTTTCTCAGGTGTCACATTGAAATTATACAATTTTATGGCCACGAGCTTCAGCAGGGGAGCACGACTTTGTTGCTTTAGCATGTCATGTACCCGTGGAGACAGGTTTATGGCATCTCCATGTTTGAGCTGCATGCATCATTTGGTGCCTCTCGCCTCAATGCACGAATCACAGTTTGATTTATGTCCTACAACATCCAGGTGTTATGAGTTCACTAAGGTGGCTATAAATTGTCTAAAAGTGTGAAATTAGGTCATGCATTGCGGAGCACGTTTCAGAGATTGTGACATCAATTTCTAGCAAGCTTACAAACAAGCCAGTCTGATTGTTTGAAAGTTCTGCAAAAGGCCAGTAATTCTGAGATATGTATACACAGTTAATCCAATTTTGGCAGATGCAAATGTCAAGTTTGTATAGTTCCCTCCAACCAAAATTATTTAATTACTGCAAGGTATGACTTGGATTTGCAGTAAAGCAGAAGTAGCACAATACTAAGTGTAACAGTGGTGGAAAAGAAGTGATAAAATGCCACTTGATCAACTGCAATTGTTGAAATGGGGAGGACGCGTATTTCCCAAGGCGCTTTTCTGTTCTTCCAATGGATTACTCAGCAACAACTCCAGACAGACTTGTTAAAAAGCGAAAATAAAAACTGGAGTGCAATATAGCCATTAGGTTGGAAATCAGGCCTCCATAAAAGTTTGCTAAGACTCCTGAAGCTCATGATAGAAAGTCTTTCCGGACACTGGAAAAGTTAATGATTATGGTACTTTATGATAGAAGAGGTCATCTTTTGTCTGGTATTTGCAATGGCGGGGACATTCTTCAGTCGGACTGCATATTTGCACAATGTCCAGTGTCCCACTCCAAGGTATTCCTACAATTTTTTTAGACTAGTCTTCAAGCCAAATAAAATAAACCACCTCATTCCATAAAAAAATTAACCCTTTTCAGCCATTTTTTCTCACCCTGCACATTGTTGGGATATTAATATCAAAGCAAATTCAAGGCAGAGGAATGATTGCTTAGTTAGCTTAATTCCGATTAAGGCATTATTTGTTGCAGTGTGGCAATTTACCTTGTTTTCTCTTTTTAATGTACCATAGAGACTGTATGTCCAGCAAAGATTCCATTTAATTCTCATGATGCGAAAGGATTTGACATTCTCCTCTATCTCAACTTGGCTAAAAAAGCCAAAAAGACACAAGGATCATTTTATGGCAGCAAAGCCTACCAGGTGACATCCCGAGTTGACCTGAGTGAGAGCACTAGGTAAAGGTATTTATGGTATCAAGCTTCTAAGTCCTTGCAAGAATACTCTGTTTGATTTGAAACATCATTTTCATCTTAATGTCCGTAGGATGTTATTTCCAGGCGGACTTCCACCATCCTATGTTTTTGTGGCCACACTGAAGTACAAAGGCTCTGTGGTTATGGAGGACTGGGATCTATGGCGGATACAGACTAAGGATGAAAAACCTCAAATGGCTGTAACTCTAAATGGTCTGGACAGAACAGTGATATTCACCACCACCACCAGCAGTACACCAAGCGGAACTCAAACTGTGGTCTTCACAAAATCACCCGCTAAGGTAAATACAGAGAATGAGAAAAGAACACTGAAACAAATTCATGAACTCTCTGTGCTAATTAGTCAAAACCATCAGTTAATTTGGAAACACTTTATTTTGATGATCCACTTTAGACATTCTACTACCTATAAGTAACTTTGCAGCTAACTGTCATTAGAGTATTAGTAGACAGTCTGCTTAATATCCACTAACACTTTATTTTGATGCTCCCCAACAGACATTCTACTGATTACTTTAACGACATGTCAACTTATTCTACATACCTGAACCTTAACACCTAACCCTAACCTAACAGTCAACTGCAGCCTACATTTACATTTTACTAGGGCTGTGACGGTATGGGATTTTTTCTTACCGCGGTAAAGAAGCAACAAATCTCGCGGTTTGGCGGTTAACCAAAGCGCTGCTGCTGCTTGGTGACATATAAGCCTCATTGGTGATATATTAGACATATGGGGAGAGAGTTGTGGAAGGCCTATACATAATGTTAAACACAAATATATAACAGCAAAGACAGCGTCGGCAGTATTGATGGCAAAATAGGCTACAGAATATTTCGTTCTGTATTGACAGGTGCAATATTTGAAAATCGATAATATTTTTTTTAATTACATTTATATCTGCATTTATGTCAAAACCTAAACTTTCAAACATCAAAATGTAATTTATTAATATGTATTCATGTCAAAATGACATACAAACATTTTTTTTCCTATTCTATTTTGCCAGGAAACGCTTCCAACAGGCTTGCGTGAAAAATAGGCGTCGGTTCTATTTCTAGCATGCACGCTTTTTTCCGCGCGGCTCGTGCCGCAACTGAGACGCGCGTCTCACGCAGGCAGTGTGCAAGCTCTAACCTGTTAACATGGGAGCCGAAATAAAAACGGACACGCCACGCAGCCAGTGTGTCGCCGACCTAAGGTATGTGTGCTGCACTTCTTAAGTCCAGCAAACGCCACAGGATGGTTAATTTTTCTAAGATGTGGTCTTAAGTTAGTGGTATTTCCTCGCGAGACGGATACTTTTGTGCGACAAATACGGCATATTGCCTTGTCCAAATTCACCGGCTTGTTAAAGACCACTCTGGCTGCAGCATTCTGGATCAGTTGCAGAGGCTTGACAGAGCAAGCTGGAAGACCAGCCAGGAGAGCATTACAATAGTCCAGTCTGGATAGAACAAGCGCTTGGACAAAGAGATGTGTAGCCCTGATAGGAAGGGCCTGATCCTCCTAATGTTGTACAAGGCAAATCAGCAGGACCGGGCAGTTCTAACAATGTGGTCTGTGAAGTTCAATTGATCATCAATTACAACTCCAAGGTTCCTAGCTGACCAGCAGACAGATCCAGCAGGATGAGAACTGAGGATTTGGAAGCTGCTCTTGCCAGTCTCAGAGCTTCAATTACTGAGAGCAGGGCAGTCTCAGTTGAGTGTCTGCTTTTGAAACCAGACTGATTGTTGTCCAGGAGGTTGTTCTGTGTAAGAAAGGAAGAGATCTGGTTGAAAACAACTCGTTCAAGTGTTTTCGCGGCGAATGGAAGAAGGGATACTGGTCTGTAGTTCTCCAGACATGCTGGATTTAGAGTAGATTTCTTAAGCAGTGGGGTTACCCGAGCCTGCTTAAATGCTGTGGGAAGGGAACCAGTGTGAAGAGAGGTGTTGATGATGTGCGGGTACAACTTAGGAAGAAATGGCTTGAAGTAGGTTAGTGGGAATAGGATCAGGACAGGTAGTAGGGCGATTGGAAAGGAGGAGTTTGGAGACTTCTGCCTCTGAAAGCAGAGAGAAGGAGGGTAGAATGTGTCTGTTAGCTGGTAAAATGTGTGTGTCAGTTTGTGGATTGGTAAATTGGCCACTGATGGTGGTTGTTTTATTTATGAAGAATGTGGCAAAATCGTCAGCTGTTAGGGTTGATGAAGGAGGTGGAGGAGGGGGAGAAGGTTTTGAAAAGCATGCGAATTGTTAAGAATTGTTCATTTTATTGTGATAGTAAGTCATTTTAGCAGTAGAGATATTAGCAGAGAAGGAAGAGAGGAGGGATTGATAAAGACCAAGGTCAGTAGGATCTTTCAATTTATGCCACTTCCTCTCTGCACCCCTGAGTTTAGAGTCATTCATTAAAGTCTACAAATACTTTAATGAATGTTAGTTGACATGAAGTTCCAAAGTTAATTATAGTTAGTAGAATGTCTAAAGTGGACCATCGAAATAAAGTGTAATCGTTCATTCCCCATCAGTTCAAATTTCCATGGCATACACCCAGAAAATGCATGCTGATCATCACCAGCATACTAAATTTTGTGTTTTGGATGCTTGGGATCCTCAATTGATGTGCTATGTTTCAATGGTTCTGCTTCACTAGCTTCACCAAAAAGCCCATGCTGGATGATGTTTTGATCCATGAGCTATATCAGCACTTATCCAGCCTGAAAATCAATCTGTGCCTAAGCTGGTTTTAGCAGAGATACTACAATTTCAGACAAATTTCACACAGAACATCCTTTAACAGTGGACTCACAGCCCAAGGCAGCCAAGTAAATTGGATCCCAGACTTACTAGTCCCATATGGATAAAAAGTTGGTGGAATTTGGAAAAGAAATACTGAAACCATTTTTATACATCATAAACTTGATCTTTTTTGTATACTTTATATTCTCTCCAATACACTTTATGGAATGATTCCTTAGTATTTAAATTATGAGCACCCAAAGTTAAGTGACACAGAGCCCTAGTATGTTTATTATTTAACGTTTACATAAATCTTTCTTTTATGATGCCAATGCTACTGAATAACAGTTTACTAAGACGTTCTTATCTTCCTCATACAATCCCAGTTATTGTATATAAAGTAAATGTACTAATGTAAAAATTTTATATAAAACACCATCATCTGCATTCTGCTATGTTTTATGTATTTTACAGAAACTATTTGATGAAAAATGGCATCAGCTGCGTCTTCTAGTAACAGAGGAAGACGTCACTCTGTACGTCGATGATCTGGAAATTGAAACCTTGGCACTAGAGCCTCCTGATGGTATTTTTATTAACGGAAAAACACAGGTTGGGAAGTACGTCAGCAAAGAAACAACTGTACCTGTAAGTATGTTAATGACTAATGATCTCATTTTACAGACTTTCACTGTTATGTTGTTACTCTGTAGTTACTGTTATTATATTATTTTTGTTAGTGAAGCACTCTATGGTTATGTTAGACTTGCTTAAACGTGTATACATTGTATTACATTATATTCAATTACTAAATGACAAATAATCACTCAATATCTTACTCAAATAGTGTTAATAGTGTTATTGCCTGCTATAAGCACCAATAAAATATACTTTCTTACTGAATATCTCACTGAATACACTGGCTGGTGCTGTGGAGATGTGATGTTGAGGTGATGCCTGTCCATTCAGGTGAATCCAAGAGTAGGAGCATTTAGAGTTTTATTTTTTTATGTTTTTTTATTTGTATTTTTATTGTTGATGTTAGCTTATTCTAACACAGTTATAAGGGAAACCTAACATTAAAGGGGCTATATATAAGAATTTTAATGTATTAGTTGCTTTTTTATTGCAAATTTTGCTTGTCACAACATTTAAAAAATGAGACCTTCCCCGACTTGCTAGCTGGTCTTTGAAAGCCTGTGGACTGTTTTTTAAGTACTCAGGATGTTTTGGCCAAAAAAATCTAAAGGAAGTTACGTTTAGGTGCGCTCCCGAGAGCCTTTTTTCCATTCAATGACACATGAAACGAATGCTTATACAATGTTCAGGATAATGCAGAAAGAGCTATTCTTTACTGTAATATTCTTAGCTACATTTCCATTACCCTTCAGATTGTGCAAATTGAAATTGCGAATTGAAAATACACCCAATGGAAACACATAAATTTCACAAAAACTACCATATATTGCAAAAAAGTTTTTACGCTCGCATGAGATGGGTTTCAGGCAATTCGAAAAAGGAATATTTCACAAAACTGCCATTGAAGCAGCTTTTCCACATTTACAGGTCAGCTGGTGTACGTAAAAGTGGATCATTCTTTAAAGATGACGTGGTATGTTTGGACAGAAGACGAGACATTAAACTCATAAAAGACAAAAGTATTACAGGAATACTGGATTCAAAACAACAAATAAATGCCACAATTTATCAAGACCTTGAAGAAGATAGGAGGGAGAAACATCTCATACCTGCCGTCCCAAGTAAAAGGGGCTTTCCTTGCTATTAATGCTTGGATTTTCCTTGCCATTAATGCTTGGATAACACACCTACGTCTCCTTTGATTAAAGATAATGGCTAGTGCAGTGGCTGGGATATACTGTACATACACCTATTTTAAAAATATATCAAAAGTTTTGCGCAAATCTGTAATGGAAACACAACTACTTTGTCATGCAAAGTAAAGATATTAATTCAAAATATAGTATCGCATAGCCAGATCTATATAGTGTATAGTCTTGAATATACTTTATAATCAAACTATTATAACAGTGTAATTTTAACTACCTCATCTGTCGACATGAGCTGGTGCAAACATATCCACATCATGTTGATCAGATGCTTTCTTAACTGCTGTTATTGAGAGGAAAGTGCGAAGCACATATTTACTTATTCATCTAAACATATATCGCTGCAAAGGTATTTCTAACTTGTTTTTACTTCTTAGCCAAAAAAAAAAAAAAAAAAAAACGTCACTGTGAGTATATCGGGCCTTGAATCACATTCAGTTGCTTGTACGTTATGTTAGCAATAATAATAATAATAATAATAATAATGCTGGCTGCAGTTCACTTAACAGCCACTGGTGTCGCTAATAACAAAAGTTTCTGAATTCTACGTATAGCCCCTTTAA
Source organism: Leuciscus leuciscus (assembly GCF_965113295.1). NCBI lineage: Eukaryota > Metazoa > Chordata > Actinopteri > Cypriniformes > Leuciscidae > Leuciscus > Leuciscus leuciscus. The sequence goes on from NC_138746.1 coordinate 34,164,498, forward strand.
TATAATTTTGTGTGTGTGTCATATGTCTCAATTTAAACTTTATTTTGATTATTCGACTACTCTTTGTTTTGGACTACAAAGAAAATGATGACAAAGCTTATTATATAATTGTCTGAAGGAATATTGGAGGTTATTGGAATATGTGTGTGTGTGTGTTTGTGATCTTTTGCCAAAGAATAAACATATCATGGAACATTTTCAACATGTGCAACACAGCAGTGTTCTTGTGGAAAAGCAGACACCATGTCATGTTGACACCAAATGTGTTTTATTTGCAACAGGGAGCACCTTTCCCCTTCCCTACCGCCCCAGGCCTTGACTTTTCTAAAACTACCTGTATTTTGTACTCTCTCCCTCTTCCTGAACAGTTTGAAATTCAAAAACTCAGAATCTACTGTGACCCTGAGCAGAATAACAGGGAGACAGCCTGTGAAATACCTGGAGTTGTAAGTACCAGAATCTTGGATCTTTCTGTTTTGGCTTATTCACATAAATTCCACCTATTAAATGTCACATCAGATTAGGAGTGACTTGATATTTGAAATATTTTATCTTATTACCAGACCATTCTTTAAAAACTCTTTAAAAACTGATAAGTAAAACACAAAGGAATTTGTTCATTTTATATTTATTTTTGTAATTCCAGTCATTCCAGTCCACCATGTTTTGGAATCTGTTTAATGAACTAATTTGATCTAATCTGTTCAATTATACTAACAAGATAAAAAGCACCTTCTCAGCTTCAAACAGAGCATGACATTTGCTAAGAAATGTTTATTAGAAAGTCAATCACCGGCTTTGTCATTGTTCTCAGTTCACTAACTCAGTTTGCCTGACTTGGCACTATTTCTTTCAGACTCACTGTTTAGAAATGTAGGGCATTTATAAACACTGTGGCAAACACTTTATTTCACATTATTTTCCTTTTCTGCTTGCGCATGTAATGCCTTGCACCTCTTAGCAAAGTTATGTTTTTTGCCCTGGCCCCTTCATGTATTTTCACTCCTTTCATTTTTTAGGATGGAGAGGTATGTACTTTTGAAGATGGCTTTGCTCGCTTTCAAAAGTAACTGCTTATCTCATTTTGAATTGCAGAGGTAAGATTTGCCTCATGTTCTTTTGGAGTGTCTAAGTATTGTCATAGCTGGAAAATCTTTCAAAGGACTGTCAGCAGCTTTGAGAATGTATGGCTGAACGATGCTGGCGTGAACCTTCTCACTCACAAAAGCTGAAAAAAAGTTAAACTGCTTGTATATAAAGTACTTTGGCAGTGGCATGGTTCTCCACCGTACTTTAAAGTCCCCCTGTAGTCAATAATCTTATCCCTTAAAACTCAGCTTTGATCAACAAAATGACATATGTAAATGTTTTTTCCTTGACATTTTTTCTTCTTTGTGCCTTAAAATAGCTTGAATGTAAATCTACACCCTTGCCTCATTTAGTATACGCGTATATACAGTATCTATATATTATATTATATAGTATATATTTTATGAATATACAAATTAGCCCCGCCTCCTCTCACTCAGCTCAGAGATCCTCTGGTTGACGATCACGCGTTGATCTGATTGGTTACAAGGTAGTTTGTGACGTCAGAAACACCAGCGATTTCAAAGCGTGTGTTTGAGACTGTCTTTGGTTCACTGCAGTTTTAAGGAGAAAATACTCAGCAATGGTGTCGACTTATGAACTTACACATGGTTTGTCTTAAAGCACATTAAAAACACCACATAGACACATAAACAACATTAAAAGCTGGATTTTCACCACAGGGGGACTGTGTCATTGTCATGGTACCATGTCTAAATCTCTGTACCTTTTAGTGTATCACATGGGCACTTAAAGTCAGCATGAAATGGAAGTTGCAACTGTATTTTCTTCCCTAGTGTAACATATGTCGGCTTCTCCAACAAGAATAAATGTAGGGTGAGACCATTAGGAATAGACTGAATCGTTGTCGATTCAGCTAATTGATGTGAGTGACAGGTTGCTTGAAGACAGGGATTATTGTCCCGTCCTCACGCTGGTGCACAGGCCATCAGAAGAGATCGAGGGCTTGCGAGGGCAAGGGGAAGCCATTTTTTATTAAAGATTACAAGAGCACATGAAGGAAAAAAATAAACATGGCAATATTCCATAAAAATAAGATTTGTCAATTTTAATATCATGTTGACTTTAAAATGGCTAATGTCGTAAAACAGGTTCAACAGTGTTGTGCTGTAGGCTGTCTCTATTATTGACGTTTTTCCATTTCCAAACTACTGTGCCGTACTGCTGAATACTGCAAGTTTAGCTTATGCCACAAACAGGAAATGTCTGACGCTTTATGTGTTATGAAATGCAGCATAGTAAACAATGTTTTTCTATTTTCTTAGTGTGATAATGGACCAGGTGACATTGATCCAACCCCAGAGCCCTGCATGTGTCCACCTGGGCCACCAGGTACCCCAGGAATGAAGGTATGATATAGCCTATCCCTCAACCCCTTTGGCAGTTTTATACAACAGAACACCTTATATAATCTCTTCATTGCATCAGAAGTCATTGCATTGCACATAAAAGTCTCCAAAAGGCAGGTTTGACGTTTATAAGGTCATGCCTATGCTTGAAAACACATGCTGCTTTTCAGCAGGTGATCACCATAAACAGCCCTAAACAGAATTCTGAAGTTACAGACAGATTTACTACATTCATCCTTTTCTCATTCAAGAGACCAAAAAATATTCTTATATAAAGCAAAGCATTTATGAATAAATATAAGCAGGGCTTTGCATTAACTTCCGCCAAATAGATAAGCCTTTATGTTCTTTGATCAATATTTTGAAATGAAATTATGTAAATACTATTTACAATGCATCACTTGTACATTCTCTAGGGAGAACAGGGCAGAATAGGAGATCCGGGTCAAACTGGTCCAGCTGGTGCTGATGGTAAGCCTGTGAGTACTACACAGTTTAATACAACCTCAAATTAACTTGAGCACGTGTCGTGTTCAATGCAGTATCCAGAGCTGCAACATGCATTAACATCCCCACAAGTTTGTTTGGATAGAACTGTCAATGACAAAATTCACCTTACAAGCATTCTAGTGTTCTCATTATGAATGTAAGAATGTACAGAATGTAAGAGGATACAAGACAGTATGTCTGGTAATATGAGCTAATATGTGTCAGTAAATATACATTGAGTTCCAAAAGTCTGAGATCATTAATGACGTTTTTTTTTTGTTCTGCATCAGAAGACACAGTAGTCCAGCGTGCCGGCTACACATTGTCATGTTGTACAACAAGACAACATCTGTATTGCAAACCCCCCAAATCAGATCTGAACAGTTGATACACAATGTGGACAGTGAATCATTTTAGATCAGATTCCAATCGGATACACAAATAATCGGATTTTGAACGTAGCCTTAGGAACAAAGCAGAGTGTAGTCATTTATATTTACTAAACAGCATTGCAACTAGTTGCATTAATATAGAATTGATATGCAATGAATGTAACTTTGTTGATTCATTTTAAGTTTTGTACCATGTGTGTGGTAACTGTGTTCATATGCCATTTTTTACCCAGGAAAAACCCTAAGGAACTGTCCATTTTAAAATATTAGTTGTACTGTTGTGAATCTTTTATATTGAACTCATGTTATTTTATTGATTTTTCCTTCAAACATATGACCCTTACATCTCACTTGGTCCTACTGTTCACCCCTACATAAAAGTAAATATATTTGTTTTAGAATTGAACATGATAGTATTAATTTCTCGTACAGGAGCTCAATTAGGCGAGTTTGACAGTGACAGTGAAAGCTTTTAAAAAGAGTAGAGACACGGGTCACAGACACATTACATTTACATTTAAATTGAATCATTTAGCAGACAATTTTATCCAAAACGACTTACAAATGAGGAGAGCAATAGAAGCAATCAGTTTAATACAACAACAGGGCAGTAATATTCAAGTACTGTGACCAGTCCCAGTTAGTGTAGCAAGTTTAAAAAAAAAAATTAAATAGATATAGAATAGTAAATGTTAGTATTAATGGGTCAAGTGTTGCTGAAAGAGATGCGTCTTCAGCAGTTTCTTGAAAATGGCTAAAGACTCGTGCTCTGGTTGAGTTAGGCAGATCATTCCACCAGCAGGGAACAGTCTTTGAGATGGCACCACAAGGCGCTGTTCACTTGCAGAACTTCATAGCAGGGAACAGTCCAGGTAAAGGTCAGTGAAAGTGATTTTGTGCCTCTTTGAGATGGCACCACAAGGTGCCGTTCACTTGCAGAACGCAAGCTTCTGGAAGGCACATAGGTCTGAAGTAGTGAGTTTAGGTATAGGGGTGCAGAGCCAGTGGTTGTTCTGTAGGCAAACATCAGTGCCTTGAATTTGATGCGAGCAGCGATTGGAAACCAGTGCAATTTTAGGAGGAGAGGTATGACATGTGCTCTCTTCGGCTCGTTAAAGATCAGCGCGTCGGACGGGGATTCGATTAGAACTACAAACAGGGGGGAAAAAAGTGTTCAAAAACTACTAACACGGCTGATATGCGAGTCCGACAGTTAAGTAGAGGTTTAGACAAAGGGGTTGGAGTGATTAATTATCAGTATCTAACCTGACGAAAAAAAATTTATTCAATGTTATCCACATTATATTTAATCTGCAACAGCATTGGGAACTTTTGTAATGATACTTTTAATGGCCATTAACTTGTAAATGCATCATTATTCAAATTGCAAACACAAGAAGAGAGTTCGACAAGTTCGAAAGACCAACGATTGGCAGATCAACATGCTACTACATTTCTCTCCAAAATGGTAGAAAATTAAATTAAATTGAATGTGGATGATTTTAACTGTCACAAGATGATTGACAGGGCCGTTTAAACAGTGGCAGGATGCGCGTAACTAAGCGACAGAGAGATGTCTTTTAAAGATGACGCAGTAGTATGTCCCAAACGCTTTCCTACTCTTCTGCTACACACTCAAAAGTATACTTTTTCTTCACAAAAAGAGTACATACTTTTAGGGTAAAGTATAAGTAGGCGAATTGAGATGCAGCACAAGGTTCCTGGCTATTCTGGATGGAGTTATGGTTGACAAACCTAGCTAAATGGAGAAGTTGTGATGGAGTGTTGGCTTGGCTGGGACCACCAGCAGCTCTGTCTTCACAGGGTTTAGTTGAAGGTGGTTGTCCTTCATCCAGCAAGAAATGTCTGTCAGACAGGCTGAGATGCGGCAGCTCCCTTTGGATCATCTGGTTGTAATGAGAGGTAGAGTTGTGTGTCATCAGCATAGCAGTGATAGGAAAAAACATGTTTCTGAATAGCCCCTTTCACACAGCGCTTTGAACCCGGGAAATTGCCGGCAAATTGCCAGAGCGCCTTCTGTGTGAACGCAAACTCGACCCGGGATTTATTCCGGGATCGATGCCGGGTCGGGACCTAGTAACATTGCCGTGTTCAGTCCCGGAACGCGCGCTGTGTGAACAAAAGCCGTAATAATGCCGTGTCGTAGTGATGACGCTGAAGCGCGGGATCGTTCGCCAGCTGTGAAACGGTACGTAAAGCGCAATTTTATGATCGAATCAGAGAAAAAAATGCACAAGCGTGGTTTCTCGAGAGAGAGATCGCAGCTCATAAGCAAACTTAAGACGCTGCTGAGATTACAAGTCACATCGATGTCACGTGTCTTTACGGGATTTTTACGGGTTGTGTGTGAACGCACTCTCTGATTCCGGAAAATCACTGGCAGTGTGAATGAACCAAAATCAAACGAACCCGGGTCAAATCCCGGGTCACTTTATCCGTGTATTTTCCGGAATCTCTGTGTGAAAGGGGCTAATGACAGATCCTTGTGATCACATGTAGATGGAGAAGAGAAGTGGTCCAAGCACTTAGCCCTGAGGCACCCCACTAGCTAGATGTTGCGACTTAGACACCTCACCTCTCCACGAAACCCGAAGGACCTATCTGAGAGGTAAGACTTGAACCATTGGAGTGCGGTTCTAGAGATGCCCTTTTTCTTGAGGGTTGACAGGAGGATCTGGGGGTTAACTTTGTCAAAAGCAGCAGAGAGATCCAACAAAATGAGTACTGAGAATCTGGAAGCTGCTCTTGCTAGTCTCAGAGCTTCAATAACCGAGAGCAGGGCAGTCTCAGTCGAGTGTTCTGGTTGTTTTCCAGGAGGCTATACTGTGCAACGAAGATAGAGACTTGGTTGAAGATGACCCATTCAAGTGTTTTAGCAATGAATGGAAGAAGGGATACCGGTCTGTAATTTTCTAGATGTGCTGGATATAGAGTGGGTTTCTTAAGCAGTGAAGTTACCCGAGCCTGCTTATATGCTGTTGGAAAAATACCAGTGTGAAGAGAAGTGTTGATGATATGAGTGAGTGCGGGTACAACTGAAGAAGAAATGGGGATAGGACAAAGCTGTATCTTTAATTTCACCAAGCTGATCGCTCGCTAAAAAAGACCCACAGTCATCATGTTTTCAGGCCATTTCAAGTTTTATTTTGACATAAAGCGTGATTTCTAAGTGGCTGAGTTGTTTACTTCATTTTTAATTAGTCTTCTCATTAACGCCATTATTCCGTTCATTCAGACTGATTTACACATGAAAACAAGAGGCAGGATTTATCACACAAACCAATCATATCCAATCATAGCACGATGGAGACATTGCCTCCTCACATGTGACTTTCCCCCATTCATTCTCAATTACCCCCCACTAAACTCAGCGAATGCTTTAGAGTGTCTGTTAAAACTCAATGGACTCAGGGGAGGCAAGAGAGACTTGGACTCCTGCTGTTGCTGTTGGACAGTGTTACATTATAAAAACTAGGGCTGGGACAATAAATCGATGCATCGTGAATCGATAAATGATTCTGGATCGATTCTGAGATTTTCCTAATGTATCGGGATTCTCTCTCAAATCGATTCTGAGCTTATTTTTTGACAGCAGATGGCACTGCGTGCTTTAGAAAAAGCCAATGCCTTGCACACACCACTTGAAACTTCCATAAAATAATCATTCATAAAGTTTGAAAAGGTTGAAGCGAATTACAAGGGTGTTTGCAGTGGGCTGTTTACATTAATCTTGCGTCATAAAAGCATTCTGAGGTGCATTCTCAGACTCAGCCGACACACGAGCGCTCTTCTTTGTGAGCATTTGAGCGTGGGCTTAAAAACTAGCCTAGAGCGCCATCTGCTGTTAAAAACAGAGCTCAGAATTGATTCGAGAGAGAACGGCGATGCATTCGAAAAATATTGGAATCGATCCACGAAACGCGATGAATCGATTTATTGTCCCAGCCCTAATATAAACATGTGATTTATACACTTTTTAATGTAATTTTATTTGTTTTATTTTCGTAATGTGGATTATTTTCTCATTCAATTTTTTGAGGAGGCACTGCCGCCCTTGCCTCCTTGCCTCCTCGAAGGAAACGCACCTGGTTTGTGGGCACTTGTAGGGTTGCAATTTTGACTACAGCTGCAGTTTTTCTCAGCATGAGTTAGTTTGACTGAAAAAAATTGTTGAGCATGAATGATGAATGACCCTCGGAAGAGCTCTGAACATTAGGTGAATGTGCAATAACAACACCTGGATGCCATACTTGCAAGTCTTCATATCTTTATGAAGACATGTCCACATTATGCACATATGCCTGCATGTTAAGTCCATAAACAGCAGGTTTTTAGTGATGTAAAGCATATTTCACCTCATGTTTTCTCGTTATACTTATAGTATTTGCAGATAACCAACAGTTAATGTAACTAATACAATGTTAAAGTAAACATTTCTGTGCAAACAGTCCAAATCTAAATAGGCTATACAGATATAATAAATAATGAGAAATCAAACATTCATTGCTTTTCTGTCTCTAATACTTGTAAAAATAACTCAAGGTCAAGGGGCACCAAAGTACATGTTTGTGGAAAACCTTTTCCACCCTCTTTTGTGAAAATGTCTATTGTCAAGTGACTGTAAAGCTAACTGTTTAAATAAATAAAAGTATTCTATTGAGAAGAATCTTATGAATGTATTGCCCTTTCAGTCTTGTCAATTGCGTACAGTCTTCTCAGAGAGGCGTGCAATATTCTCACAAGTCAACAATAGTTTCAAAAAGGTCTGAATTAAAAAAAACACACACAAAAAAAAACCAGTGGGGTTTATTTTATGTCCCAAAAACAAAGACATGAGTGTCATCGTCCAGCTGGAGTCTGCACAAATGCTTCACGTAGGCGCGTACAGACTGCACGCATTAATAATAAATAATACTCATGACAAAAATCTTCACATAAACTTTATCTCTTTAACTTGCTGTTTTAGTTATTGTCTTTGTGTATAAAAACAATGTCCTTTTCAAAATAAATTTTACAGCGAACCAAGATCACAAGTTCACTTGTTACCAAAATAGTTCAGCAAATCAATGTTTCCAGAAACCATAGTTCCAACGAACATTCCCAAACAGCAAGTTGCGTGGGTCAAACTACAGTTCTCAGCCTGTGGTTAAAAGCATAGTTTCTTGTTAGTGTGATGTGGATCTATATACAGATTACACTTTATTTCTAACTGTAAGTAACTTTGCAACTATGTCAACTAACTCTCATCAGAGTAATAGTAGACAATTAGGTTAGGGTTAGTAGAATAAGTTGACATGTAATTGCAAAGTTACTTATAGTCAGTAAAATGTCTGTTGGGGGGTATCAAAGTAAAGTGTTAGCAGATATTAAGTAAAGACAGTCTACTAATACTCTAATGACTGCTAGTTGACATGTAAAGTAACTTATAGTTAGCAGAATGTCTAATATATATATATATAACTATTGAAATAGTATTACCAATAGATCATGCAAAACAAGCAAGCTAACATGCAGTACAATCTACATCTGTCATTCTATGCAAATGTATATGAGGGAGAATGAAAGCACCATTATTGAAGATTATGCATGTGTGTAAGTGTGCTACAAGCCTGGGGAAACCCCAAAGTATGATGTAAGAAGGAATCTGCTATTGAACCAGACATCTAGAAATCAAGCAAAACAACAGAGAACAAAAATAGAAAAGTAGTCTTTAGATGCCATGTTCGTTATTAATAGCAATAATCCAAAATTAATTAGCTAAATTAACTGGCTAAAGTTATTACTTCACCACCTGCATGACATCATTAATGACAGTTCTGAACTCTCTAACTGTATTCTTATTCTTAAGGTTTTGGGAAACAGATGTAACAGTTTGTCCAATTATGCATTGCACTATGGTAGTTTAATCTAAATTAGATTGTTGTATGGGAAACACTCCTCGGATCAGTTTACCTGACTCACTAGAATGAAAGTTTTACTTTAATCAACATTTGGTTCTTTTTAAACGTGACAGTAAGCAAACATTTGGTAACACGCTAGCAACAATAAACATGTTCCATAAAATGGCAGTGGATGGGAAATGTTACTATATATTCATATAGTATTCACATAGTCATCTAAAGCCATTCAATAGGTATTGGTAAGAAACTTAGATTTAAATCGTTATTCAGTTAAGTCACGTGTTCATGCACTAACGTCTGCCATCACAAAGTTCAACACAAGTCACTTTTGAAGCTTACAGTAGTTTCAATAAATGCACATTATGGGTTTAGAAGGACTGAGAGTTAAAATTATGTGGGAAGAGATCATAATCTGTGATGTTACTTTTTTGTTACTCGTTACAATTTGGCCTTGATATTAATTTATGACTGTGGGTCAGACTAATATAAGACTCTTTCTTTATTTAAGGGTGTCCCAGGTTCTAGAGGAAGTCCTGGCATTCAAGGCTCTCCCGGCATGGAGGTATGAGTGCATGTGTAATAGACATAGCCTAAAAAACTTCACTCTACACTTGATGATGCTACTTTTCAATCTCTGTTTGAGCAGGGCCCTCATGGAGCTGATGGACGTAAGGGAGAAAAGGGAAGTCAAGGGGAAGCAGTAAGGAGCTAGAGATTTTTGTCCCTTTTATCCTAAAATGTACCATTTTCATTATGGCAACATATTTAGTCATCACATATTCACATTTGCTTTCATAAGTTTACTTATTTTGCAAGTTTTTGCATGCAGATTATTTGACAAAACATCACAAGGATAAAATTAAATAAAATCTACTTCAAGATTCAAATGAAATAGAGCAAATTAATCTCAGGTAATTTTTACCTACTGGCATAAACAGGTGATATTTAAAACAAAGTTGCTTATGACAGCTCAGGAAAAATTTGCTAAACAAATATCTAAAATGTCAAAAGATTAGGTTCAAATCTTTCTACTTCTTGCCTAAACAAAGTCAGTTTCACCCAGAAACCTCATGCAAGGGTTTTTTGTATGTTGGAATATTTGTGACTGACATTTAAGTTCACGTTTAAACTTCTTTATTGTACGTGACAGCTGTGGCCAAAATTATTGGGAGTGCCATCAATTTTGTGTTTCGCAAAGTCTGCTGCTTCAGTTATTGTGGGGTTGATTGACATTGCTTCTAGATTATTGTGTGCAGAGTGATCAGATGCATTTTAAATAATTGCAAAAAGCTTCATTGGCCAAAAAAAAACAAAAAAAACTTTATCACAAAAACACAAATTTCACTGTCATTCCACTAATCATATGAATGAGTACTAGTCAGTTGAAAACACTCTATCATTCTGATTGGATTATAAGAGCAGACTTGTCTTAGCAATGGTTACCTCCAAAAAAAGAGGTGCAGCCATCATCGCTTTGCATCAAAATGGCCTCAACATGCAAGAAAATTGCTGCAAAGAATATTGGAAACCAAAGAACCATTTAACTGATCATAAAGAACTTCAAGTTGAGAAGTTCAGCTGCAGTGAAGAAGGCTTCAGGGCGTCCCAGAGTGTCCAGCAAGCACCATGACTGTCTCCTCCTAAGGAGTCGGCTACAGAATCATGTTACCACAAGTGCAGAGCTCAATCAAACTTGGCAGCAGGTGGGTGTGAGTGCATCTGCACAGTGAGACCAAGACTTTCGGACAATCGCCTGGTGCCACTTTTCTCCAAGAAAAACATCAAGGACAGACTGAAATTATGCAGGAAGTACAAGGATTCGACAGCAGAAGAATGATGTAGACTTTTTTTTTCTAATGAAGCCCCCTTCCGACTGTTTGGGACATCTGGAAAATCGATTGTCCAGAAAAGAAAAGGTGAACTCTACCATGAGTCCTGTGTTGTGCCAACAGTGGAGCACCCTGAGACCATCCATGTGTGGGGTTGGTTTCATCCAAAGGAGTGGGCACTCTCAAAATGCTGCCCCAAAACACTGCCATGAATAAAGAATGTTATCAAAACGTCCTGCAAGATCAACTTCTCCCAACAATCCAGGAGCAATTGTTTTTCTGATGATCCATGCATTTTCAAGCATGATGGAGCACCATGTCACAAGGCAAGAGTGATAATGAAGTGTTGTGGAGATCATTCCACTGAAATTTTGGATCCGTGGCCAGGCAACTCACCGGATCTTAATTCCAAACCGTGTTCAGTCCACAAAGATGAGTGGACAAGCATAAGTCCACAAATTGTGATCAACTATGATCACTAATAAGGCAAGAATAAATCGCCATCAGTCAGGATTTGGCCCAGATGCTGATATCCAGCATGCCAGAGTGAATTGCAAGGTAATGAAGAAGAAGGGTCAACACTATATCGATTTTTTTTGCATATAAAAGCCTTCAAAACTTATGAAATGCTTATTATAGTTTTCAAGGAGAGGACTTTGTGAAACACAAAAATTTGTCACTGCCAATGTTTTTGGCAATGGCTATACAGCCTTTATGTAGAATTTACTGAAATGATTTTTTTTTCAGTGTGTGTGTCTTTGTCTTTAGGGTGAGAGCGGCATTCCAGGTTTACCCGGGCAACCTGGCAAACCAGGTGAAAAGGTCAGTTTTAACCCCTTACTAGACACCCCCCATTTTGGCATGTGGGGCATAAACGACATACCCAAAATAAAAAGGTTGCTGCTCATAAGGCATTCTGGATAGACACATAATCAATATATATTTATACACATATATACTTAGCATTACCCCTTTCCCAAATGCCAGGGTCCACGCCCTAAGTTAGTGATTGATCCTGAGCCACAGCCGAAGCAGGCCTGATGCAACAGGTGTGAAGAGGGGAAGGCTAAATGGTTTTGTGTTCGTCCCCCAACCCCTTGTTCAGTTCCGGGCGTTGGAGGCGTTATATTTGTTGCCAGTGCTGGGTTTGCCCCACTGGATGGGTGCGTTATAGCGGATAAGAAAACTAAAATAAAAACAAACACCTTCACAAAAAGAGCACTTCTCCTCTTCTTCCCAACAACACAAGCATGATCTTCCCGCGCCAGTGCAACAACCTGCCGCTCTTGAAACTCCCTGGCCCCTTGCCACCCAAAGCCAGACTTTTCTGTTTTCGGTGCTGATACGGTTGTGACACGTTCATGTAACATGTAAGGGTGGTGCTGCCAATAAAGCACCTAAAAGCTGTCACAAAGAACCGGCAAAAGTAATGATTATGAATATGTCAAATATAGCAAGGAGACATTTTAATTGTTTATTAATAAACAAGTGTTTTCTGTGTCAGTGTCGGCTGCAAATATGAAGTTGACGATGCTGACATGCGATCTTCTGTTTATTTATGAGTAAATAAATTTACTCATGTCAATTTATGAGACAAGCTCCAGTTCACGCACCAGCGCCTCCATGTGGAATTATCTAACGTCTGCTATATTATTAAATCCAGGCAATTGGTTGATGAAACATTGATTAAAATTAAGATACAATTAATACAAAACGAAATTCACTTTAAAGAAAGGCTTTGTGCTTTCTGTTTGAGGTCTCTGTGAAAGTTTTAAAGCAGTCTTTTAGTGCCGCTTTCAGAGCGGTCTCGTCCGTAACGGAGAACTGTCACGTCCGTAACATTGTTTCTTCCTCATAAATGCGAACACGAAAAATTAAATAAAATGAATATTTTATGTTCTGTGGAGAGCCAACCCTTCTTCATCCGGTGGGTAGTATCAATTTTGGTTTGCGCAGTGTAATTCACAGAATTACTAAAAAATATTTTGGTTAAAGATTTTTTGTGTCACGTCCGTAACGCATGTGTATTTCCCTCATATTAAATATAAAACGCATGTGTAGACTGATATTTTTCTAATGTCTGGACTTTATTAATGGAGTATGGATATATAAATAGACGTCTCCATACTTGGTTTTAAATGCATTTTCTGAGAATTTATATTTCAAGTTTTTACTGCAAATATCACATCCATAACGCTGGAATTGCCCAATTTGAAAGAATTTATCCTCAACTAGTTTCGTGGTGTGGGTCTACGTATTTTATAATGTTAACTTCAAGTAATACTAATAGTAATTTAAAGATGTGGTAGCATTGGATCTGGACAGGAAGGATAACTCTAGGAGTTGGAAGGGGTGTGTTGCGATTCTGCCTTCTCACACCGTGACACAGGTTCGTGGATCTGAGTGTCGCGATTTCGGTTTCATATCGCATATCGTTACAGCCCTACTATTTAAACATATAGCCTTTGGATCCTTACTGTAAATATGTAAGACTGAAGCATTTGATAACAAAGCAAGTGGAATGTATTTTAAAGAAAGATAGCACAAGCACACAAAAAACAATTCCATGGTTTAAATGATAAAACAGTATACTGTTTCAAATGAAGACAAAGTTTTGTGTATCCTGGCAGTCAAAGTAGAACATGTCTATAACTTGAGAGGATGTTTGCAGATGCCAAATAGTTTGTAGTGACATTCACATGTTTTTATGCGTGATTTAGAATTGTTCAAATACTAGTTGAGGTCACTGTATAACTTTATGTACCGGTTTGACTTTGAACTCAATTTTAAATAAAGGTCACCCATATATATATATATATTTAAATATATATTTACACTGAAAATAAATGTTTTACATTATGTTATGTTTTCTCACTAGGGATCTTTTGGTACTCAAGGCATACAAGGACTACCAGGCAAAGATGGGCAAGTGGTATGGTTACTTTCCTCGTCATTTTCTTAACTCCATACAGAGCATAGAGCTTCCCCTTTTTATTTCCAGCTCTCAAAGGAAGTTTTATTTATGCCTGTTGATATGATAATTTGTTACACTTGACATTCAGGATAAATTTGGTTAATACTTCTCTATGTCACCACCTGACCAGTAATGCTTTGTAGTCTTGTTCTAAGACTGCTTGTAGAAACACTGACTTTGGATTTTTACTATGCCTCAGCTCTTCATTGGACATTTTCTTAGCCGTCCTCATATCTATAATCCTTCTGAGATACTAGCTAATGAACAGCTAGGGCATTTCTTGCATCATCTTGGTTATTGAATAAGTCCCTGTCCTGAAAAGTGCTGATATAATGTTGGAATGAAACGTGATGTACTTCATATTTAAGGAGATGCTGGTATGGATAAATATAACAATATCTTTCACAAAACAAATCTGTTAATGACTTGAACAGCATTGCAACCTCATTCGTTTGTTGTGTTCCACTAACTTATTGCATTAACTGACATACTGTCTATCTTAGGGAGAAAAAGGGAGTAGAGGCCCTTCTGGTCCACTTGGATATCCAGGAGAGGCTGTATGTATATCACTCGATTTCTCTTAATTTTTGTAAGTGGTCAGTAATTATGCTTTAATGCCATTTGTGTGCGTGTGTGTGTGTGTGTGTGTGTGTGTGTGTGTGTGTGTTTATCAAGGGGGCACCTGGCAGGGATGGAAAAGACGGAATTCCGGGAGGAGTTGGTCTAAAGGTCTGTACTGATCTAGTTCTTCTCACCGTAAAAGAAAACTGAACATGTTTATTGGCTTCCTTGAACTGTGAACATGGACCATTGAGAATATTTGGCAAGCCCACTTCGAGGAGGATACGCAAGATCCTAAAATGCCGTATTATTTGACAGAATTGCATGAAAAATTATGGTAGTACAGAATCTCCTTATGGAAAGCCATAAAAAGGTTTGCACCATTGTTTCCTCTTTCATGCTGATCTACACTGTCTTTTTCCAGGCTTACAGATGGCTTATATTAAACCAAGCTGTTCGTCAACATCTTGGTGGTTGCCTATATGATAAATCCTGGATTATATGCTTAGTTTCAGATATTCTATAAACATGCACTACTCCATTAAAGTTTAGCTAGAGAAAAGTATTATACGCACCCTGGGCAGCTTATCAATGTCTTTACATAATTATAATCATTATGTTGACAAAATTGCCATGATTAAGTACTCCTTGCTTACACACCTTCTTGTCTATCATACCCCTTGCTTTATAATGCTTTGCAGTGCCTCATGTTCTCAAAGTCATGAGACGCCAAGATCTGCAAAACACACGGTTGCTTTCTTAATTTGATTCCCAGCAGATTCAGTGGCATGCCATTTTTTTCCAGCATCTTGTTTATAATAAAAAAAGATGCATTTGAAGTGAAATGTAATGTTCTCCACATGAAAAACGTGCTCAATTTTAGGACAATTATATCTCCCGAATTCCTTTTTCCCCGTGTGTAGCCTATTGTCTGCATCACCAAATTGAAATACAAAAATATTGACTACTTTCCAATAAATTTCAAACACTCCTACCCAATAATAGTGCAAAGTTGCACTATTATTCTGACTATGTGATCTTTGTCTCTTCAGGGAGATCCAGGACCGCCTGGAATTCCTGGAGTGGATGGAAGAGAGGGACATCCTGTGAGTATATCTTAAAAAAGCTAAGATCATTGCCAGGTGTTTTAGTGGGTGGACCGCATTGAAGTACAAGCTGTTAAATAATACCAGGCAGCATTTGAGCATAGCAACCCGTGAGAAATACACCCTTTTTACTGCATCTAATACAATTTCCCAGTTTGGCTCACTGAATTGACATGATTTGAAGTCTTATTGGGGGTTAAGTCTTTGCACCTGGACAGGACAGAAGAATATTTCTATGTAGCCTTAGAAAAAACCATGAGTGACTCAGCAATGCAGTTCAACAGACTAGCGCTGGCAGTTGAACTCTTCTTTAGAGAAATGGGCTCTAAGAGCCATAGTTTTGTGGATCTACTGGGTATAATGAAAGTCTGCTAACTGGAGCCATCTAGCTGGTCTTGGGATAAACAGCAAGCAGACTAAATATATACAGTACAATGTCTCTCATTTTAGATGATTTAGTTCATTCTCAGAATTTTCTTCAGGATATAGATTTTACATTGAACATCAAGTGGTTAACCCAACATAGTACAAAAATCGAATAAATGGTACCAGATCATTATTCTGCGGACATTGCAACCATTCAAATCCAGAAAACAAGCAATATCCAAAGTGAATTGCAGAGGATGGCTCCTTGCTCTTGGCCATTTTTACTAAAACACCAAAAATGATGTCTAATAATCAATGAGAAACTGCACTACTCATCACAAAGTCTTTATACTTATTACAAATTTTTAGTCAAGTAGAGAGAAAAGTGTCTAATATCTTTGATACTCAGTAAATGTACAAAGTAGCCAAAAAGATACTTAAAGGGGTACTTTACCGCTGGCAAAATGGTCTTTCAATAAAACTTGACTGCCTAGACAATAGAAAGGGAATTTCACAAAAGCTTAGGATCTGTCAAAAGGGTGACGTACAAAACACGTCATCCAGCGGACTTCTGTTTACAAATAAGCGTGAATTTCTTAGTCCAGATAATGCAGAGAACGAGTAAAGATTGTTCATATACTACTGACATTGTAACAATACAAAGCGGGTTAAAAATTGCCAAAGTTATGCTTTAAGTACAGTAACTAATTACATTTACTCAAATGCTTTACACCACTGCTAATAATAAGGCTAACACGGCAAAAAAGATGTCCGCACAATTCGGCATGTTTCACTGCATTTCACAAATGAAACAATTGAAATGGCGCATACAACTTAAATTAGTTTTACACCCCAAGCACAACTATATCTTGCAAAATTTTAAAGTTTGGAAATGTCAGTTCTCCTTTGGCAGACATTACTTTTGGTCATGTAATTTGGTCACTACAGCAATTAGTGAGATTCTATTCCAATTAATTCAGTTAAATTAATTGAGTTTCAGTTTAATTTTAGTACTTTACTGGCATTACAGAAACAGAAATATGTTGTCAAAGCTTGGGCATTGCACGGGTAATTGGTAATTGATAATTGGAGCTTAACTAGTTTGGGGGAAAACAAATCATGCACTATATACATTAACACTCACTGTTAGCCAAGTTTAGTTTTTACATCTTGTACTATTCTTTTCCAAGGTCATTTTCAGTGACATGAGAATTTATGTCCTCAAAGCAATGGAAGGTACTTTTTGCAACAAGTTTCCATGTTCTTTTACTGGTCCCTGCAGAGCAAACTCAGACCAAACATCTGCTTCCGCTTATCATGGAAAATGCCCAAGGTGGCTTTGTTGGATATGCTAAAATTGTAAAACATTGTTTATTTTGCTGTTCATTCATAAACCACCAACTGTTTATTACTGTTTACTGAGGCTATTTAAACGAATACTACCTTTAGACCTTAAACAATGAATCATAAACATGCAATGGCCCCAAAAAGAATTATCAAAATTGGTAACACTTATTGTTGGTTTATGATATCTTATGCTTTACCTAATTGAACCTTATTGGAAATTGTTCAAGGATAATTAAACATTTACTCATTTAAATTAGATGATTTTCATTGCATTCGATAACAAACTTTAAAACATAAAAAGAAAAACAATAAGCAAATGACAACCCTTTACATACCTTGACAATAGAATCCCCACTGGCTTGTAATTTTTTGTGTTCTTGCCAGACTTAGCCGGCAGTGGCTTCTGCTTAGTCATAAAAGCTTTAATTCCAAACTAATTCTGTGTCTTTGCGTATGTGTCAGAGAAAGAAGCAAGTCGGATGCCTTCACACAGTTTACACTGCGTGAGGCTATAACTTTTCTCTGAACTAACTTTTCTGAGCAATTTTTACCATGACTTTTAACCAAATGGTGTCAGTGTGATTTTAGTGTATGGCTGTGTTCGAAATCGCCACCTATTCCCTCATTCACTATCCCCTATACATTACTCAACTAATTTAGTTCACTTGAAGGAGTGAATGAAAACGAGTGAGTAAATTCGGACACTGAGTGTGCCGGAAGGGCTGTTGCTTTTGCATAGTTTGTACTTGCTGTTTAATAATCATTAGAATTTTAGTAAACCGGCAGCTCCAGGAGTAATGAAAAGATTATCTTGAACTCTTGTCATGGATAAACCTTAATGAAACTATTTAATAATCAATTAAAAAGGAAGATATACCTGTGTGATATTATGCTGTAGCCACATTGGACCAGCGGTTTGGAAAATGGATAGATGGATGATTCAGCAGCGGGCGCCATCTTAAGGTCAGACGCGGGAATTCATTCGGTGCATGACTCATAGTGCATTATGGGTATTCTTTAGCTGTTGAGCGCACATCAGTTGTACACTCATTATTGTGGTGCATTATGGGATTGAATGAGTGCACTCAGTAACGTCCACCATGGTTTCGAACAACACTAGAAATGGCTGTCCCCTCAAATACTGCCCTATTTAAGGGTATAGGGGGCGATTTCGGACACAGCCCACGTATGAATGCAGTTCCCCTCAAGTTCACACAGGTGTCCTAGCAGGGTAACAGGTAACGACAGGTGTAGTTCATCACATTAACTTTGGACTTGTTTCGCTAACTTCTACCCAACAAAAAGAGTCCAAATATTAAAACCTACTACTTTGATATATTTGAGAAACTTTGAAAAGTGTTGTTGTGTTAGCTTTAAAATAAATGGCACTTGTCGTTTCATGCGCAACTTGTCAAAATAAGTTTGGGGCCACGCCACTGTATATGTTAGCCTATATTTCCCCACTCTGGATAATGTTCTATGCCCTGCTCAAGAAGGACCTGCCAATAATAATTTACAGCATAACATTTGCGGTACTGACGTCTAAACATTGTACTTGGCAATAGTTGCTTAAAACATTTATGCATTGATTCTTGTTTAACTTCAGTAAGACGATGTTCAGAAGGCACTGCCAAAATCCTGGCAGATGAAGACAAGACAGCTGTTTCTCAGTTTCTTACAGACCTACAGCACAAAGAAACAGTATATAAAGAAAGAGATGTGGATGACGTGATGCTCTTCATCTAAGTGGCACGGTTTCGCTGAGCTCCCGCGACCGTCGCGCTATTTTCATTTTATTCACATCGAACTGCGTGGCTGTTTCACTTAAACTCCGGGAATTTTATTCCTAACCATGTCGGGAACCGGTCCCGCCGCCTCCCAGCAAGAAACTAGACGGGGTCGCACGACAACGAAAGGCCAATCGGCCGCTAATCAAAGCAGTAAAGATGGCGGTTCCTCGGCCGAACAGTCCAGCCTAGCACAGGCTGTAACTGAAAATTTAAGTGCGTTTCTGGACGAGAAATTTGCTCGTTTTGAGTCGACGTTAGACTCAATTGCAACCCGTTTAGAGGACAACACGAAGCGCATCACGGAGGCGGAGAGTCGTGTTTCCCAGACTGAAGACAAAGTGGCGGAACTTCACAATAAGGTAGCGGCGCTGGAAAAAACAGTGCAGTCCCTTTCGGAGAGAGCAGAAGACGCCGAAAATCGCAGCCGGCGTGATAATATTCGCATCATAGGCTTGAAAGAAGGCGCGGAGGGTCGCAGACCTGTTGAATTTTTCCAGACTTGGCTGCCTAAGATGCTGGGAATTGAAACTAAAAATGCCGCTGTTAAAATTGACCGGGCGCATAGAACACTTGGCCCGCTCAAACCAAACCGCACACGTCCTGTGTTGATCAAGCTTCATAACTACTCGGACAAGACTAAAATACTGGCAGCTGCTAAGAAGAAGGATCATCTCGCATATGAAGGCAGTGACATTTATTTTACACAGGATCTGTCAGTCAAGGTCAGGGAGGCGAGACGGGCATACAACGAAGTCTGCGGGCAGCTTATTCAAAGAGGAGTCCGTTTCGTGATGCGCTACCCTGCTAACCTCTGTTTCAACTTTAACGGATCAGACTACTCCTTCAGCTGTGCAGAGGATGCCCGGGCGTTTTTGAGCGGGTTGGACTAACATTATACTGCTTACACGAACAGATGGGAGGAGCGCAGTGTCCCTTTTTTACACATTAGGTAAATATGTGGACAGATAGGTACTTTAAAGACACGGTTCATTTAAAGACTTTATTGCTGATTCTTTACCTGTTCTGCGCTGAATTCGTTTTGAGTGACTTATGGTGCACTTAAAGACCTTTATTTTTATTTTTATTTTACTGGAATTCTTATTGTTCTATAACGAGCGATGTTATTATTTTTTTCCATTTGAGGTGTCTGGCCTAGGGCTCGTATTTTATTACCGCGTAGTTATTGTTATGCAAGATTTTGCGCGATGGAAGTGGGGGGGTTAGATAGAGTTATACTCCGTCTTTCGGTGTGATGTGGCTACTTTTTTTCACGTTCTCTACACATTTGCATTTAAGTTTGGCTGTGGGGGCGGGAGGTGTTTATCAAACTGCGTTTGTACTCGTTTCTGGTAAAGGAGTGGGGTGGTTATGGTTTGGTTTTGTGTGTTTTTTTGTTCTTTATTTTGACCATTCTCTGTGTTGTTCCAACAACCCAAGACCCTTTCACACTTGGATTTCTGTATTATTAAGACAACTTAAATATATTGGTATAATCTGATTATGAGTGATCTTAAATTTATTAGCCTTAATGTAAAAGGTATTAACCATGTTGTTAAAAGGCAAAAACTTCTTTCTTTTTTTCAGAAGGAGAAATGTCAGATTGCATTGTTGCAAGAAACCCACCTCTCTGATACAGAGCATATGAAGCTGCGTAGAAACTGGGTTGGCCAAGTTTTTTTTTCTTCGTATAAGTCCAATAGTAGGGGAGTTGCAATTCTTCTTCATAAAAATCTTTCCTTTACATTTGAAAAATCAGTTGCAGATAATGAAGGTCGCTATGTACTCCTTTCAGGTTTCTTATATGGGGAGCATGTTCTGATTGGCTGCATTTATGCTCCTACGGTATATGAGCCTAATTTTTTTTCTAAGTTATTAGCTGACATTTCTTCATTTTCATGCTCTCGCATACTCTTGGGAGGGGATTTTAACTGCGTTCTAGACCCATCCATAGATCAGTCCCCTTCAAGAGGTATCAGACAAAGGAAAAGTCTTAGGCTTTTGGAATTCTGCAAGGATCTGGAACTGTTTGATGTTTGGAGGGTATCTCATATGAGGGAGAAAGATTATACTTTCTACTCTCAGCCCCATCAAACATTTTCACGTATCGATCTATTTTTAGTATCCCAGGAGTTATTGGATAGAACAGTGGATAGCTCTATTGGGATTAGGACTTTGTCTGACCACTCTCCCATTACAATAATAGTCTGTCCTCCCTATAGAGACCCATGTAGTAGACAGTGGCGACTTAACCCTTCATTACTGAGCTGTCCTAAATTTATGCATTTTCTCAAACAACAATGGAAAATCTTTATTGAAATCAACAAAGCTCCTGAGATCACTCCGTCAGTCTTATGGGAGTCAGCAAAAGCCTATTTGCG
The DNA here is from genome assembly GCF_965113295.1 of Leuciscus leuciscus. Taxonomy (NCBI): domain Eukaryota; kingdom Metazoa; phylum Chordata; class Actinopteri; order Cypriniformes; family Leuciscidae; genus Leuciscus; species Leuciscus leuciscus. The sequence continues at coordinate 34,186,110 of NC_138746.1, forward strand.
AGGTGTAATTATAGGTTACACCTCAGCCAAAAAGAAAGCAGCAATGAAAAACATAGTAGAACTTGAAAAGAAAATTAAGTCTTTGGAGAGAGATTTTAAATTGTTACCATCCAGAGGTGTGTCCCAACAACTTAACGCAGCCCGTTTGGCTTTAGATCAACTACTAACCAAGAAGGTTGAATCTTCTCTTTTTTTTGCCAGACACAGACTTTATGAGTCAGGGAATAAACCTGGCCGTCTTCTTGCACGGCTGGCTAGGGGGAGGATAGAGACTAATGTAATCTCATCCTTAAAGGATACCTCCGGGGCTCATAGGTTTGAAAATAAATACATTAATAAAATTATGAAAGAATATTATCAAAATCTTTACTCATCAGAATGCCATTCGACAGAGCAAAGGATGAACCTTTTTCTTGATAACATCAGATTACCCTCTCTTACAGTGGAAGAGCAAGCAGAACTCTGTAGGCCAATTACAGAGGAGGAGGTTCTTTTTTCCATAAACGCTCTAAGAGGAGGGAAGGCCCCTGGGCCAGATGGTTTTTGCCCAGAATTCTATAAAAAAATGGGAAAAGAAATAGTAGGATCACTTACTGAAATGTTTACTGATTCATTGAAAAATGGTCACCTTCCACCCACTTTAAATTTGGCAAATATTTCTTTAATTCTTAAAAAGAATAAACCACCTGATTCATGTAGCTCCTATAGACCTATTAGCTTAATTGGGGTTGATGCTAAGATACTCTCTAAACTGCTGGCCAGAAGACTTGAGGTGGTTCTTCCTAACCTTATAAACCCAGATCAGACGGGCTTTATACAGAAACGTTTTTCTATCACAAATATAAGGAGACTCTTGAATGTTATACAGTATACCAACCAGCAGAATTGTGAGGCGATCTCTGTATCTTTAGATGCAGAGAAAGCTTTTGACAGGGTTGAGTGGGGCTACCTGTTTGAGGCTTTGCAGAGATTTGGTATAGAGGGTGAATTTCTAAAATGGATTCAAACTATTTACCATTCCCCTATGTCTTGTGTTATTACTAATGGTCTACGGTCAGATTCTTTTCCGCTTGCTAGGGGCACCAGACAGGGCTGTCCGTTGAGCCCTCTTTTGTTTGCGCTGGCTCTAGAACCTTTAGCAGAGGCTATTAGACAGAATAGGGATATAAAGGGTATATCGATGAGGGGTGCTGAGCACAAAATTGCACTATATGCAGATGATATCTTGTTGTTTCTATCCTCACCTGAATTGTCGATACCAGCAACATTATCATTATTTGATGAATTTAGCGCAATCTCAGGGTACAAAATTAACTTTAACAAATCGGAAGCATTACCGCTAGGTAATTTTGATACTAAATCATTAATTAATTTCCCCTTTAAATGGTCAACATCTGGATTTGTTTATCTTGGGATTAATGTGTCAACTGATTTAAATAAATTATGGAAACTTAATTATGCTCCAATTATTCATACTGTAAAAAGAGACTTAAACCGTTGGCAAGCTCTCCCTCTTTCACTGCTTGGTAGGATAAGTTTAATCAAGATGAATATCCTCCCTCGACTATTGTACCCTCTTCAGATGTTACCCTTATGGTTAAGCAGGAAAGTCTCTGCTCAGCTGGAAAGTGCTTTTTCTAGATTTATATGGAATGGTAAAAAGCCTAGACAAAAGTTTAAATCTCTGCAGATGCCAGTGGAGTTGGGTGGATTAGCTATGCCAAACATTCTATATTATAATTGGGCTTGCCATGCTAGACTTATTTGGGAGTGGTTTAGGTCTTACTATGATCTGTGTCCTACTGTGGATTCCTGGGCCTGCACTCCGCTCTCTGTCTGGAGCCTGTTTGCCTGTCCCCATAAGTATGATGAGACTGTGAGAAAGAATCCAATACTCTATAGTTCTATTAAAGTTTGGCGACAGATCTCTAGGTTCTTTGGGAGAGGCAGAACTATATTCATGCTGAATCCAATATATTCGAATCAGGATTTTGCTCCTGGAATAGGTTCACCTCTCTTTAAAACATGGCAGATGAAGGGGATTCGTGTGCTAGGAGACCTGTTTCAGGATGGCTCGCTAATGTCTTATCAACAAGTACAACAAAAGTTTGATCTCCCAAATCAACATCACTTTGGATATCTGCAAATTCGGCACTATGCTATTTCAAAGCAAAAACAGGTGCCAGATCCATTAGCACCTAGCAGTTTGGAGAGTTTCCTTATCAACACAACTAATGCTGCTCATTTTATTTCTAGATTTTATTCTTTTTTATATTCTAATGTCTCTGGACTTTTAAACACTGTGGCTCGAAAGTGGGAGGAAGATCTATGTAATGTTTATATAGACGATGACTGGCAGGAGGCTCTGAAAAGTGTTAGAAACACTTTTACTTGTAACCGGCTTAGAGAGACTCAGTATAAGATCTTGCATAGGTTGCATATAACGCCAGTTTTAATGAATAAAATTGATCCCTCTATGCCATCTCTTTGTATTAAGTGCCATACAGAACTAGGAACATACTTTCATTGTTTTTGGAGGTGCAAGTTCATTTCAAGATTCTGGAACTTTATTGCATACGAAATTAGCACTATTCTTAAGATAAAATTGAAACTGGATCCTGGTCTCTTTCTTTTGGGGCTCCCTTCTAAAAGGCAGGCAATGTCGTTGTCACTTAATGCAAAAGGTTATAGATTGCTAGATAAACTGCTACTTGTGGCAAGGAAATGCATCCTTATTAAATGGATAAAAAGTACTCCCCCCTCTGTCACACAGTGGTATAAGGAGATTTTTGCAGTTTTACCACACGAGAGGCTGGCAGCTGTACTTAGGGGTAATATACAGAGCTTTCAGAATGTATGGTCTCCTTTTATAGATCACTTGCCTCCAGATATGAGAAAAATGGTTTTGTGTGTTAATTAGGGCTTTTGGGTTGTCAGATCCCTCCTCCTGGAGGTGGGCTCAATAATAAATAAAGAATGGTCTTGGTTCCTTTGTTTTAACATTTTTTTCTTTTTTTTTTTTTTTTTTTTTTTCTTTGTTGTTGTTGTTGTTCTAAATGACATGTCTTCATTATAGGGTTATATTACTGAACATATCTAGGGTAATATATACAGGAAATATCTTTTGTTTGTGTGCTTTTACAGAAGTTGTGACTGTTTAATTTAGTGGCTAGTTAGTCACCAACATTTATACTTATAGATGGTATTATGTTTTTAATTTTTATTTTATCATCCTTTTACTCTCTAAATGTATATTTACTCATTTTGGATTTGCTTATTTATTTGATATTATTGTTTATTGTTTAAAAATTCATGTCACAATGGCCTAAAGAATTGTTGTTAACCTATTGTATTTCTGGAAAGCACATTGTACACTCATCCTGCTAATATTGAATAAACATGTCCAAAAAAAAAAAAAAAAAAAAAAAAAAAAAAAAAAAAAGAAAGAGATGCAGATAATCAGAACATCGCTAGTTTTAAAAGTGTTGGGGTGGAGGGAGGCCTTTCACAATATGCACATATACCAGGAGTCTTAAACGTTTTTCAGGGCAAGGATTCTTAGGCATCGTCTTGGAGAAACGAAGCAGGGACTCCCGATACAAAATGTCAAACAGATCTACATATGAAGCATATAGCTTTCGATATTAATCGAAACCAACCCTATTGTGATAGTTATAATATGTTAAGACAATCAGAACTATGCACGTTGTTGTTGCACATGCATCATTGTCTGTTCTAATTCTATGAATCTATTAGTCTGCATTTACATTGCTTAATGCGTATCTATTTTGACATGCCATATTTTTTGTCCTGTGCTAGTATCACTATGTCAATCATTGCCATTTCGAGAATGAAGTCTGCATTTATATGCAGATGACACTTCGAAAATTTTGCAGCATGAAATGGGCCATCAGTCCTCTTAGCAGCATGAAGAAAAAAAATAACTTTTATTCAATGGATTATATACAGTTTAGCCGCAAAGTGTGCTCCCTTTATAATCACTCAAAAGCTGTCACTAATCTCATTCATTGTGATCTCACCAAGATCCGTAATAATCGATTAATCTGTCTACACTGCACAATGAATCTCTTATTTATAGGGATGCACGATATATCGGCCACCATATCGGTATCAGCCAATATATGGTCCTTTTTTCTGTTATCGTTATCAGCCTGGTAAGAAAATTTGGCCGATATATTAAAGCCGATAAATAATGTATTATTTCCTTCAGCTGAGACACTTCAGATGCGCACTGTTCGCCATGATGGATTTGGATTGCTTGAAATATGATTGGAATCACTTCAAAAAAGGAAAATTCGGTTCAGTGCAACATGAGCAGCACAAGTGTGTCATATCAGCTACATAAAATTATAATGAGAACATTATAATTGTGTGTTTGGGACATGGCTTTTAATGGTAAGATTTTTGTTTTCGTAATCAGGCTCTCAAAAATTATATAAAAATTTGGAATTAGATTTATCAGCCAATATATCAGTTATCGGCTTTCAAATATAAAGAATTAATGTTATCGATTAGGGGTGGGGGAAAAATCGATTCTTAGATGCACCGCGATGCGGACGTGACGATTCTGAATCGATTCACAAATGTCAAAAATAGATTTAAAAAAAAAAAAAAAAAAATTCTAATAACGTAATATTGACGGAACTCTAAAGCGGACGTGCAGTGCGCGGACAGTCTGTGGCGTGCACATAACAGAGACACATGATGGCTGAGTGCCAAACTCGAACGGCACCCTCTTCGTTAAAAGCTAACGTATGGAAAATTGCCAATTCCATTGTGACCTATTAAGTATTTTTTGAATGAGAGCTGCTTTCTGTATTGTTTAGTTTTCACATCAATATGCTTTAAACCGATCTGTTATACGTACGTTATACTGCCCTCCACAGTCACAGTGTGTATCAGTGCATTGCCAGTCACAAAAAAAATTATTTTGACTGTGCTCACTGCAGATGTTCATTCACTTTTTTTTTGTATAAGCTGTTTTTGATTGTGGTATAGCCTACAGCAAACATTTCAAGTCATAACTCTTTATTATTTAGTTGTGTATAAGAGCGGCTTTGTATGTTACTAATTATTCCGAATATGCGCAAGTCCACAAGCATTATGTTTGTATGAGAGCTGCTGGTACATAATCCTATATTTTTGAACGAAAACTGTTTGTGATTTTGCTACAGTAAAATGTTTTTGTTTTTTGAGTCTGAAGGATTATGTTTCTCATTGGAAATAACAGGAGGATGTTGGTTAGAAGTATATTATTAAATGCTAGAGATTTAGTAAATTAATACAAACTTCAGCATAAATGCTGAAGTTTGTATTCATTTACTACAAGTATGCTGCTAGTACAGGCACACATTTATTTTCCTTTTGGTTCTTTGCAATGTTGGGACATATGCTGGCAAATGTAACCTTACAGTTGACTTGCCAAATCACTTCCATTTGTTTTATTAATAAAACAAATATAGGAAGTATTGGAAGTAAATTCTTTATGGGTCATCATAAATACTTTGCTTTAAAAGTACCAAGTAGTCACACACACACACACACACACACACACACACACACACACACACACACACACACACACACACACAAAAAAAGATGCATCGATAATCGTTACCCTCTGAATCGTAATCGAATCGTGAGGTGCTTAGAGATTCCCACCCCTATTATCGATATCGGCCAAAATGTTCATTTCGGTGCTTCCCTACTTATTTACAATGTGTCAAATGAGAGGTTAATGAGAGGATTCGCGAGTGTGCAGAAATCCAACTCAGTAAGCCAACTCAGCTCCTTGTTATTCTCCTTTCTGCAGACTTCAGTTCCAACCCTGCTCCAGCATTACTCGAATAACTGCCTGTTCCCTTTCAGTCGGTCACGTTCGATGTAGTCGACGTGTTGAATGATTGGGATCACGCTAGGGAGCCTGTCATCTTCGAGTATTCTAAAAACAAGGCAATGGACATTGCCGTGCGTGAATCCAGCCCGTTCTCATCCCAAGGCGTCATATATTGACGCTTTTGACATTTCGTCTACATCGAACGCACATGGCACCCTTTAGCGTCAATATGAGATGCAGATAGAAATGGGCCAGAAGGCGCCTCCTAGCGGTCTAACCCTATCCCTACACTACACCTAAACCTACCCATAACCGAACAAAGCTCTGTGCGTCTCATATTGACGCTAAAGGGTGCCATGTGCGTTCGATGTAGACGAAATGTCAAAAGCGTCAGTATTATGACGCCCAAGGATGAGAATGCGTTGGTGAATCGCATCACACGCCCTGCCCCGCAGCGCGGGGATAAATACGGAAGTGGATGTACGCACCAGTTGTCTTTCGCTTCGGAGCCGATCGGTCTCAAGGTCTCTGAATCGGTTCTTGTATCATCAGACTCGGCCAAAGACGATTCAGTTCGTCCGGCACCCGCCCATGTGCAGCACTATTTGTTACACATCTGTGTTCCGAATTGTGTCTGCAGAGTGTGCGGTCGTCGCTTCTTACTGGCGAAGGTTGCGATCGAGCTGTTCCTCCAGCCGATATGAAGATAGGCTTCCAAGTGAGGCCTGTTCTTCATTGTATTCAAACTATGTGCTTGATTCTGGCCCTTTTTCAAGGCTCCGTTCAAGTTACAACACAGTACGCATTACTAATGCTCATCCCCGTGAATGGTCTGCAGTGTGGGACCTGAAAGACACGTACTTCAGATATCCACTCCTCTGCAAACACGGGCCATCCTGTGTCTTGCATTGAGGGGTCGAAGTCTCAGTACAGGTCCCTCCCTTCGAGTGCTACATAGCCAGTTGGGTCTTCAGGTCAACTGGAGAAGAGTAACTTGTCCACCGACTGAGGAGCTTTTTTCCAGTTCGGAGGTGGACTTGGCTTACACGTTTCTCAACTCGGTCGGTGCTTAAAAGTGAGAAAGGGTCCCACTGAATAACCTTCAGAGGCTCCTGGGGCATATGGTATATGCAGCCGCATATAACCGGTTTCCTCCATATGATGACCGCTTCAGCACTGACTTCATGACCAAGTCCCTAGGTGGCTGTGGCAGAGCAGCACGCATGTGTTAACAACACCTGGTATGCTGACAAACTCTCAGCAGTGTTCAGACCTTTTGTGTCCTGCAGAAGATGGGTCTGGGCTGTTCCGCTCTACCCTCACAATTATGTTTCCCTTATATTAACGTCATCAGGATGCAGTCGAGATATAGGAAGTACGACTTGATCGTCAGGTTCCTGAGCGGTGCAAGGAGATTAATTCTTCCTTGCGCCCCCTCTATACCTTCTTGGGACCTACAGTATCTACAGTGCTACTGCACTTTGAGACCTCCCCTGAGCACTGCAGGCAGTTGAGTTAAAAATTCTGTTCTTAAGAAACAGTTCTCCAGTTTGCTTGCGCTATCAAGAAGGTAGGGGACCTGCACACATTTTCGGTCAACGAACTGTGCCTGGTTTCGGGCCGGCTAACTCTCACTATTATGAGACCCCAGCCTGGATATGTGCCCAAGGTTCCTACCTCTCCCTTAAAGACCCAAATCTTCCCTCACGTCTCACCCATTTTCGCAGGGGATTATAAACGTTTCTTCCTTTTGGTTCGCGTTTAATTAGGCCTATTATGTTCGCATTCTCTCCTGTGGTAAAGTAGAAAAATGCTGTAGGACAGATAGCCTACCTTTATACGTACACGTCAAATTCTTTTTAACACAGTTTGTTGCTTGTTATTAGACATGGTAAGGCGCGTCAAGTTTATTTGTAAACCGTGTTTCACACACGCGGGAGATTTTAGTTTTGCTTTCTCTGGCAGTGCAAAATCAAAAAGCTTAAATGCCTTGCCCTTGTGGAAGATAAAATTCGCTCTTCAGACCTTTTACAACAAGTTTCAGTTGCTTGGAACATCAGGAGAAAACACACAGCAGTGTCTGGAATGGTATTCACAGTAGCAAGTCTCGGTGCTTGCTCTGGAGCACAGCAGCAGCGTAGCAGATCTATTCCGTCAAGACCAAATACATCATCATTACCACATCCATTACCATGCCAATCTATATTACCATACTAATCTCCCGAGTTCTCTCCTCACAGTAAAACACTTCTCTTAACAAGTACTCTTCCTTTTGCATGCTTTTGTGAATAAGGCATTGCTAGTCCTGATTTTAATAGTTTACTGACTTCTGGCAAATACAAGTCTGCTTATCTACTGCCCTGATTATTTTTTTAAAGCTCATTGCTGATTTTTTTTCTTTTCTTTTTTTTCACTAATACAAAAATAGAATGCAGAGCTTGAACAGCTGTAAAACTTGGAAGTGAAGGAAATGTTTTCTGCAGATTACATGGAAGCGCACATACATCATGAAGAGGAAGCATTCAAAGAGGAAATGTGCTTGACCACAGAGATGCTTTATAAAAGATAGAATGACGAATCTTGGCCCATCTTGACATGTTCTGCAGTTAACCTAAACTTTCCAGAGATCTAAAATGTCACTCTTTCTAAAAGTAGCAAATACAGCCATCAATCTGTGCAATGGTCTGTATTTTGGATTTTGAGAAAGTTTGTTCTTCATTTTTGTTCTTTTTTTATCATGCAAACAAAGTAACCTAGTCAGTAAAACATTAGGCTATACAAACACTTTCCAGGGGAAACAGGACAATCCGGATGTGTGTACATAACATAAAATCTGTCCTGACATTTTGCGAAATGATGTGAGAGTCAGTCGTAAGGAACAAGGTGCATGCTTTGCACAGAGAGGGGTGAGCAGGGGCTCTTCTGCCGGGAACGGTAGTTTGTTTGCACTGTATTTTATTGGTGGGGCCACTTGCACTATAACATTTATACTAGCATACTGTTATAGCATATGTTGGCCCATCTTGGCAATACAATGCTTGGGTGAACTAGGTGGTTGCCAGATCATTACTCTGTGGTTTATTATTAGGCCAAGTCAAGAAGATTTCACACCCAAGTCTCTGAAATTCTGCAGTAGAAGTGCCTTGTATCCTTCCCTTAGTGCAGTATTTCTCAATGGCTGTGTTCAAAATGACATACTATCATATTACCCTATTTCTGCAGTATTCAGTGTGCGTTGTATCCAAATTTTCTGTATTCATGTGTAACGGAAGCCAACTGCATGTAAACCTCACTCCCCTGGCCTCAGGAGGTGTGTTAATGACTGCTGCTAGAGGATGCAGTCTTTAACGTCTTTGTAAGCACGCCCGCCTCCCACGCCTGAAACGCCAGGTTCGAATCCCGTTTGGAGCAGGGCGAGTAGAACCGGAGGGGTTACACATGGAATACCTGGATGACCTACTATATTTGCCAGCATCTGCTAAACTCTGCAACTCAAGAACACTGAAATACATATGGAAGCCGTGTTCAAAATGGCATACCACCATACAACCAGTGGCGGATGCAGAAAGTGGATGATGGGTGGGCCTCTAAAAGTGTGGGTGGGCCAGAATAATTTGCATCACCCCGTGTTTTTTAACCAGCTTAATTTGATGTGTCCAGCGTGAACAGCCACAAATAGTTGCCGCGCGTCATGTGCAGATTTGTTGGATGAATTTATTGACATGAATAATGCAGATTCACTGAGATCGCCCCCCAGCGGCAAACCATTGAACAAGTCTCTATGGTTTGTACCTGATCTCTGATCCGTTACATTTGTAGACGTTTTAATGGGACATTGGTATAATTAAAATGAATAGCCTAATAGTAGTTAATAGTCTCTTATTGGCCTGTTTAGCTGAGCCATCCAAAGAACAAACAAAACAAGCCCTGAAAATTGATAAAAGAACACGTTATACAGATACTTAATACTGGTATTAGTTGATTAGGTAGCCTAATTGTGTAGAGGTGTTCAGAGATAGTTTACTTCAGAGGTGTTCAGCGCATGCGTGCCCTATTGATGAGGCTCTAGTGAGACAGATTGCGCACAGTAATATATAGTTATATCGATATATGCACCATTGAAACATGGTAATGTTCATTTTATTATAATATATAACTTAGCTATATAATTTTCATCTCACACATAGTTGATCTGCATTCAGACATTTTTTTTTTTTTTTTTTGCAACAGGACGTTTTCTATGCTATAATGTATTTCTATAATAAAAGATATGATATGAAATGATATATGATATATCATACCGTTCAAGCAATGTGGAAGCAAAATTACAACAACAACAAAAAAACTTATACAGACATGTTATCTTTGCAAGCACAGACTGTATTTAGTTTAATTAGTCTTGCTTTTTATTATATAATTAGCATCAAACAAACAATATAGTTCTTATTCACAGTGATTAAAGATTATTAAACTAAAATATTTCAAAATGATTGAACAACCACCAAATAGGTGGCGATATGCACTAAGTGTGTAAAGCAGCATTTAAGGAAAGGAGTAGTATGGCGCGCTTCTTAACGTCCGTTTCCATGGTGACTCGTCGATTCGTCGCTCTGTTGAGAATATCTGGTGTGTTAACCATGAACATACTCTGAGTTGCATGAAGTGAACTTACTCCCGGACGCGTTTTTGGAACCAGCATACCTCGAGTAAGCAAGGTTTGGTTTTATCAACCGACATTTCAGGGTATGTTTGACAGTAAGATAACCTTGCTTTCTGGAAAACACCCCTGCTATTGCTAATCCGCTTTTGCACATTTCAGAAAACATTTTGGTCACAACTATTGAAGGGATACTCCACCGTTTTTTCATATTAAACTATGTTATTCCCTTAACTAAGACGAGTTGATACATACCTCTCTCGTCTCAGTGCGTGCACTCAATCGCTCTGTCTTGCGGCGAAACTTTGTTAGCACTTAGCTTAGCCCAGTTCATTCAATAGGGGCCAAGCAGAGAAGCTACCAAACACCTCCACGTTTTCCCTATTTAAATAGTTACTCGAGTAGTGTAACTCGACCTAGGACGGTGACACAAAACAAAACGTTGCGCTTTTCTAAGCGTGTAAAATGGATAACTATATTGTATGGCGGAATACCATAGCAAGTGCTTGGGAGCACTTCGACTTGGCGTAGTAATATCTTCACTCGTGAAAAATCCTCTCACCGGCCCCCGCTCCCTCTCCTCCTCCCTCTCATTTCCGTCAATAGAACCAACGTGACTTTTACCACCTGTGCTATTAGCAAACTGCAAGAGATCATTTGCAATGGCGGACTTTATGATACATTCCCGCAACGTTATGATACATTCCCGCAACGATTACAGGTCTCGTAATGATAGACAATCTGTTTTGGGAAAGCGAGTGCTTCTTAGTAATGTATCTGATTTATCTAAAACTTCAAATTATAATTTTGTTACTGGCTGGGTTGAGTCAGTCCTATGAAATATTCTCTTGACAAATAGGCCCAAAACCATATATTAGCACATCAATAACTTTTTTTATGCAGACAAAATATAGCGCAAAATATTATTTTGTCAAGCAAAATCAAATCGAATCAACTGATTTTAAGTGAAAAACATGATTTAATTTGACCAAATCATCTTGACTTTACACCAACAAACAGGAAAACAGAAATAGGATTTCAAACCACATTCGAATGTAGTTCGAAACAGATTTTTTTTTAAATCGCATTTCATGTGATTTCTGGCCGTTCACACTAGCTAAATCTGATCGGATGTGCACAAAAATCGGATTTGGACTGATTGTCTGATAGAGTCCTCTCCTAATGAGCTGATGATGGGAATCAAGTGTGTTAGATAAGGAAGATGTGTGAAGTTCAGAGCAGTGTGTCCCAAGGGTCATTTCTTACTTCAAGTCCACACTAGAGTCTTAGTAACTACTTGCTAGCCATACTAGCTAACTCCATAGGCCTACTTTATTTGGTTGCACCATTGGTTCTTAAGGCTGAATGTAGGCTGTAAGATCTCTGTCAAGTAATACGTAGTCACATAATATGACATTAACCCTCACTGATCCATTAGCAACCCTCAAAGGGAATTTCAGTCTACACATCTCCTTAACAAGGTGCTTGACCTGAGATGCCTTTCATTGTCTGAAGCACAAATGTAGAAGAGTTTCATGCCGAAGTGTAATACTTTGGGTCAGGTTTGTTGACATCTATACTTGGACTCTAATAATCTGTTTGTGATTGGACTTTTAGCAGTGTCAGAGTAAAAAAGTAATGTAACCATTTCAGTTGGAATGAATTGGCCAGATTTGATTAAAATGTATTGTAAGGGGTGATGTAAACCTTTTCTAATCCGTTTGATGAGGCATGAAAACACTTGATCAGATTGAAAACTGAAACTGCAAAGTTGGAAAAAAGGTGTAATGGCGTACTGATGTATGGCACAAGGAACAAGCTTTTGTTGTTGTTGAAGGAACGATTTTTCTAAAATTCTCACTCATGGTCTGTGAAGTTTGCAGGACGTCGTTTCAGACTCTCATCCACAGATGGCTTGTTTTGGCCGCAGGAAGGAGTGTTTTTACTGCTTGATAAATAGAAGCAATGGCTTCATGTGCTCGTCATCTCCTAAATAGGTAAATATTAAGTCTGCTTTTTAAAACAAAGAAAATAAGCGATGGTAGCCTGGCTAAGTATGCGCAAACACCGGGAAACTCTGTTTTTATTCGGATTGAAACAAAAAGTCTTGTTTCCTAACCCTGTTCCTGGAGGCACACATGTTGGATGTCTCTCTTATCCGACTCCTCTGTTTCAGTCTCTTCTACTGAGCTGATGAGTTGAATCAGGTGTGTTTGATTTAGGAAGAGTTTGAACATGTGTATTGTTGGTGTGCCTCCAGGGAAGTAGCATTTGCCTAAAAGTAAAATGCAGGATTGAATAGTAATGTACTGCAGTACATTGTGATTTAAAGGCACAGTATGTAAGTTTCACTACTAGAGGTCACTTATTAAACAATAACAGGTGCAGTTTGCTGATGCAGTAAATGAGTGTGCGGTTGGGAGTTGTCGTATTCACCTCCACAGCCGATGGAGAGCAATCTGATGGGACTCAGGCAGAAATCATATTCACGGATGAGCAAATGTATTAAAGTTTTATTAACATTACTGTGGTATGAAACAGGGCGGGCCGAGACAAACGGCAGTCAAACGTTGCCACTCCTTTTGCTTTGTTGTTTGTTTATTTTATGATTAAAGAAACGTCTGCATCTTTCTTCCCTGAATTTGAACTTTGTTACAGTTACGTTTGATCACTTAAATTCACATTATTTTATTTAATTCTAATGACTACTCATACTGGTCAATGTATTTGACGAATTAAACTTGTGGGTTAATGAGGCGCTGTTTTACTTGGTCAAAACAATCATACTAATAATACATTTGAGTGTGTTGAAACTTATGTTGTAACATTACTCTGTAAGCTAGATCAATATTAGAATATCATATTAATAAAAGCTAGGTGACTCGTGTTGTTAAATGGCTTGCAATTCATTTTAAAATGTATTGTATGGTGCAGAAAATGCTGTATTATTGTTACTACAAAAAAAGCACGTTCTGATTATGCTATGTTAGCCACTTCGTACAAAGCATATATGACAAACCATTAAAGGGATACTTCACCTCTGGGAAGATGAATCTGTATTTAAAATAGGTCATTAATGTAGAAGAAATGTGAAATTATTTTTGAATTTGGAGCTTTCTAGACTGAGAAAAGCCAGACAATGTATTTTTGGCTTATGTGGATGAAAGACAACAACTCCCAGAATGCACTTGCTTCACTGCCCTAGGAGGCCACTCCCAATCCACGCCTACCGGTAAGAGAGCGCAGTTGAAAACAAGGCTAGGCTATTGATTCTCCGTGACGAGTTTGCCCGGGATTTCGCCCAAAATGTCCAGGATTCGTAGCCTGGTTAAAACCAGACCATTCTCAGGAGTAACTGAGTTATGGTCTGGCAAAGCTTCATTAATAACTCATTTCCAAAGGGGCGTCACCAATGGACGTCGCTCAAATGCCTCTGGGTGCAGTTGGATAGACCTAAAACCAATCAGAGCGATCGTCATCGTGTAAAGCCATATGCTGCGTCCCAATTCGCCTAACACACTACGCCATAAAAGTATGTACTCTTTTTGTGAAGAAAAGGTATTCAAAAGCAAAAAAGTAGGCAAGCTTTGGAACATACTACTTCGTCATCTTTATCGGACGGATCTGTCGCGTGCGTCCTGTCACGTAAACTGCCCTCAATCATCGTGTCACAGTTAAAATCCTCTATTAAATCTAATTTAATTTCCTACCGTTTCGGAGAGAAATGTAGCAGCACGTTCATCTGCCAGTGGGTCTTTCATGGAGACTGTCCTCATGTCTTTGCAATTTGAATATAATAATGCATTTAAAAGTTGAACGGACGTCGCTCAAATGCCTTTTGGGCACAATTGGATAGACCTAAAACCAATCAGAGCGATCGGCATCGTGTAAAGCCCGCCTCAACGTTTCTGATTGGTGCCGCGATTTCGACGGATTAGAAATGGGCTTGAATGAGCTCTTGCCAGACTACTTCTCGAGCAAATCTGAATTTGCCGGAAGTTGTCTGGGTATTCCCAGGCTACAGGGTTCGGCTTTTGCGTTCTACAGTCGCCATTCATTATGTTTACTGTGGCGAGCAGGACGAGGCTGAGGGGCGCAGGAGAACGATGAGAGGCCGGTGGAAAATCGTCATTTTGCGTCATCGGAGTATTTTTTCCAGACAAAAAATACATAAATCTCTCGTCTCAGGGGGATATGAGGGTGGAAAGCACGGTAATTCGAAAATACTACAGGTTTTCTACTAATACAAAGCTTAATGCTAAATCCTGAAGTATCCCTTTAAACTCATAGTTGTCTTTTACAGTATGGTTTCAAGAATCGTGTAAAACACATTATAAATTTACTCTATCATTTTTTAAGCTCATTTGAGGAAAACTATTAGACAAAAAAAAAAGCAGTTGCATAAAATTGATAAAGTTACATTAAAATTGTAATAATTATAATAATAAAGTGTACACAATAAAAACTAATGGTTAACCCAAAGGTTATAGCTATTCAACAAATGCCCATTTGTGTGCATTCATTTTTCTTATTTGCTAGATCTAGTTTTGAAAACATTATTGTTATTATATATTTTTTATATATTATTGTAATGTTATATAAAATACTAGCACTTTAATTATTATAACAGGAAAGATAAAGTTGCAGTTCCTTGAGATTTAAATCTCAATCCTCCTACAGATTGTGTAGGTTGGCCTGATGTTATCTCCGGTGTTAGATCCGAATTTAACAACGTCCTGTTAAAACTATTACTTTCTCTGACTGACAAAGCTTCAAGATGCCAGGAGGGATGCATTTCATAAGTGATTAATCCAGACATCCCATGCATGTTAGCTTCATCAGAGGCCAGGAAAACCCACCGGTGTCCCGACACAGCGCTGTGTTCACCATGGCCCTCAGATACTCAATACATCCAGTAACTGGGTTTTCACATGCACTCATTAGTGTAACGACTCTGTCTCTAGTGCTTAAAGCCGTTAATGAATGTTATAAGTCTCCTGGGGATTTTTCTAAGTGGTTCATTGTTAAACAAGAATTGAGCAAGTTTGTTTTTTAACAGGGCATGCCTGGTATACCTGGAAATGATGGTCAGAGTGGAATTAAGGTGATGTTTTCCCTTTTTCTTTGCTCATGTGGACAGTTTATTTCTCATTTGTTGTTGTATAGAGGTTATGCTTCTTGCTCTTTTACAAAACTTATTTTTGGCAATATTTTCAGGCACTATGAGTGCACCTCCAACACTATTATTGTACCTATAGGAAACCTAATTCTATTAATTATAAATATAATTAAGTGGCATGTTCTCAATTATTTTTTTTTTCATTCAAAACCCATTTAACTTTTTCTTAAAGTCTCCGAATATAATTTTGCTACCAGTGTATTTTTTTTATTAGTCACACCATAAATTAAGCTATCCCAAACATATTGAAAATGTACATCTGTTGGTTTTTTTAAAGGGTGAACATGGCCTGCCAGGACCAAAAGGAGCCAAAGGTATACCTGGAGACTCTGTAAGTAAATCTAAAAATATAGTAAACACTTGAAAAATCACAATGCAAAAGTGAGTGTAACTTTTAATATGCTTGTGATTATGTCCACTGCAAGTCAAATCATATCCAGTCAATCAAATCATATCCAATCATAATGCAATACATTTGTGTTTTCCTTTAAAACATCACTGAGAGAGAAATATATGAAACCAAAGAGGCAATCGCATTATTTGTTGTACAAATGCTGTAGACAATAGGACTATTCTCGGTGGACAATGAGCAAGTTAGCCAGGATTGTGGTGACCCTGGTGCTCAAATCGCTTCCATTTGTTGGAATGCAAACATGAGAGAGAGGAAACACTCGCACATGTGAAGAGATTTAGATTGCACTCTGTACCAATGTTTGCTGAACCTGCGAATTCATACAGTATATGATGAAAACATGTTTTAACAATTGACAATGTCAATGTCACTTATTGATCTCTTGACTCAGTACACCAAATATTTGACATCTTGAATTTGCCTGTAATTTGTGATCTAGTGGTTATTAAAAACAGAAGCCCCTAATAATGTCCTCATATCCTGTTGCTGATATCCATGCTCAAAGCTAGTGTACCTACACCTAATATTTAAATAGGACCTATTGTTCATCTCTCTTTAGTGTGTACTGTTGCTGTTTGATCATGATAAAGCTCCAGTTCTTCTCTATATCAGTGTCAGTGTTTCTGAACTCCTGAAACGTCTCCATTGTAGTCTTGAGTTTCTCCCAGGAACGAAAACGTCACAATATTCCTCATTTAAATAATTAATATGCAGAATAAAAGGGCGGGCCTGGTTGAGTTAGTTAGTAGTGTGTTGAAACTGGAGGTTATGGTAAGGGGCGGGACATTTCCCAAACACACTTGAAGAGCTTGACCAATCACAAGCGTTCAAGAATCGTTCTTATGTTTAGACCAAGCTTTTGAACCGAGTGTGAAAACAGTGTAAGTTTGGAATTGACCTGACTAAAGACTTTATAAAGGGTTTCAATGATAACGGTCAGATAAGTATGATTTAAACCATGCCAATAAAATTCCACTAATGCCAACATCATTTTCAAGTCTATTCAAAAGATAAGTCTATAATTATACAATACTAATTGGTAATTTAGAAATGTATGTAACCTTTATTTTGAGTAAAAAAAAAATATATATATTTTAGGTGCTAATCATTATGATTTTTTGGTCACACTTTAGATTAGGGTCCAATTCTCACTATTAACTATGACTTTTGCCTCAATAAACTCCTAATTACTGCTTACTAATTACTGCTTACTAATAGTTAGTAAGGCAGTTTTTAAGTTTAGGTATTGGGTAGGATTCAGGGATATATAATATGTTCATGCAGAATAATGCATTAATATGTGCTTTATACGTACTCATAAGGGACCCTAAACTAAAGTGTTACTGATTTTTGTTAATGGGGTACATGCATGGGAAACCACGTGGCATGAAAGTTGAGTAACAATTTACATAAAATTTGCCATATTGTTTGATGGGGACATAAAAACCGCCAAACTGACCCATTTTTGAGTGAAAAGGATATTCAACTAGAAACACATCAGGGCAGGACAAGGTTTTATCAATCAGGAATTGATTGGATCATGAAAAGTGGGCGTTCCATATAGCGATTGGCTTCAGCCGAAAAGAAAAAAGGACTCAGTTTCAGAAGCAGAACAACTTCATTTTGATAAAATATGGCAAAGAAAAGTTACAAAAAATTTAAATAAAAATAAAAACACACACACACACACACACACACAAAATACTGAATTCTGATCGCAAGTTAACTGCTGTAAAGTTAAGAACGTGTTTGTCTTTCTACAGGGCGAGATGGGATTGCCTGGAATGCCTGGTTCAAGTGGACAACCTGGCCCTAAGGTCACAATGCATGTATTTGCCCTTTGTAATGTTGTAATTCATATGGAAAACATTATAGGTATTGATTACTGAGTTGGAGTCACTATTACATTATTATAGTGATTTCAGAACAGTTGCTTGACAGATGGCGAAATCCCTTTGTTCCGTTTGCACTGTTTTTCTCAGTCGCCTTTCATCATTTGTATAGACATGCATGTGGATTGCTACATGTGATGTGTAATTGTGCAGAACAAAAGCCATAGATTATAAATGGTTATGATACTTCAAACTTGTTCCGCTTCAAATCATGTTTTTTAGATTGTGTCCAAGGAAGGAGAAAACGAAGCGTGTCCAGATTTCAAATCTCTTGTGCAGCTCTCATCAAACTTCAGAATGCTAGCCAACAACGCTTTTCTTCATGACTTATTGAACACTTTATGACACTAAATGGACATTTTTCATTTAAAAGAAAATGAGTGCAGAGGAAAGAAATATGTGCACACTGTTACATTGTACACTATAAATCCTGAAAACTTCCAAAGAGGCCTGTTAACTTTTAACTCGGTTTGGGGACGGTAAGATTTGTTAATGTTTTAGAAAAGTCTCTAATGCTCATTTATTTGATCAGGAAAAACAGTAAAACAACACTACTGTGAAATATTATTAAAATGTAAAAAAACATATAGTAAAATGTAATTTAATCCTGTGATCAAAGCTGAATTTTCAGCATCATTACTAGCAAAGTTCGAAAAAACAGCATTTATTTACTGTCTTTGCTGTTACTTTTGATCAATTTAATGCATCTTTGATGATTAAAATGATTCATTTCTTTTAAAAAATAACTGACCCTAAACTTTATTTAGTTCACCCAAAAATGATAATTCTGCCATTTACTCCCATGCAAGACTTTCATTCATCTTCAAAATACAAATGAATATATTTTAATAAAATCTGAGAGATTTCTGTCCCTCCATTGACAGCTACGCAACTACCACTTCATAGTTCATACAGTTCATATGAATCGAGTGGTTTAGTCCAAATTTTCTGAACAGACACAATCACTTTATATGATGAACAGATTGAATTTAGACTTTTATTCATATATAAACATTCATCAACGCATAAATCAGTTATGGTAAACAGAAGTGCAATCAAGTTCGCTTAACGCGCAAGAACCAAAGAGGTTCATTCTCGTGTTACGCAGCACGTTTGAGCTTCAGCAAGAACCAATGAGGTTCATTCTCGTGTTACGCAGCACGTTTGAGCTTCAGCAAGAACCAATGAGGTTCATTCTCATGTTTCGCAGTACGTTTGAGCTTCAGCAAGAACCAATGAGGTTCATTCTCGTGTTACGCAGCACGTTTGAGCTTCAGCAAGAACCAATGAGGTTCATTCTCGTGTTACGCAGCACGTTTGAGCTTCAGCAAGAACCAATGAGGTTCATTCTCGTGTTACGTAGCACGTTTGAGCTTCAGCAAGAACCAATGAGGTTCATTCTCGTGTTACGCAGCACGTTTGAGCTTCAGCAAGAACCAATGAGGTTCATTCTCGTGTTACGCAGCACGTTTGAGCTTCAGCAAGAACCAATGAGGTTCATTCTCGTGTTACGCAGCACGTTTGAGCTTCAGCAAGAACCAATGAGGTTCATTCTCGTGTTACGCAGCACGTTTGAGCTTCAGCAAGAACCAATGAGGTTCATTCTCGTGTTACGCAGCACGTTTGAGCTTCAGCAAGAACCAATGAGGTTCATTCTCGTGTTACGCAGCACGTTTGAGCTTCAGCAAGAACCAATGAGGTTCATTCTCGTGTTACGCAGCACGTTTGAGCTTCAGCAAGAACCAATGAGGTTCATTCTCGTGTTACGCAGCACGTTTGAGCTTCAGCAAGAACCAATGAGGTTCATTCTCGTGTTACGCAGTACGTTTGAGCTTCAGCAGGAACCAATGAGGTTCATTCTCATGTTTCGCAGTACGTTTGAGCTTCAGCAAGAACCAATGAGGTTCATTCTCGTGTTACGCTGCACGTTTGAGCTTCAGCAAGAACCAATGAGGTTCATTCTCGTGTTACGCAGCACGTTTGAGCTTCAGCAAGAACCAATGAGGTTCATTCTCGTGTTTCGCAGCACGTTTGAGCTTCAGCAAGAACCAATGAGGTTCATTCTCGTGTTACGCAGCACGTATGAGCTTCAGCAAGAACCAATGAGGTTCATTCTCGTGTTACGCAGCACGTTTGAGCTTCAGCAAGAACCAATGAGGTTCATTCTCGTGTTACACAGCACGTTTGAGCTTCAGCAAGAACCAATGAGGTTCATTCTCGTGTTTCGCAGCACGTTTGAGCTTCAGCAAGAACCAATGAGGTTCATTCTCGTGTTACGCAGCACGTTTGAGCTTCAGCAAGAACCAATGATGTTCATTCCCGTGTTTCGCAGCACGTTTGAGCTTCAGCAAGAACCAATGAGGTTCATTCTCGTGTTTCGCAGCACGTTTGAGCTTCAGCAAGAACCAATGAGGTTCATTCCCGTGTTACGCAGCACGTTTGAGCTTCTGCAAGAACCAATGAGGTTCATTCTCGTGTTACGCAGCACATTTGAGCTTCCGCAAGAACCAATGAGGTTCATTCTCGTGTTACGCAGCACGTTTGAGCTTCTGCAAGAACCAATGAGGTTCATTCTCGTGTTACGCAGCACGTTTGAGCTTCTGCAAGAACCAATGAGGTTCATTCTCGTGTTACGCAGCACATTTGAGCTTCCGCAAGAACCAATGAGGTTCATTCTCGTGTTACGCAGCACATTTGAGCTTCAGCAAGAACCAATGAGGTTCATTCTCGTGTTACGCAGCACATTTGAGTTCTCCAAGAACCAATGAGGTTCATTCCAACACATGAAAGAGAGCCGCACTCCTGAAGCCTTTCCACTCCTTTCCCACTCCTCAAGCCTCTCCTCAAGTCTTTGGGATATTTAATAAAAGTTCTTACTGATTAACTTTGACACCCAAACTTGAATTTCCATTATTAGGGCACTAAAGGGGGAAGTGGAGGGCCCGGTCAACCAGGACCTCCAGGGCACGAGGTAAAATATTAGATTCAAATTAAACCTTATCAGGTGGTTGAAAGAAGAGGAAACATACTTGAACTGCATCTTTATATGTTTTAACTTTGTTTATTATACTTTTTAATGAAGGGCAAGCCCGGAGAGCCCGGGACCACTGGCCAACCAGGACATCCAGGAATGCCAGGATCACAGGGACAGAAGGTGAATAATTAATGACCACTTCATAAAGATTCCTCATCACATTACATCTGGGGTTTGGATGTATCATACATTTATGAAACTCTCTGAAAATGATTTTGTTATTGCATCCAAATTGCATTTATTTCTTCTGATTTTAATGAGAAAGAAAACTGACATTGCATTTTTGGTCAGTCTTGGAGGCGAAAGCCCACTTTATGGTGAGCAGATTTTCCAAGTGTAGCTCTATTAACTTCAGTAAGGTAATGATCTACCATGGCGAACAAGAAAAGCATTCATGAAAATGTTGCTTGTGGTTTACAAGCATTGGCCGCTTTCAGTGAAACTTCATGAATTATTGACAGCTGTTTTTAAATTTAGAGCTAAATCTTAATTACTATGGGTTTGCCCTCTGTTAGAAGTGGCAAGTTTGTTATGAATCTATCATTCAGAATTTTTGTGTAGTCTTTTGAAAATGATTTCAAAGATGGTAAAACGGTAGCAGTGACTGCCTCACACATGGTACTTTACACGTGATGCTCTTCTTAGAAACTCATTTCATCTTTGGAGAAGGTTTTCAGTTTCAGTTTAGTTCGGTGATTTGTGATGCAAGTTTAGAGATACAGCATACATAAATAAAGTATAGTTTGGTATACAATTTTGAAACTACTGGCTGCAATGCAATAATACAGTATTGTTTATTACAAATTACCAGCATAGTAATTTGAATGTAAATATTTACCTTCATTTCAGAATGTCTCAGTGTTTTGGGAATGACACACACGCACACACACACACACACACACACACACACGCACACACGCACACACGCACACACGCACACACACACACAAAGCTCAGCACAGTAGCTCAATGGTTGTTGTCAGAAGGCCTTTCTGTGTGGATTTTGCATGTTCTCCATATGTCTGCGTGGGTTTCCTCCAGGTGCAAATGTAAATAATTGCTTTATTAGTTGAGGCAAGAGCTTATGAATATGTATTTTATTTTGTAATTCGGCTAGGTGCCAATAGTGTCACTGAAACTACATACAGTATTTTAAAAAAGTGGAGACAGATTTGTTTTTTCCTTCTTTAAGATGGACATCGCAGTAGGGATAGATGAGTTCCTATGAGCACTATAGCTAATAGCTCTGAACCAGCTACCTGATGCAAGTGCTGTTGGGTCTTTATATAGACCCCGCTGGCATGTTGTGTAAAGCAGCAGATATATAGATCAAAAAGCCATTGTTCAATGGAATGACAAATTTTTGTTTGGTATTGGTTTATGGTTTATTGGAGTATTATGGTTTATTGGAGTATTTTTTTTTTCTGGTGAAAGACATACATAAATTAAGAAGAAAGCATAGATGAATATTTATTGAGTAATCCAAGATGTTAGTCAAAATGACATTTTTCACCTAAGATTTGGAGCCAAATTACAGGGGGGTACAAATGATTTTAGAGAGATGACAGCATCATTATTTTACTGGTCGGTCTGTTAGAAAAATCTCTTGACTTCAGCCATCTTTTTTGCATTATATGCCAATGGTGACAGTTGAAAAATGGGAAAAAGCACTTCTTGAGTTTGTTTCCCCTGAAGTTTGCATACAGTAACTCGAGAAGAATTAAAGATCTCTTAATATCCTTTTAGGTTTTGGTTAACTTTGAATATTTCAAGGCTCTATATGGTTCATTTCCAAAGTATTGGGATGCCTGACCATTACACCAACAGGGACTTCAATGACATAACATTCAAAATACATAGACATTAATATGGAGTTGGTCCCCCTTTGCAGCTCTTCTGGGAAGCCTTTCCACAATATTTTAGAGTGCTTCTGTGGGAATGTTTGCACATTCATCCCGTAGAGCATTTGTGGGGTCAGGCACTGATGTTGGACGAGAAGGCCTGGCTCACTATCTCCATTCCAGTTCATCCCAGAGGTGTTGGATGGAGTTGAGGTCTGGACTCTGTGTGGGCCAGTCAAGTTCTTCCAAACTCATCCAACCATGACTTTATGGACTTCATGCTGGAATAGAAAAGGGCCTTCCCCAAAGCTGTTCCGTCAAATTTGGAAGCATAACATTGTCAAAAATGTATTGGTATGCTGAAGCATTAAGATTTCCCTTCACTGGAAGTTAGAGGCCTAGCCCAACCCCTGTAAAACCCATTCCCTTCAGAAGCCCCATCCCTCCTCCACCAAACTTGACAGCTGGCACAGTGCAGTCAGACAGGTAATGTTCTCCGCCAGAGCGTGTTTCATCTGTTCCACACTCCAGTGGTGCTTTAATAATAAGTTTAATTTAATTTATAAGTTTAATTTATATAGCGCCTTTCCCAAGCTCAAGGACGCTTCACAATGACAGTAAATAACAAGCAATTTACAAATAAATGGACAATGGACATTTGCCCAGTCCAAGTAATGGGCGATTGCAGTTGCAAATCGCATTACATTTGCAATACAAACATAAAACAGAGGCAACAAACATTAATCACAGACAGCATGGTGGGCAGTTGGAGTAAAGATGCAATAGATTATTGGTACCTAGGTTAACATTGTGACTGTGTTATGTCAAATTAACATTTTCATGACTGATAATACTGATTAAACAAATGGGTTTTGAGTTTATGCTTAAATTCATGCAACGTGGTTGTTGTCCTGAGAGCCAACGGAAGAGAGTTCCATAGCTTAGGGGCTATAACAGAGAAAGACCTGCCACCCATAGACGACAGACGAAATCTCCGCTCACAGAGGAGTTCACAGCCAGAAGATCGGAGAGTTCGAGGGGGAATATAAGGAGAAAGTAAGTCGGAGAGATAGGCTGGAGCAAGACCATTGAGTGACTTAAAGGTAAGCAGAAGAATTTTATAAGTGATCCGGGATGACACGGGTAGCCAGTGCAGTTTAAACAGAATTGGAGTGATATGGGCAGTTTTTTTAGTGTAAGTTAGTAGTCTTGCGGCAGAGTTTTGAATATATTGCAAACGTGAGATAGAGTGTGCTGGTAGTCCAGAAAAAAGAACATTACAGTAGTCGAGGCGAGATGTGATGAACGCGTGTACTAGTGCTTCAGCGTCTTTTGGGCTGACATAGGGACGGAGTTTGGCAATATGGCGCAGGTGAAAAAAGGACGCTTTACAAAGTTGACTAATGTAAGAGTCGAACGTCAGTGCAGGGTCAAGAATGATACCCAAATTTTGGACAGTGGTAGATGGAATTATTGATGTAGCTTCAAGGTCAAGTCTGGGAATGTTACTTAAATTTTTTGTTAGAGATGGGGGGCCAGTGATTAATATTTCTGTTTTAGTCAGATTCAGACTGAGAAAATTGGAGTTGAGCCAGGTCTTTAATTCATTAATACATGATGATAGTGATGTGGTCTGGTGAATAGAATCTGGTCGGCAAGCAGTATATATCTGGATATCGTCGGCGTAGCAGTGGTATTGAAAACCGTGGCGGCGAATGATTTGTCCAAGAGGCAGAATGTAAATAATAAATAGTAATGGGCCAAGAACTGATCCCTTTACACCACTCTATCCGACGCTTGGCATTGTAATTGGTGATGTGAGTCTTGCATGGAAACCCATTCCACGAAGATCCCACCGCACAGTTTCTTTGTGCTGATAGTAATTCCAGTGGAAGTTTGGAACTCTTCAGCAAGAGAATCATCTGAGTGTTGGTGACTTTTGGCGACTACACACCATGCGCCTTAGACACAGTAACCAGTGAGTTTACTTGGTCTTCTGCTTTGTGGACGAGTTTCTGCTGTTCCTAAACACTTCCACTTTCCAATAATACCACCTACAGATGATTGTGACGATGACGCAATTTTCTTTTAGAAACAAACTTTGTTGTATTATTTTCATGTTATCAATGTGAAGCTGCTTTGATACAATCTGTATTGTAAAAAGCGCTATATAAATAAAGGTGACTTGACTTAACTTATTGCAAAGGTGGCATCCTATCACAGCCCCGTGCTTGAATTCATTGAGCACATTTTTTCACAAATCTCTGTAAATGCAGACTGCATAGCTATAGGTGCTTGATTTTATACACCTGTAACAACTGGTCAGATTGAAACACCTGAAATCAACAATTAAGTGGTGCCCCAATACTTTTGTCCTTATAGTGTTTATACCAATACTCAATATTGCTCATTTAGAAATAGTTAAGCAAAACTGCAAAGTTATGGTCCTTGTATACTGAGTCCAAAATTCTTGTCTGAAAGTTTTGCACGCTAAAAAATAGATACGACCTCACGTTGTGTCAATCATGTTTACACACTGCCTACAAAACTCATAAAATATATCCGGATCAGGTTCGATTCTCTGCGTTTTAATATGCATCGGACTCAGTGTGTAAGGTTTCTGTGCGGGACGAATTTTTAGGATGACGAATACGAAAAAAATATTTTTCAGCATGGGTTTTTGGGAAGTCCTCAGAAATATCTTCTGATTGAAGCATGATGAGGAAAGGAGCTGACTATTACCAGGTTTCTGTTCTCTCAGTCGGGCTGGGCTTGATAAACACACTCCTGACTTTTATCCCATTCATCAAAACTTCAGACTCAAATTACCTGTTTAATAACCTTAGAAGTTCTCATACTTTTCTCCAACATTTTTTGTCAATTAATATGTGAAATAATAGAAAGCTTTCTTTATTTGGATTCTTTTTATCTAGTTATAGAAATTAAAATGTCATTTGTAAGTATATTTGCATGGTTTTCCAACTAACTTTACTTTGAATGTTTTTGACAGGGTCAAAGAGGAGATGCTGGTGAAAGAGGAGCTGATGTAAGTTAACCATTTACAATTGTGCTTTACTGAAAAAATTGCTAAAGCTAAGGATAAGGATTTTGGTGGAAATGTTTTCTTATCTCTCAGTTATTAAACTAAAAGGGAACCTTCTCTAACTGAAACACTTTCAGTCCTCCTCTTAAGACAACTCAGTTTTTGCTGATAGAAGAAAAAAAATGCAAAGAAAATGTGTTACATGTGATCACTAGTAAATGTTGGCAAATGTCTTTTGGCTTGTATTCCTGTGGAAAATGTGGCCGTTTTGCGGGTTCTACTAGATGTTTTTCAGATTTAATTACAGTATACTTACAATGACATGTAAGATGTTGCTTTTGTCACTATAGTGAGGTCTGAGGAAAACACGGCTGGAATCATGAAATCCACTCATAAAAATTTAATTTACTGTATAACGCAGAATGTAATGGAATTTGGCAACATTTAGATGAATAAATCAAATGTAGGGCTGCAGACTTCATCAAATCATAACTGATATTTAAATATGATTATGAAGAGATTAATTGCATTTTTGAAGATTTACCACTTTTTTTTGTTGTTGATGAATTTGTATTATAAAATACTGAATCCAGAAAAATGTTAAAAGACAACAGGATTTCTGGGGGGGAAAACACATTTCATAAGGCTCTGTTAACATTTTTATAAATTATAAATGTGTCAAAGTTTTATTAATTCCGTTGATTAGAAATCCTTTTTGATTTAAAAAAATGTAATTAACCCATTAAAAAGAAAGGAAAGAGAGGAAATATGGGATTTGGGAAAAATGAAACTAATTTCCTAGGGCCCTAATATATCTTGAAAATGCTGTATGAAAATGTGAATCTCTGTGACAAGAAGGATTGTCATTTATTTCAGATTCAGTTGGCAGTCAAATTCTTTCACTTCATGGATGATTTTTCAAGGAGCAGAATGATTTCTGTCTCTAGGATGAATACAGTGTAAAAAAGAATATTATTGCAGCATAAAATAAAACAATTCTGTGAAATTTAAATGAGCAAAAAGTAAAAAAATTCAAGTATTCTAATTTATTTTTAAGCATTACAACAACAACAAATATATTAACTTGGTATTTATTTGTACATTTTAGAATTTAGAATTTATGCTGATCAGATCTTTAAAGCAGGGTATATGATATATGTTTTTGACATATATGAAGCAAAGAAGTTTAATTTGTCAAGATTTCAAGTACTCAAATGTACTTCAGAAGTAGCCCATGTTGCATTCAATATTGAGTGATTTCATTGGACATGCTTAGATGTTCACTGACCTAAGATGTCTTAGAGTCGAATATGTCTACATATTTATATGTATATGTTACTAAAAAAAATTATGCAATTGAACAGGGGATGAAAGGTGAAAGAGGAGACTCTGGGAGACCTGGTGTTCATGTAAGTTTGTGTGTGTGTGTGTGTGTGTGTGTGTGTGTGTGTGTGTGTGTGTGTGTGTAATACTATATTATATTTATGGAAAATGTAACTTTTAAATGTATACTTAAAAAAAAAAAAAAACCTACAGCGCATTCAATTTTATACATTTAGGAATTACAGGACATGATGAAGAGATTAAATAAATCAAAATAAACACTTTAATAATAAGTAAACATTTCTGTATCTGAAATTACACAATCAACCACAAGGTGGAGTAGTTTCTCTTGCTGAATGCCATTTGCACGGCACATTTTATAACACTTTTATTGCATACAGGAGTATTTTGCATAAAAATATAAAATAACTAAGTAGAACATGACATTTTATGTTTTTATTTAGTGGGTAAGGGTGAGAAACAAACTACAGTGAAGAAGTCCCAACTATTTGGACAATTAAGCCACACTATTTAACTCATTTTTTAAACAGGTGTAGGGAAATACAGTGACAGCAAAAATATACTATTCACTTTTTATGGATTTACTACAAAGCATTTAGATTTTGATCTAGTGATTTTGCAGCATTTTACAGATTTTTATTGAGCTGTTTAAATCACAGACTAATCTCCTGTCCGTTTTAACAAGAACTAGCATCACATCATATTTTGCCAAATCACACAGGTGTCTTTGTAAAAGCTACTGTTGCTTTGTTGTTTTGTAACCCAGTTGGTACATGTGTCTTGTCTCCACACAGGGTTTAACTGGGCCAGCTGGGCAGAAAGGAGAGGTGAGCACATCTCTGATCTGATACCGTCACCATGAGCTCTAGTGTGAGTGTGTTGAGCTGTGTTTGTGTGCATGTCAGAAAGGGCCAGCAGGAGAGCCCGGTCAGAGGGGCCCGAACGGCCAGCAGGGGCTCCCGGGACAGCCAGGACAGACGGGACCCTCGGGGCCCAGGGGACTGACCGGAGAAACCGGCCCCGCGGGAACACCTGGACCCGAGGGACGACCTGTATGTGATACGTTTCCTAATAACTGTACTGTTCAGTGTGTGTGTGTGTGTGTGTGTGTGTGTGTGTGTGTGTGTGTGTGTGTGTGTGTGTGTGCGTGCCTTCCTCTCCTGTAAGATCATCTAGTCAATGGAGGATATACTGTAATACAATAACACTTTACAGTAAGGTTCATTAAATTAACTATTTTAGTTAACATGAACTAAGAATGAACAATACTTCTACAGCATTTATTAATCTTAGTTAATATTAATTTCAACATTTACTAATACGTTATTAAAATCAAAGGTTGTATTTGTTAACATTAGTTACTGCACTGTGAACTAACATGAACACACAATGAACAGCTGGATTTTTATTAACTAACATTAACAAAGATTAATAAATGCTGCAACAAATGTATTGCTCATTGTTAGTTCATGCTAGTTAATGCATTATCTAATGTTAACTAATGAACTGTATTGTAAAGTGTTACCGATATCGCATGGACAGTTGAACAGAAACTCTGTGTTTTTGCAGGGCAGAGAATTCTCTGAGCAACACATTCAGCAGATCTGCAGAGACATCCTTCGATGTGAGTATCCAAAATGATCTGGCATTTTTAATCTATTGTATACAAGTGAATCTCACACACACAAAGTCCTGTTCAGGTCACCATAAAAAAAAATATATATATTATTATTATTTTTATTATATATATATATATATATATATATATATATATATATATATATATATATATATATTAAAAAAAAAAATATATATATATATATATATATATATATTTGCCAATATTTTATATTTATTTTTACGTACTTTTGTTTCACTATATTAGAAAGGATATTGCATAGACTTCCATTGATTTTATATCAGGTTAATGATATTTTTATGGCCTAACCCAAGCCCTAGCTCTAAACCTACCCATCACAGAAATGTGCACAGATTTTTTTTATTAAGTTTTATTTTGTAGCTTTCTGGAGGGTGACATTTACAACAAATTATCTGAGTTACATTTTCAAATAACATTGTTTTTCCATGTATTGACGGACTCATGTTGAGAGAAATCGAGAGTAAGTGCAGAGGCGTTGTGTGTGAACATGATCTCTTTAATGAGACTTCAAAACATTAAATCCAGTACATCGACTCTTGTGAGGAAACAGCTGATCACTTAATGAATTGACAGCCTGTCAATCTTCAATGTGTTCACCATTAAACATTCATTTTGGAGTCAGATATATTTCGAAATTACAAGAAAATAAATCCTGTTTTATAAGAGAAGCCACTGAGTTGTTTTATCTATTTTTATTTTATTTGTATGGTGTCCGCAAACAGTGATTGACTGTAATAAAACGAAAAGGCACTCAATGATTCAGAATCTGATTTAATAATAAATACATTTAAATCTAAAGAGTTTATTTCTGATATTTTTGTTTTTGCTAGTAGAGGTTCTGAATGGCCAGTAAGTTAAAGGTAGTGGCCAAAATGGCTGGTGAGTGAAAAAGGTCACACTTTAGTTTAGGGTCCAATTCTCACTATTAACTAACTATTAACTATGACTTTTGCCTCAATAAACTCCTAATTACTGCTTATTAATAGTTAGTAAGGTTGTTAAGTTTATGTATTGGGTGGATTAAGGTATGTAGAATATCATGCAGAATAAGGCATTAATAAGTGTTTTATAAGTACAACTAAACAGCCAATACTAGTAATATGCATGCCAATACTTGCTAATAGTGAGAATTGGTTCATTTTAAACGCTGAATGTATATATTCACGAGTTTTGACAGAGCCTTCCTGTGTCTGATTCTGTTTTGTGGTTACAGCTGAGATTCCTACTCTTCTGTTGAGTAGCCAGCACAATCATCACAGAAGCTGTGAGCACTGCTACACACGCGTGGGACCCCCGGGGCCTCCGGGGCCACCGGGCCCTCATGGCTCTCGAGGATTCCCAGGTTTATCTGGCTCTAACGGGCTGCAAGGGCAGAGGGGTTTACCTGGGCGGCCTGGTGTTCCTGGCATGCAAGGTACAGACATGCTCAACACACATCACACTGTGTCTACATCTAGATTAATCCGGATACATTTTTCATTTAAAAACGCTCTCCGTCCACACTAGCGTTTTCCGACATTTCAGTGTGGATGAGAAACTTTTGAAAAACGCTAAATTCACCTTTACTTCGCATTTGTAAAACCTCACCAAAAGCTCACTGAGATGATACAGACTGAAAAATAAATAATGAAGTTATCGTGCAATTCCTCTGGCAGGATCATTTTATTTAGCAAAATATCTCAGCATTCACTGAAGCGTCCAGGTCACACACACACACACTCACTCACCAATATATGTTTGGTGTAAAACGCAACTGCGTTCATGTTTTGCAGCAGGACAGCAAATGTGAGTGAATTTTGTGTCAGTCCACAAAACGCGTAAACAGCGTTTTCAAAAAGCTTAGTTTTCATTAATAAAAACACTGTCTCAGTGTGGAGGGAAGGCCAAACCGGAGAGAAAAAGATGCGTTTTCAAACTAAAACGTATAAGTGTGGACAAGGCCTGTGTCTACAGCACTGTACATTATCTCAGAATGTTTACAGATTTCCATTGCTTTTATATAATTGCGAGAGAGACGTCTCCGTGTCCACTCTGTTTCTCCCTCTCGGATCCAGCTCCTCTGGGACTGGATGATATGGTGCAGACGTAGTCGAGGCTACGTTTGTACTCTTTCCCCTCGATCGCTCTTCTCCCGGGAGTTCTGGAGAGAGTCCCCAGGGACCAAGTTCGTGGCCGGGCCGAGTATGGATTCCTGATTTGGTGTCTCTCCTCGACGGGCCTCCTCTAGAGTTACCCGTCAGGAGGGACCTTCTGTCCCAAGCAGGAGGCTCGATTGTTCACCCCCGTCCACAACTGTGGAGCCTGTGGGCTTGGCCTCTGAGGGCTTGGCCCAGCTCATAGGTACTGGTCTCTCAACTGAGGTTGTGGAGACCATTCTACAGTCCAGAGCTCCCTCCACGTGGAAACTTTATGCCCTGAAGTGGGGAGTTTTTACTTCTTGGTGTAGTGATCGTCAGTTGGACCCAGTTAACTGCCCGGTTGGTACAGTGCTGGAGTTCCTGCAGGAGCGGTTCACTGCAGGTCTATCCCCATCCACTTTGTACAGTAGGTTTATGTGGCGGCCATCGCTGCTCACCACATTCCTTTCGGTGGAATGTCGTTGGGTAGAGACCCCTTGGTATCTCGTTCCCTCAGTGGTACTCTGAGGCTGAGGCCTGCAGCTCGTACCAAGGTGCCGACATGGGATCTGGCCATTGTCCTTCAATGCCTTTCCATGGCTCCTTTCGAGCTCATTGAGGAGGTTCTGGGCCAAGATTCTGACTTTAAAAGCTTTGTTCCTCCTTGCTATCTCTTCTCTTAAAAGGATAGGAGATCTGCAAGCCCTGTCGGTTTCTCCCTCGTGCTTGGAATTTGCACCTGGTATAGTCAAAGCATTACTTCATCCTAGACCAGGCTACATTCCTAAGGTCCCCACTAATGTGGCTAGATCTATTGTGCCGCAGGCCTTTTGTCCTCCTCCTTTTTAAAATCCAGACCAGGAAAAGCATAACTTGCTGTGCCCAGTCCGGGCGCTAGATGCTTATGTTCACAGAGCTGCCCTGTGGCATATACAAAGTCCCCAGCATCAAAGCGGAGATTGAGCAAGAGGGTAGTTGAGGCTATCTCACTTGCTTATGAGTCGGTCTTCACCTATGTCAGTCCGTTCCCATTCTACTAAGAGTGTGACAGGAGTTGCTCTCCAAGTGTGGCAGGAGTTGCTCTCCAAGATGTCTGTGATGTGGCAGGCTGGTCCTCACCGCACACATTTGTTAGGTTCTACTCCTTGAACCTGGACTCTACACCAGGGTCCCAGGTGGTCTCGTCCTAGTGCTGCTCTTCTCAATTTCACACAGGACAGTGACTTCTTGCAATGGTGGCGTTGGTATAGATGTTCCCTCAGCGTCAGTCGACGCAGCGCGAGTTCCCTTGAAAGGGAACACCTCGGTTACGACTGTAACCTCGGTTCCCTGAAGAGGAACGAGACGCTGCGTCACCTTGCCAAATCTCCTACGTGCCTGTCAGCGACTTACTTCAGACTTTTACGAAGCTAGCGCTGCTTGGTTTTGGGCAGGCTTTATAGTTTTCTGGTTCGTGATGTCACCCGCCTCTGATGTTCCACCACACCATTAGACTGATTTCACATGTGCTTCAAGACGTCATCACGCGAACCATTCCCTCAGTGTCAGTCGACGCAGCGTCTCGCTCCCTCTTCTACAGTCGTAACCGAGGCATTTTCAAGCCCTCAAAACGCCGTTGTCATGTAAATGAACGGCCAAAACACATAAAGTTTTCAGTTTTTTATTTGAAAACAGTGTTGTGTAAACGGAGCCTAAGTTTACTTGCATTAGTTCATGTTTCCTTTGTCCCTGTTCACTGGTTGCTATGGTTATTTGTTGGTTAACTGATTCACTGCACCTGTTCCTTGTGTTCCGTGGCACAGACTTAACAGATTTGGAAGGGATTAAAATTGCAAAGTATGTTTGTCAGCTTAAGACTGAATTAAAGGATTAGTTCACCCAAAAATGAAAATTCTGTCATTTACTCACCCTCATGTCGTTCCAAACCCGTAAGACTTTCGTTCATCTTTGAAACACAAATGAAGAACTTTTAATGAAATCTGAGAGATTTCTGTCCCTCCAACCACCACTTTGATGCTTCAAAAAGTTCATAAAGGGATCGTAAAACGAATCCTCATGAATTGAGCAGTTAAGACCAAATTTTCCGAAGAGACACGATCACTTTTTATGATGAACAGATTGAATTTAGACTTTTATTCACAAATAAACATTGATCAGCGAACATAAACATAAGCTCAACTGCACCTGCTTGACACGCAAGAACAAACCTTATCGGTCAAAGTGGTAGTTGCGTAGCTGTCAACGGAGGGACAGAAATGTCTCTGAAACACAAATGAAGATATTTTTACGACATTAGAAGATGATCGAAAGTGTTACAGGTTTGTAACGACATGAGGGTGAATAAATGACAGAGTTTTCATTTTTGGTTGAACTAACCGTTTAAAAGCTTCCAAAGTGAAATCTATATCAGCATACATTTACATATATTCATTAAGTTTGTCAGTTTTGAAGCACACAAAATTATTTTTTTCTGGTTATGTATAGGTGATCCAGGAGAAAAGGGTGATAAAGGAAATCAAGGACGATCACAAATTGGAGACCCAGGTCTCCCAGGACCACCAGGTGAGCAGAACCACCACTAACACTAGTTATGAAACAGGCCATTCATGTGGTCATATACTTTTTATTATTTTAGTTTTTCCCTGAGATCACATTTGCCCTGAAATCCCAACATGACAAAATTTGATTAATGATATGACATCTTGTTATTAACTCCTTCCTCGCCATTGATGGAATTTTCCCGGTGTTTTTACCGTTATTTCCCAGCAATTACTCGCAATTCTGACATCTTTTCTCCAAATTGTGAGAAATAAACTCGCAATTGCGAGTTATAAAGTCCAATTCTAAGAAAAAAAAGACTGACTTTTTCTCTCACAATTGCGTGATCTGATTCAGATGTAGTGTTTGACAAAAACACGATTTTCTCAGATTTTTGCTCAAATTGTATCTTTTTTTTAATGAAATTCAATTGTTGATAAAAAAAGAATGCATTAAGCTAGAATAAAACGGGTTTCTTTCTTTTTTAAAAGCCAGAGGCTTTGTTCTTTCTGTTGAAATTGCATGTTCAGATATTCACACAACAAAATATTATGGGGGCCATGAAACTTTTGCGAAAATGGTCAAAAATGCTGGCGCTCAATGGCAACGCATTTTCAAAAACACTGGCAGGGAAAGAGTTAAATAATCAGGGCGGACATTATAAGCAGGCATAATTATTTACATGGTGGACAGTGTAGTTTAAAATGAGCACACAAAGAGCTTGAATGCTTGTATTTATGATAGAAACTGTCAGAATGTCACTTTGACACAGAATATCTCTTTGACTCCAGGTCCGATGGGTCCGTCGGGAGTGGGAAAACCAGGACCGGCTGGTAAACCGGGGTCGCCGGGTCACAGTGGAGAGGAGGGGAAGAGAGGACACCCCGGGGAGCCCGGCCAGCCAGGAGTGTGCCATCCTCACATGTGCTACGCTGCAATGATGAGAAGAGACCCTTACAGTAAAGGGCCAAACTATTGAAAGAGGCAGACAGTCAGTGAACGAGAGAAAACAGCGAATCTTTCCAATCTCAGGACGATCAAGAGTGTCTCACACTCACGGACACATGAAGTACCTCTTAAAGTGTAAATAATACATTAACACCAGCGATTGTCCACAACTCGATTCAACACTTACTGTCACAAGCTGAGATGTGCCATGATTTATTCACGCTGTTTGTCACGAGGAATGAAAAGCATCCAGTGTGAGGAGAAATTGTTCCTTTCGTCGGCTCTCTTGCTCCCTCGAGTGGCGTTCCACCATCACCAGCCCAGCGTCTCGTCGTAATTATGATGCCAGATTTACTGTCCCTCTGCTTTTGTCGTGGGAGTTCTTCTGCAACGCTTCATGCCTTCTGTCTCTCTAGTCCTCATCCCGTTAGATATTGCTAGGGTTCCCACATCTTTGTGACCAATGACTTTTCCTGGTATTTGTGGTTTACAGGAAACATTTAAAAAAATCTATTTAAAACAAATTGTAATTTCTAGCCTGTAATATTTTAGAGCAGAAACAGTATATATTCACTATAGAAATGTCCATGAGTTTTCCATGAATGTTTAAGATTTTATTCATTTCCACACCTTTTCCAGGCCTCTGATATTTCCAGGCTGCCCATAGTCTTCAGATTACACATGTGAGTGTGCTTAGATATCTATATTAAATGTTGAATTGGTAAATTGAACAAATTTATCGTATACATTTTAATCCGCCTTTCTCTACAGCAAATGAGACACAATTCTGATGTTTTTCTTTCTTTTACCCTTGGTTGATAAAGGGTGTGTAGAAGAGTGTAATAAAGCACACCTTCCAATAAATGTATAATTTTTTTGTTATTTATAAGAACTGATATCAGTTACAGCTTCTCCTGTGAGAGCGCTTTCTTATTTTTGCAGTGATTATTTTTTTATAACATTCATGTGTTTGAATGACTTTTAATGATATTAATTAAAACCTTTTTTATTATTTTTTGTTGCTGTTGTTGCTTCATGTTCTGTTACAAAAACAGTATTATATATGATGTTGTGAAAGTATACTATAATTTCCAGCAGGTGATTATCCCTATTTCTTATAGTGTCACATAACAGGGTCATAAAAACTTAAAAGTGAGGAACAAAAATATTCCCATCTATGCCCTGCAATGGATCAATCACTTTTTTAATTGTAATTGAGATATTTCTCAATGTTCTATTCTAACATAATATGTTCATGGTGAATAAATTGTCTAGGTAACAGGCAATCTAATCAAATTGTGATTAGTGACATTCAGCATTAAAGCTAAAACCTTTTAAGCCCCAGATCCAGTCCTAGGTGGCGCTGTTGCTCTTTCTAACATTTAGGATGTTCCCTGACAAGACTTCCCTGCTAGGTCTTCATCCGAACCTGATATGTAAGTGTCCTCACGGGGAGCTGATATTCAGTGGATTTTTACAGTACAGCAGTCAGAAGTTTAGGCTCACTCACTCTTAATTAAGTACAGCAGGCTACGTCATAACAGTGTCAACTCCATCCGGATCCTGAAGCTTTCATCAGGAGCATCCTGGCTCGCTTTCTACACAGTATTGACCCAGGAATGCACAAGTATATATATTTAGTTACAAGACTTTTCAGAGATGTTTGTAGGTTTCACCATGACAACTACTTCTCTTTGGACTTAAAAAAAATGACTGACATTAATTTAGTGATCAAATTTAGCACTCTTATGGAAATATGATAATCTTTTGTAATTATCATGCCAATGTAAATCTGACAATTTTTCAAATTGCTTGCCATAAATCAACATCTCAGGAAAATGTTCTGGGGTTTCTAATCAAAATATGACTTGCTGTAACAGAACAGGGCATTCATTTCATACATGCAGAGACAGCAGGACTTACAGCATGTTTAATCAGGACTTTTAGAGACACGGAAATAAATGATATATCAATATTCCTATGAGATATTAGGTATTATTATGAGAAATGTTGCCAAATCTTACTTCTATTACTTCTTTTATCATTACATGTCGCCCCAAGAACACATTAATATGCAAATTAGATACAGTGATAGCTATACATGAGAGAACTCATTTATGGGCATTTTATTGCATAAAGTAAAATGGTATATCAATTCATTCCGTTATATCTTATATAACATGATTGAGGATCATCTTTATACAAAGTTTATTTATTTTTTATATTTTTATTTATTTATTTATTTTTTATCCTGAAACCTAAAAATTGATTGGTGAATGAAAAATCCCATTGTTTTTGCCTATACATGTAATTTCATGTCCTGGTGTTCACTACAGTGGACATTACATAACCAGTTATGCTTAACAACAACAACAAAATAACTCCCCATTTTTTTCTTATGCTCTAATAACATGAAAAAATATATATTCTAAATTATTGTCCTTCACTAAATACTCAAAGTAAAAATACAATTTGTAAAGTTTTGTAAAGAAATTAATACGTGTGTACAATGTATAGGTTATAATCCTATCATAATCCTTCAGTTTTAGCTATTAAAGCCAGCGTTTCCACGATTTGAGTTTGCAAACTCGCAGAAGTCTCACAATAGCCCTTGTACAGAGAATGGCACTGCCATAGCGAACTACCAAGCGCACTCGATAGCTGTGAGCTGGAATATAAGCCACAGACCGAGCACCGCTGAAATAAAGCTGACAGGTGTTTGCCCGCCTGGACTTCTCCTTTGACTAATCACGAAAGGTCTCATATATCAAGTGTCTCTCATTTCACGGTGAGCTTGCATTCATGCCCCAGGTCAACGATGTTTTATATACGACCGCTAGAGGTTGATGCAAAGCCTCCGGAGTGTGGGACGGACTACATGCTTTCAGCACTTCTTCAGGGATGCGCGCTCAACTTCACCAGTTCATGCACTGACTCCCGCGAGTGCGCGCTTCTGTTCACTGGCTGTTCTCAGTAAATGCACAGGGGAAAAGAGTCCTTGTAAGTTTTTCTTTCTCTCTCGTATTTGTTTGATGTTAAATAATTCAATTGAGAATGCAACTGAATGGCATTCGTGAAGATGTTGCCTAACAGTGGCAATAGCCATGACCTGAGGCATCACTTTGAAATCTAAGAAGCAGTTCTTCTAAAATATACGGAGTAAAAGACTTGATTAGGCTAGTAAAGACACTGAAACAAAGTTATTAATGGTGCACCATGGAGAGCGCCATCATCAACCCAGCACTCGCTTGGTGAACGCATCATCCTGAGAGAGAAAGATGAGAGCGCCAACATTTGGACTTCTGTGGAGCTGTCTCGGTTTTCTTCACGGGGTTCAGTGCGGTTTAGGAGACAACCATGTGCATTCGAGCTTTATTTACAGGCGGTTGCGCAACCACGAGCGGCGCGAGATCCAGAGAGAAATCCTCTCCATCCTGGGCTTGCCGCACCGTCCCCGGCCCTTCTCCCCGGGGAAACAAGCGTCGTCGGCACCGCTCTTCATGCTGGACCTGTACAACGCGATGACGACCGACGAGGAGGACGCGATACTCGGGAAGGCGCTCGCGGGGAAACCGCGTAAAAGCGCGTCTGGAGTTCCACTTGGATACTCGCGCGCCGCGCATCAGCCGTACCGCGCGACACCACTGACCAGTCAGAGCCCGCCGCTGGCCAGCGCGCACGACAACAACTTTCTGAATGACGCGGACATGGTGATGAGTTTTGTCAATCTAGGTAGGTATATGCTAGAATTGGGTGTTCCATTATGCTTTAGAATTATGTTCGATAATAGTAGAATTTGTTTTTACTTACTATCAATTCAAATAGGCTACTTGGAATTTGGGTTTCACTTTATTTTGATGGTCCCTTTAACACATTCTGTTGACTAACGTTGCACCTACATGTCTACTAACTCTCATTAGAGTATTAGTAGAGTATTAGACTGGTAGGGTTAGTAGAATAAGTTGAATAATGTACTTGCAAAGTTACTTATAGTCAGTAGAAAGTCTGTTGGAGGACCAACACAATAAAGAGTTATCAGATATTAAGCAGAGAGTCTACTAATACTCTAATGGGAGTTAGTTGACATGTAGTTTGAAAGTTACTTATAGTTAACATAATGTTCAAAAGGGACCATCAAAATAAATTGGTTCCTCTGAACTAATCAAAACCACAGGGAAAATAAAAATTTGAATATGTATTCCCATAGTTTTACTTATTTCGGTAACACTTTATTTTACTGTGTCATTGTTACACTGTTATACATTTATATAACATATAAATTAT
The DNA here is from genome assembly GCF_965113295.1 of Leuciscus leuciscus. NCBI lineage: Eukaryota > Metazoa > Chordata > Actinopteri > Cypriniformes > Leuciscidae > Leuciscus > Leuciscus leuciscus. Next base: position 34,224,916 of record NC_138746.1, read on the forward strand.
GCATAATTACATGCAAGTAACCCTAAACCAAACCAAACCCTAATCCTAACCGTATAGTTACTTAATATTACTCATTACATAAATGTATAATTACACTGCAACAAAGACACATTAAAATAAAGTGTAACCCTTATTTCTATACATTTGTGCATTTATCAGAAATATGAATGTTGTGCAGTGACACTGCTCACATATTGTGTCACATTATAGAAAAAAGTAAAACAAATTCAAATAAACATTTAGTGCATTTCTACAGTGTTAATGCCAGTCAGAGAATGATCATCATTGCATTTATGTGTTTTATATCTGGGGTCTTATGTGCAGGACTTGTGAAGTTTTGTTTATAACCTTTTTTTATAAAAGTAAGGAAATTAGGAAATACCAATGTGATGCATATGTTTTAGACAGAAAGGGCCTCACGGTCTCTCAGAACACGGAGGTTCAACTTAAAATATGTGCTCGTTTACAGAAGGAATGCAATTACAGCCCAGCTCCTGATTTAAAATGCTCATTATTGATAATTGCCAGCTACCGTTTGGTTTGTCGCAGTATTACAGATTTAGTGCTTCACCAAGTTTATAAAATGTAAAATTATAACCTGTTGGATGTAGCAGACACACTGGAGTCTAGGAGTAAACACACTTCTCAAGTTTTGCTAAACAAACAAAGAAACAAACCTTTAGATGATGTCCATTTGCTGGATATTGAAGTGAAAACAGCTTATAAAAAAAAAAAAAAAAAAGCTAGATTGTACAGGAATGAATGCATTATCTGAGTGCAGAGTTAAACAATAATGCTATAACATTGCTAACAATATATTGCACTTTGACTTCACTTGATTATATTGTGCACTGAAGTGATTGTACATTTATATTAGAATATTATAGCAAGTTTGTCTTATGTTATTAAACACTTTGGTCCTTGAAATCATCTCTTTCAAAGCTATTCATATCTTGTTTGATCTCAAATATAGTGCCTTCTTGTGATTCCAAAGGATGTTATTGAATGAATTTCTATGAATGTTAAAATAGCAGGTGCTTTTTTTTCATATTACTGGAATATAGTCCTCCACATTTACCCTGTCCTTGAAATCCCTATAAACGGCATATATATAGGACTGTATGGTTACTGGAAACTCTGAGGCAATTGCAGGTTCTAGAGAGAAAATAAAAATGTGGCTATAAAGAGTGTTATTATATCTGAATACACTTGCATGCACGGCACCGTAGTGAAACGAGTATGAAGCAAATTACGCACGACGTTTACATGCTGGGTTTGTTAATATCCCGTCGTTAGTAATAACTGCTTTTTGCTGTTATTTGAGGAATGCTGTGATAAGATTGAACTGTATACAACTTCAGTGGCTGTGACCTCTCACCTCACAGTCCATGTAAACTTATCGACTGACTGTCTGACCTGAGGATAATTGGCCTTAATTACTTCCTGTTGTTAAGCAGAGGAAAGAGCTTGAAGAAAGGCCGCTTTTCCTCGAAATCTGCTAATCTGGTGCCAGTAGCGACTGGCTTTTTTTTTCTCTCTTGCTTTCCAGATCTAATTTACGCCTTAGAAGCTGGTTTTGCCATATTTTTGTTGGTTCTTCCATTGAAGGTAATTTATCAACAGCATAGAAATTTAGTCCCGGATGAATCACAAAAGACGCGAATGAATTAGCTGTTTTTATGGATATGTCAGACAAATACAAAAGGGAGTTCAGCATAAACAAAGTTTTTAGAGTCCCCGTCATCACCTGAACTGCTCTCCGCGTGTCTCCACTCATCAGCGTCTGCTTTTAAAGCGCTGGAGCTCTTTCCATCTACAATCAGACTCAAGCGCTAAAAAGATTCTGGAGAAGATACAGCCAGGGCTTGACATTGACGTTTTTGCTCACCAGCCACTGTGGCTCACAGTTACCAGCCACTCAGCATCTTCACTGGCCACAACTCTGACATCGATACCATGGGGGAAAACTGCCATATAGATATTTTTAATATTATCTCATAATTTTGCAGCCGGTATATTAGTCTGCTGTCACTTTAAGACCTGATGCACGGATCCATTATACTTTTACACATGCGTTTTCTTTCTCAACTGTTGATGTTAAAACATAACGGACTGTGTTTATGTGAATACTCATCAAGAATGGCATTTTGACATTATTTTGTGTGTATTTGAATGTTTAAGTACAATAAGCAGCAAAAAATAACTAAATTTAGCACTGAGAGGTGGCTGTATGTGCGCACTTTGAATAATAAAAAATAAAAAATATGCGCAATACACACAATCCCACGCCAAAATTCAAGCCCTGTAACACCAACAATATTCATCCGGAGCGAATGAAACGAGTGAGTGAGTGGAGGCGGGTTTGTGTGTAACTCGCTGTCGGAGAGATGAGAGAGAGAAAGAGACGCTGGTCTCGTGTGTCTATTCTGAGGAAAATGAGTATTTGGAAGTGTTTCAGATCTTTCAGTATCGATGTATCAGTTTATACGTTTATATTTCAGATGCATTTTTAAAAGACTAAAATTGAAAAATGTATACATTATATATACATTTCAACCTGCCAATGTGTCTAGTAGTAGTGACTGCGTTACACATGACTGCAGCCTTGCATTTCAGGACAACAGTAGTTGATGTTGTAGTTCATGGGTTTATAAAGAACAGCTCGTCTACAATAGAATGATCAGAAAGTACAGCCATAGGAAAGAAAAAAGAAAAGAAAAAAGAAAAACCCCAACTATAAGCCTCTGTTCAAAGATAAAAGCTGGATCACTGCCATGCACTCAGAATATACTTTTACTTTAAATGATCTCTTGAAATAAATGCACTGAATTAATGAAAGAATATCTGTCTATTGGCCGGAAAGCACGATATCCCCATCATCCTCTGTTGTTCATTAGCATTCAGGATGCTGGAGTTGAGTCTGGCCAGCTGCTGTAACTGTGGCCTGACCTCTGACCTCTGCGTGTTAAGTAACTGCAGACTTTCACTGTAGATAAACTATCAGAGAGGCCGAGCTGATACACTGACACACACTTCACACTGCGCTCCATCAGCAGTGCTGTACATCGCATCAGTGCAAGGCTTCAGGCTACGGATACATGGAGTCAGTTCCTCTGTGTTGAAGTTCAGTGACAACAACAATCAGTGTTCAGTTTCATCTCTACCAAACTGAGATGTCCATTCATTTTCCTGTGATCAAAGCTGAATGTTCAGCATCATTACTCCAGTCTTCAGTGTCACATGATCCTTCACAAATCATTCTAATATGATGATTTAATGATCAAGAAACATTCATTATTATTTTCAATGTTGATGTCATTTTTTCCCCAAAATTCTTTGATGAATAGAAAGTTCAAAAGAACAGCATTTATTTAAAATAGAATATTTTCTAACATTATAAATGTCTTTACTGTAACTTTTGATCAGTTTAACTCATCCTTGATGAATAAAAGTATTGATTTATTTTATTTATTTCCCCCAAAAATAAAATTAAAATTCTTACTGACCCCAAACTTTTGAAGGGTCGTTACAAAAGCTTTAGATTTCAGATAAATGCTGTTCTTTTGAACTTTCTATTCATCATAGCATCATGGAATAAAAATGTAAAAAACTGTTTTCAACATTGATAATAATCATAAATGTTTCTTGAGCATCAAATCATCATATTAGAATGATTTGTGAAGGATCATGTGACACTGAAGACTGGAGTAATGATGCTGAAAATTCAGCTTTGATCACAGGAATAAATGACACTTTACTAAAGGCTATATATTCACATAGAAAACAGTTGTTTTACATTGTAATAATATTTCACAATATGACTGTTTTTGTTTGTATTTTTAATCAAATAAATGCAGCCTTGGCGAGCAGAAGAGACTTCTTTTAAAAACATTAAAAAAATTACCGATCTCAAACTTTTGACCGGTATTGTGTGTATATATAATTATTATTATTTTTTATTTATTAATTAATTTTTTGGTATCAGGTCAGAAAACATGTGCTTGCCTTCAAAAAAGAAAAAAAGAAAAAGGAAATGGTCATGTAATGACTTATTTCACTGCTGATGACAACCTGGAATGAAAATGACGTAATCTTGAAAACTGCACTGATAATTAGTAACTAGTTTGTGATTGGAATGGCAGAGATGCCACAGTGAGGTATGAGTGTACGAGTGGAGCTTCACTGAACGTTCACAGGCCTGTTCGAGGGAATGCAGGGTCTGATAGCCATCTGGCAGAGCAGTTTCCAGATATATGGAAAAGGCCTTATCTACCAGGCACTTCCTATATATCAAAAATATTTTCTCGTTAAGGTTTCTACCATTTAGGACATGTTTAAGAGGTAGCACTACATTTCTGACAGTGATAACCTCTCACCCACATGGGATTTTCTGCAGATTAGAAATGAGAATCTTGGGAGGTCAGAAAACTTGTGATACATTGTTCACAGAAACGTGGAATTTGTGTGTTGTCAGCTTCTCTCCGCTCAGGCAGTGTGTTATTAGCGGCGGCCTGTTTTTCTTCCCTGACAGCTCATTCATCACGAACACAGGGAAAGGCCTGTACTGCTGCTACCTGTGCTCAGATGCCTGCTTTAATGGACTGGATATTGCTTTTGTTGGTCGTCCAAATGTTTGGACTAGGCGTGGAATGTTGACCATTTTGATGAATGACTTTTTAAAGAAAGCAGCTCTCGACGCTTAACGTGTGTGATAGTCCTACAGTGCGAAACGAATGTGCAGCTTCTCATTGTGTGCTTTGTGTTTCCGTGCAGTGGAGAGGGATAAGGACTTCTCCCATCACAGACGACACTACAGGGAGTTTCGCTTCGACCTGACTCAGATTCCCGAGGGTGAGGCGGTGACCGCGGCCGAGTTCAGGATTTATAAGGATCAAAGTCCCGTCAGATATGAGAACATCACACTCAAGGTCACTATATACCAAGTCATCAAAGAATATCCAAACAGGTGAGACCTTTCCACATACTATTCAAAAGTCAGAGCATTCAAAGGTTTTGCATGATCCTGTTCCTAAAATGAGTTTTGTAGAATGCCTGGATTTCTTTACAGAACTAAATTAAAATAGATAATTGTGTGCATTTACACCTACAGTCGTGCACTTTTGGCTTTTTAAAGAGCCGATTCAGAACAATTGTATTCGGCACAGATTTTGCCCTCCTTTTAGCTATAAATAATTCATTCTCAGGGAATTTCCCACAACATTTACTCAAACTGTCTGGATGAGTAGTGAAGAAAAGCTGCAAATTAGTGCATTCTTCAGATCTGTTTAAAAAGCATCCCAGAGTGAACCTCGTGAGAAGGAACCATTTGCAGAGCTAGAACACAGGCAAAGAGTGGCTATGAAGCAGCTCAAACAGTTTGTTTCTGTCAGATCTATGTTTGTATTGTCTTTGTTTCCTATGTTCCCGCTTCTCATTTGTTGTCATAGCAACATTGTTTGATTGATTAGCCCCACCTGTCTCTTGTTTTCTCCCTCAGTTAACTTGTGTGTATATATAGTCCTCTATTTGAGTAGTGCTTTGTCTGTTCATGTAGCTGTTTAGTTGCTTTGCTTTTCTCTTGAGTTGGTTCTTTGGTTGGTTTCTCTTTTTCTCTCTTTTTCTCTCTTTTTCTCCTGTGCTTGTTATTTTGACTAAAGTTGTGAGATAAAGTGACTGCTGCAAATAGATCCTGCAACTACTCTCATCTCAGCAACCAACCTGTGTCAGCTTCATTGTTTTGATTGCTTTATTGTTATTCTAAAATGTAGAAACTAGTAAAAAATAAAGAATTAGACGTGTATTTTGAATACATTTAGTGGTCAAAGAATGATCATGTTGCAAGCGCTTGCTATGTAAAAATAATCCACCCATATTTTCACACTCCAACTATGAAATAGATTATAATGTTCAAAAGTTTGGTGTTGATAAGATTTTTGTTTTTGAAATACAGTGTCTTGTGCTCACCAAGGCTGCATTTGTTTGTTTATAAATACCATAAAAACATTAGTTTTGTGAAATATTATTGAATTTGAACTGTTTTCCATTAGAAATAAATAAATACCATTTATTTATTTTTAGCAGCCATTAACAGTTGTGCTGCTTAATAATTTTGTGGATACCGAAAGTTCAAAAGAACAGCACAGAACAGAAATGTAACATCATAAATGTCTTTACTGTCACTCAATTTAACATGTCCTTGCTGGAAAAAAGGATACATTTCATATAAAACTGTAGTGTACCAAAACTGGAATAGCTACCCAGGTGAATGAGCAAACTCTGTTTTTATAATTATTATATTAATTTACAATTAACATTGAACTTTATTATATTATATTATATTATATTATATTATATTATATTATATTATATTATATTATATTATATTATATTATATTATATTATATTATATTATATTATATTATAAGCTCATGTGTATTATTTTGAGCTCTTTGTGGAACTATATAAATTATAAGGCCTATTTGTTTGATGCACTTGCATTGATATAGTCAGATTTGTTCTTTCTGCCGCCGTCTCAAACCTTCGCTGCAGCCGCAGTGTTTATTCCTGCTTTGTAAATGCATTTGATTTCATGACATCTTAATCTTCATCAGAGAAGTGAATTGCGCGTCTCTCTCGTGAGAAGTGACTCAAACTGACGCATGTGATTGGCCGTTTGTCGCACGTGTAACACGTTCAGCCGCACACGCTTCAAACTCTGGATTAAACTTGAGTTGACAGAGAACGTTTATACCGAGCGTGTGAGCCCGTTGAACCTGATCTAAACCAGGCTGGATTTATATGGATTTGTCAACTCTAAACCCGCTCTGAAACTCAGAGTTTGTTCAGCTAGCTTCATGCAATGGGCCCTCAGGTCTGAAATTATCCCTAAACTTTTGACCAAGCGAGACTTTCATTAAATGATGGAGAAACGTTATCAGAAAAAATACACTTTTAATGGCACATTTATTTATGAACTGAATCCAAATGGCACTAAACTACCTGGAATATATTCTCTGAATCTCAGAGGATTTGTAAACATTTGTCTTTAAATGTCATAAAAGGAAATACTGTCAATACATGCATATAAAATGAATCATGCATACTAATGAGATGAGATGATGAGAGATGAGATGAGATGTTAATAAAACACGTTTAAAGCTGAACAAAGCATCAGCGGCTGTTTTTACCATAGAGTAACACGCTGAGTTTAAATGAAACCTGACTTCCAATTAAACCTGTAGGAAAGTCTCTTAAAGCTGGTCTGGGAAACACTTTAGGCAGGAAATCAAGCGGAAAATAAAAGCACATCCTGTTTACACGAGCGAGTCTGGAGTCTGTCTGGAGGTTCCCCTCGTGACGATTAAACCGCATGCGTTAAGACTGTCATCTGTCACCATTGAAAAGCTGACAATATACGCACTGCCTTGGATTATCCTTCATGCAGTTTCAGAACATATGTGGAGGAAGTTAAATGCATTTGGCAGATATTAATATAGCATATTTTGGAACGTGTAAGATTATTCAGGAACACAATGCTTTTACAACTACTGTTGGCTATCATATTTAACTACAGGATCTATTAATATGTAACTATGCAGCTGAATGGAAAACATCCAGATGCCAGACTAGTATCTTTATCATTCTGAGTATTCCTCAAAGAAGATTTACTTTATGGAGTTTTAAAACCAAGGATTGGGGAGGATCTTGTTCATCTGATCCTGTCAATCATTACAGAAGAGTATATAAACATCTGCGCTGCTCATCCATGATGATTCTTCCACATCTTCCCTCCATCGCCCCGTCTCCTGCCTTAAACCCTGCAACTCTACTGTGTACAGCCAGTTCTGTTCATCTTTATCAGACTCGAGTGTTCAGATCTCAGCTCTTAAATATGAGTATATTGACTAAATATTGCTCAACCTCTACAAAATATCCATTCATCATAAACAAGTGTCATGGAAATGTATTGTTTATTGTAAAAGGTGTGTAACACTTTACCATAAGATTCCATTTGTTAACATATACTAATTATGAAAAAAAAAACTTTTAAAGCATTTATCAATCTTAATGTTAATTGCAACATTTATGTTTAATACGTTATTAAAAACAAAAGTTTTGTTTGCTTGTTTTATTATAGCTTTGATATAGTCCGGTCGAGTCTCCAACTTGAGCGCTCTAGTTTGGACAACTTTATCATACTCGAGTATTATATGAACTTTTGAAATATCATGAAGTAAAGTTTTGCATGATTAAGTTTCAGATCTCAGCTCTTAAATATTATGTTTTATAATAATTTAATAATTATCCATTAATCATAAACATTTCTCATGGAAAGTCATTGTTCAAAAACACTTTACCATAAGAATCTATTTGTTAACATTATTTAAAATATACTAACAATACAAATAATTCTAAAGCATTTATTAATCTTTGTTAATGTTAATTGCAAAATTGACCAATACATTATTAAACAGTTTTATTTGCTAATATTATTTAATGGAGTGAATGTAAACTAAAAATGAACAGTTGTATTTTTATTAACTAACATTAACAAAGATGAATAAAAACTGTAAGAAATGTAGCCTATTGCTCATTGCTAGTTAATGTTAGTGCATTAAATAATGTTAATGAATGGAAACTTATTGCAAAGTTTTACCAATTATATTATAGACATTTAAAATGCACTGTAAAATGTGGTAACCCGCAATAGTGCGATTCTACCTTTAATGGATTTTAACCCATTAAAAGTTTTGTTGCTATAAATGAACTCAGGCTTCCCGTGTTTTCACTGTTATACGGTAGGGGGCGCTATTACACATCTTCTGAAAGAGTAGAGAATCAAAAAAACAAGTAAAGAAGAAGCAGAAACAAGCGATGGAAGCATTGCTGACGCCCAAGTAAAAAACGGCATCATCAAACATTAAACGGCCTATAAATCAAATCTGACTACCGAATGAAATGTTGAAGAGGAGACGACTGTGAAGTGTTGGGGGTGTTGATGGACTCCATCTACTCCATCTGTGTTTTGATCATACTTCTGAATCCCATCCATACGAAGTCTTTGACAACAAATTCAAATGTTCAAAATGTTGCTTTTTTTAATGAAACTTCCCACATTCAAGTGTTGATAAAAAAAGAATGCATTAGAATACATCGCTTTTTGTGTGTTTGTTTAAAAGCAGAAACTCTGTTCTTTCTCTTGATAAGTTGTATGTTCAGTTAATCATACAATAAAATATTCTGGAGGCCATGAAAGGTTCGTGAAAATGATTAAATTAAAATTGGCGCTGGCAGGGAAAGAGTTAATGTATATTTAGTTTGGTTCAGTGATGTGATTTCTGACTTGAATAAAACCAGTTAATTTAGTTTTTTTTTTTTTAGTGTTGCATTGCTCGTGTCAATGTGGCTCAATAAGGTTTGAGTTAGAATAGTAACTCGAGTCCTTCTCGACATCTAAAGCATGGGAGATCAAACCTGAGCAGTTAATGCAGACGATGAAGATTGCACAGCCATTGTGGAATGATGTATGGGAACGGTTTTCCTAAGAAAACTACCCCAGCTTTGCTGATTTTCCAGGACATAGCCAGCTGGGCTCAACTAAAAGTCCATGACATCAGGTCAGCTTTGTTCTGTGACGTTTAGACCACCTCAAAATGTTCGCCCACCCCAACCAAAGCAAACCTGTTCTTCCTCAGTCTCACCAGATAGACTCGCTGGTAATGGCCATGGATAAAGCTTTCCATTAACAGCTCATTTGCAAGTTCCAGCACTTATGCAAGTCTTGAAAGTCCATCAGTTATCACTCCTTGCGTATCTCGACAGCTTGTCAGAGCGCTTGCACCCCCAGACAGGGCCATCTGGCCTTAATAGACTTCCAGCGCTTCCTAAAAGTGAGTCTGTGCCCACCTGCCTCTTCACGGCTCTAATGGTCCTCTAATCTAGATGGAGACCCGTGACTTATCTTGAGTCATACACGGGCACCTCATAGACGGGAGCATGACTGAATGCAGCTGAGACATTAAAGTGGAGATACGGCTCTCCTGGGGCAATGAAACAAGGGTTTAAAATGAATCCTGCCATCAGAAGCACTGGACCTCATGACTGCGTTTATGAGGCATCCGCGTCCGACAACTTCTCACATTCCCTTCGGGATTTTCCTGTGATTAATGGAATTTAGTGTTTCACAGTTTAGCACCCACTTCACACAGCCTGCCCAAGCGTTGCCCACTGCGAGTGTTAATGGCACGCTGGTAAACGACACCTTTACAAAAACGGTACTGTGGAGGAACCGTGATACCGTAATAGGGATTGGGAATAGAGAACCAATTCTTATTCAGATCTGGTTTTGTGCTGTGATGCGACTGTGTGACTCAAGTATGATCAATTACAAGATTGTCACAAATATAGAGGGATTATATAAACCCATTTAAAAGTTTCACAAGGTGTTTAGGACATAAGTGTTAGCAACAAAATTATAAAAGATCATTAATTGACATAAATTATAGTTATGTTATACATCATTCATTCATTCATTCATTCATATATATATATATATACACACACTTCTCTTCCTTTGAAACCGAATATCTGATTTCTTGTTGCAATCACTCATCAATGGGAAGAGAATTACAATAGTATAAATGAAGTTCCAAGTGCCCAACCAAAGGGAACACTAATCGCCATAATGGTGACTAAAACATTTTAGGAAAATCAACATCAATTTATGAAGTCAGCTTCTCTAAAATGTTTCAGTTGTATTAAAATTTCAACATTCAAGATGACTTTGGGAAATGAGTGAATGCAAACAGAGAAAGATAACTGCAGAAGTGGAGGAAATGAGTGAACATTTTTACAATTAAGTTAAGAAATGAAGTAAAGTTAACTAAAAAGTGTTAGTTAGAATCACTGTTGGATTTTACAGTGTACAAGCTTAATGGAAAGGAAAATCTGAATTTAACACAATGAATAGATATGCACTTGTTTCTGTTGCATTGTCCTCACTGGTTGTTTGCAGTTCGATGTAATCTAATGCACATGACTGAATGCCATTTTAACTCGTGTGAATCAGTCTAATGACTCACTCGCTGGCTGAATCTGTGGGAGCGATTCTTGACTTTTTCACTGAACCGCAACTCATTACTTTTGTCATGTGTGATGTTCAACCGAAGCTCTTAAGGCTTAAATCAGTGTAATAGTGCAACGGTCGAGTTCTGGAGGAAAAAACTCAATCTTTATTAACTTATAAACCTTTAAAGACCGCCTTATCGTGAGCTACGAGGTTGTTAATCGATAGTATTTGCTGCAGTTCAAGCCGTCAGCCTTCATTATTTCAACTTAGTTTTAAAATAATGTTTAAATATTGTTTAACAGCAGAATTTGTATAAAAAACAAAACACGTTACCAATAAAGCTATACAGACAGTTCAACCAATCAGAGTCGAAACAAGAAAAACGTGCCAAAATAGCTTGTTAGCTCCGCCCACTCCAAGTACCGCAATCAAGTCTTCCTACTCTGTCAGAATACTTAAATAATATATGCATATTTGGTAAAAAAATTAAATACACTGAAAAAAAAAAAACAATAAGTAAAATTCACTTAATTTTTCTTTTGAAAGATTTTGCATGCATATTGTTTAAGTAAATTTCACATATGTAATTAAGTAAAACCTACTTTAAGTTAAGTAAAATTAACAACGACCTGCAATACTGGAACACCAGTCTCAGAAAGTTAGTAGGTTTTTATTTTATAACGATGATATTTCATTTCTACAAGCTCAAATTGAGTACTAATATAGAATTTACTTTGTATTTTTAAATTCTTACTTGAACTAACTTATTCAGGTAATGTTGTAAATTTTGTTTTATTGATGGTTAAATATATCCATACTTGTAGATACAAATAATGTAAGTCCTCCTTTTATATATTTCTTTGTGATTTTGTTAAACTGTTTCAGAGCTTCAAATGCTTAAAAAATAAATAAAATAAAATAAAAGATAAAAACATAATAGAAAGTCTGAAATGTAATGTTTCTCTTTGTCAAAATATGTATTATTTGAGTATATTTTCCTTTGATGTCTGTATCGGCTACCTGTTTGTCTTCATCCTTGCTCCTTGTGTGTGTTCTCTCCTTTCCTTTCCTTTCCTTTCCTTTCCTTTCCTTTCCTTTCCTTTCCTTTCCTTTCCTTTCCTTTCCTTTCCTTTCCTTTCCTTTCCTTTCCTTTCCTTTCCTTTCCTTTCCTTTCCTTTCCTTTCCTTTCCTTTCCTTTCCTTTCCTTTCCTTTCCTTTCCAAATTTCCTTCTCAAATTCAATCTCTGTGAGTTTGTCTCAATGGAAGTGTCTTATATTGTTGGTTGTTCCCTGCCTTATGAACATTTTGCAATAAAAAACAAAACAAAAATGTATTCATATATATATATATATAGAAAGGAGAGAACACACACAAGGAGCAAGGATGAAGACGAACAGGTAGCCGATATAGACATCAAAGGAAAAAATACTAAAATACTAAATATTTTGACAAAGAGAAACATAAATATATATTATACACACATGGGATTGTAGTTCTTCCCCTCACTAAAGCCGGTCAGTTCACAATCTTGTACCTTTGTATTTTTGTCTGATTTTCAAAAACTGTTTTACTTCAAATCAAAGTTTGTAATGTTATGATTCTCCTCGTCACTGATTGGCTCGGTTCATGGCTTATAACAAAGACCTTTTTGAAATCCCAATGGGAGAAATGAGTGGAAAGAAAATACTTTCGGAACCAGCGTCGCTGAAAAACGACATTTAGAACAAGGTTTCTGACATAACAGATGGTGCTTTACTAAAGTAAATACAGAAAAAACTACCATTGTTTTGGTTTAGAATATTTGGTTGAGGACAAATGAATATGGCTTGGGGTTGCTCTTACTAAAGTATGAAAAGAATCATCAGTGGAATCTAAATGTTATCAGATGGTCTCATCACGGCACTTTGATGGAACTGAATGATTTACCATTAGCCATGGTACTCCAAGGTACTTCAAAGGATACCATGGTACTTTTTTGGAAAGTTTTGATAACATCTGTTAAAATCTGTTTTTACATTTCTCTGTAGACACACAGAGAGTCTGCTTTGTGTCAGTTGTATTCAGTTGCTCATGCTGAAGTTAAAAAGAGAACGAGAACAATGAGATGTCACAGGGACGCAGGAGACTGTGGTGTGGCGCTCGCCCTCACTGAGGCATGCTGGGACATGACACCGTCTCTGATCACGTCTCTGTCTGTGAGATCAGGGCCGCTGTCTCACTGTGTGGCCCATGTGCTGTTTTAGTAGAACATCAGTTAAGTAGATGAACAGGAATGGCTTGTTGACAAAACTGTGGTCGAGATGAAAAGGAGGAGTTGAGAGAGAACTAGGTTGCACACATTTCAATATTTGTTTTTGCATGGTATAATCAACACTGCTAATTAACATGCAGAATGACTGCAATTAGCAAAATCCAACTCATTCGTCTCGGATTTTAAACATGTCATCACTGTTTAACATTTATCTATTTGCGTGGGAGAGTGAAATATTACATTCGAAAATGTAATGTAAATCATAGTGCATTCTTATTGTGTCATTAGGGACTCGGAAACATTTCTCTTGGACTGGAAAAAGGTTCGAGCCACTGATGGGGGGTGGCTGGTGTTCGACATCACGGCCACCAGTAACCACTGGCTCCTGAACCCTCAGCAGAACATGGGCCTTCAGCTCTGCGTGGAGACCACTGACGGTAAGACCTTCACAGCAGAGCCACGGTTTACATGAGGGTGGAGACACTCCACACATCACACTGGAGAACTCTCTGACGGAGCTTTACACACGGTTCACTCAGACACCGTAGAGTCAAAATCAAGGACTTTCAAGCACTACTTTTATTTTTATTTTCTACAATCAGAGATCTCATTTATCGAACAATATCTTTCTTTATTATCTTTAAATTCTAAAAAAGGCAAATAAATAAATAAAAATAATCTAATAAAACAAAATGGTGCAAATAAAGTGCAGCACATGCAATGATACTGTGACAAAGATATCGCTTTCCTTATTCAATCAGATTTTTTCTCCCATGAATATATGATCGAATTGAAGGATAAAAGCTGTGTCACATAGTTTTAAGAGTAATATCACACTCATAGCCATACGAACTGCCTTAATATCTATATCAGACGGACTGCATCTTTAATTATGTGTGAAAAGATTGTTTTATCAATAAAATTAAAAATAAATTTCCCATATATTGTCTTTTAATAATTCAAGCACTTTTCAAGTACTTCTTCATAAAAATGTCATTAAAATTCAAATACTTTAAGCACCTTGTACGAACTCTGTTTAGACGAATAGAAATGCTCATGAAATTGTCACATGGTCAAAGTGTTGCAAACTAAGTTACAATAATCCCAATTTGTTTACTAGTCATACAATAAAAAAAAATTATATACTGCTTTATACAATACAGATTGTTTCAAAGCGTCTTCACAGTAACAAACAGGTAAAGAACAGAATCAATGATGACCCATATTTACTTTTCTGCTGTAAAGCAGCAATACTGTCATTATTCATCTCGAGTCAATTCAATTCAGTTTAATAATTCAGTGTCGATGTTACAAAATTCGTCAAATATGAAACAAACGTATAAAGCAGCTCTATAGACAATTGTCATCATCTAGCTCAATTCAATTCAAGTTTTTGTGTGAGGAAGTACGGAGCCCCTGATGGGACATGGTGATGGGGGGAAAATGAGATGGGATGAAAAATGATGTGTCAGTGCTTTTGGATTCTCTCGCAAATGTTCTGAGTGCGAATGCAAAAGATTTTGTGAGGGAATGCAAAAGCATTGGTTACACTTTATTTTAAGGTGACATAGTTACATTGTACTTACAGTTAGGGTTTGGTTTAGAGTTAGTTACTGGTAATTATGCATCATTTACTTTTACGACTATAGTAAGTACATGTAGAAACAAGTAAATACATTACCTTAAAATAAAGTGTTACTGGAAAAACAGCTCTCGACCTGTGGCAAGAAACATAGTTTGTGATATGTGGACTTGGATCATGATCGTGGCCATAATGAGCAAGCTAACATTCAGTACAATCTATGTCTGTCATTCCATATATAAACTTCATTCTACGTCCTTTAGTTGTCAAGAGAATTAAAATGCCTTTTATGAAGAGTTAAGCCTTCAACTGAATCAAACATCTG
The DNA here is from genome assembly GCF_965113295.1 of Leuciscus leuciscus. Taxonomy (NCBI): domain Eukaryota; kingdom Metazoa; phylum Chordata; class Actinopteri; order Cypriniformes; family Leuciscidae; genus Leuciscus; species Leuciscus leuciscus. The sequence continues at coordinate 34,240,143 of NC_138746.1, forward strand.
GAAATAAAGCAAAACAATGAAGATCAAAAGTTTTTCTCAGAAGCCATGTTCGTTATTTACAGCAATAATCTGACATGAATTAAACTGGTTATTTAACAGTTGTAATTAGTCATTATCAACAGTTATATATTGTTGAACCAGTGTGGTTCGAATGACGGATATTCAATAAAGTAACTATGGTTTCGAGACTAGCCAGTTGATTTCTCCAACGATGAATTATACCACAGGGAGTTACATCATTGTACGAGAAACGCAAACTGTGAATGTGGGATGTGTTTTGCATTTAGTGGTACTTTACAATGGATGTCTGCCAGGTTAATGCTACTCTGTGCTACTCATTTGTTGGGGAATTTATTGAATAATAACCATCACTGGTCACTTTAATAGCGCTGTCATATTTTAGTGTTCTTTCCTGCAAACGGCACTTTGTTGTTTTCAATTATTGTTGCATTCCCTTTTTACTGGAAATAAAGACCATGAAATGCAGCTGGTTTAACTTTCATTCACATAGTCATTATAGTAGCTTCAAAACAGACAGGTTTACCAATGTGAGTCTTCACAGAAGTATCATCTTTGAGTCACGACTACACCCAGTTTTTCCTCTTTCTTAAATGGGAACCTGATGCCATGAAGTTGTCAGCTTCATAGGATCAGTTTCAGTCCTCTCCCTCTCGGTTTGACATTCAGACAATCACTACAGCATCTGTGCGGACCGTAGAAAATGTCATACATAGTTGTGGTGATTTAGCCACCCAGGACGAGGTTTTCGTGTCTTAATCATGGCTGTTTGTCTAACATTGATCTCTGTAATCGGATGCATGCATCTGTTGGGTTTTCAGGTAGAAGCATCAACATGAAGTCTGCTGGCATCATCGGAAGGAACGGACCTCAGTCCAAACAGCCGTTCCTGGTGGCTTTTTTCAAAGCCAGCGAGGTTCTGCTTCGTTCTGTAAGAGCAGCAGGAGGCAAGAGGAAGAGTCACAACAGAAACAAAAGCAAAACACAACCGAAATCTTCACCAGCTCTTAAAAGTGGAGGTACAGTGCCGTTTTCCAAAGTTAAAAACATTCAGAGTTTACCCTTAAAGGTGCTGAAGCAATGTTAGACATTTCTCTAACTTCCACCAAACAAACCAGCTAAAGTTCACTCACTTACGTCTGACACATGTATAACAAAAAACTGGAAAGCAGTTTTTCGATCTCACAACCTCTCGTCTGATTGTTAGCTTTACCCAAGGAAGAGCAAGTAAGGTTAATACGATAACACTTTATTTTACAGTTCTGTTCAGAATGTACATATATGTGCTTATTGTACTTATGTATTTAATATAATAACTAAGTACTAACCCTGAACCCCTAAATGCATGTAGTCACTTCATATTACCCATTGCTTTCTTAGGTAAGGACTAGGGGTTGCACATACCAGTCAACATGTCACATGACACATTAAACTTGACGTCGACTAGTCGCTGATCATGTGATTTTGACACTAATAACACAGCCTTCAGACTGTTCTGACTTAGTGTGCCATATCTTTCTAACTGATCAGAGTTAGATTTTTGTATGAATTATGATCACAAATCCCATTGATTTACACTGGCTGTAATACTAATGCAGGATAAGAAATATTTGGAGTCCACTCTAACACTCCGTTTCCATCAGTTAAAATGACAAATAAAAGTATACTCCGAGAGCGCTCCACTTGTTATGTTTGCTTATACCAAATGGATACTCAATATTGATCAGGTGAATGCACCTTTTAAACAGTTTATTCTTAGAAACTGGAACGTTCCAGCATATATTGCTTTCTGATTTCAAACTAAAACCCACAGCTTCACCATTAGAGGCGCTGTTCAGACTGGTAGGGTTCATTCACACAGGCAATCACTCTCTCACTAACACCTTCAAATCTTACTGTGCTAGTTAAATATCTGTATCTGAGTTAGAATGAGCAGAAATATGTAAGAAATATAATGACCCATAGACAAAATAACTGAAAAATAACTGAAGGAGCAATAGCGCTCTGACGTTTGGCGACCCGAGTTTGAGTCTCGGCTCGAGGTTCAGGTTACCCAAGTCAACATTACGTTTGTTCACAAACTTTAGGATCTAGTTGCAAATTGTGGCATGTTGCAAAGCATTCCCATCTCTTATGTTTTTATTAATGACGTCATTAGTAATTAGTCAATATCGACTAAATCTGGGGTCGTGCAACTCCTAGTAAGGACACTGGATGTTTACGTACTGTAAAATAAAGTGCAATGCAATGATCACTGGATTTTCTAAATTTGTCAGGATAGTGGCATTAGTGGCATTAAACAAACATCAATTCAACTAGAAATACCTTCTTTTTTTTAGTTGTCTGTTAAATAATCTGTGTTATTTCTGGATGAACAGATATTCTGATCAAAACATCTACATACAAACTGAAGGGCCACTGTCCTGCAGAGTTTAGCTCCAACCCTAATCAAACACACCTGATCCAGCTAATCAATGTCTTCAGTATTACAATTCTGTGCAGGTGTTTTGGAGCTGGTTGGAGCTTCTGTACACTGTGCAGGACAGTTGCCCTCCAGGAGCGGAGTTTAACACGTGTTTTTTCAGTGAATGTGATTTCACCAAGTACAACATGTTACTGGATCAACATCTTCCAGTCAACCACATTTTTAAAGGATAAGGATAAGAAACACGTTTACATGTCAAGTTTAGGCCTACAAGCAGGGTTCTACATCAGTGTTATTCATTTATCATCTTCCTTTTTTTTTTTTTTTTTTTTTTGTGCTTTCTGTAAAACTTGTGGAGAATTTTGCACCATTATTTCAGTTATTTTTCCACACCAGTTGAATATAATGCTATCAACTGTTTCAGATACAACATGGTAAAACACATTACTTGTGTCAGTCACAAGTATGGTTATTGTTTCAGTGGAAAGTGCTTGGCCTGAATAAGCTGCAGTGCGGAAATAAATCAGCAAACCAAAATGCTCAAAATGCCTGACAGGAAGAGTGCACCTCGATGTCTTCTGAATGCAGCTGGTTAGCGTATCTTAACATTTTTTTAATCATTTAAATGGACAATGACTGACCCAAAATCAGCTACTGTACAGAGCTAAATTTCATCTGCTGTCCCAGGACGGAAAAGAGGGAAAATATGGCGTAGTTAAAACATTCATCGATAAATAACATACAATACAATTTAAAACATCACACCTAATTTTAAATAATACAATCCTAGTAATAATAATGCAATTACAAGTAAGATGCACTATGATGAAATTACATCAGAAAGACAATTTAAAAAGTGCTCAACAATACAACAGGTCACTAGAATGCAAGTTGTTAAATTATTACATGTTTTGGCTCATCTTTTGCCATATTTTCAGATGCAACACATTGTGCAAAAGTGAGACACTTTCTAATGTTAGTGTTGGAAGCGTTTTCCAGATATCGGTGAAAACTCAATGACCAAAGCTTGTGGCTCTATATTGCACCTCACAATCTTGAAGAAGCTCTACAATATCAGCCCACTGTCAATGTGTTTGCCATTTACAAAGCTACGGCCGTAGGGCTCAGTGATATCTGTGATTTTTGAGTGATATTTTCTGCAGACTTTTCTATAAAAAGAAAATCACCTACTGCATCTTTAATTTGGATTTAATAAGTAGCAGTTGTCAACATTTCTGTCCTTCATAGATGAGTCACTTGAAGAATGCATGTTGAGCTTACCTGATGTTTTCTGAATGCAGGGCTCTTTAATGCCATCAAATCACTGAGTATTTACTGCATTTAGAGTCTATATACAAAGACGTCCTGCCAGCTGCAAACATAGAGCACATTGAGCCCACACACACTCCTAGACTAAACAACACGACTACTTCAGTGTTTGAAGGCTCAACGTCCGTTTTGTTGCTGTTATCTAGATCAGAACACCAGTGAACAGAGGCAAGCCTGCAAGAAGCATGAACTTTACGTGAGCTTCCGCGACTTAGGATGGCAGGTAAGCGCATGTGGCGACTCGCTAGACATCAGTTACAGGACTGATTACTCCATTCAGCCAGAACATACATCACTGTCTCTGTCTCGTTTCAGGATTGGATTATTGCTCCTGAGGGCTACGCAGCCTTTTATTGTGATGGAGAATGTTCTTTTCCACTGAACGCACATATGAACGCGACAAACCATGCGATTGTGCAGACCTTGGTAAGTGTCCATTTTTTTTATTATTTAACTCTTTCAGCCAGCGCCAACATTTTTTAACATTTTCACAAAAGTTTCATGGCCCCCAGAATATTTTGTTGTTGGAATATCTGAACGTGCAATATGTCAAAAGAAAGAACAGACCCCCTGCTTTCAAAAATAAAAATAAGTTTTATCCTAGCTTCATTCATTCTTTTTTAGCTACACTTGAATGTGGGGAATTTTGAGCAAAAAGCTAATAAAAAACCAATTTTTGTTAAAGACTACATCTGAATCGAATTCAGAACGATGATCAAAACACAGATGAAGTAGATCGAGTCCATCAACACCCCAAAGCTTCACAGTCCTAAAGCTTGTCCTTGATTTAAACATTGTTTAATGTTGATGATCGCGTTATTTTACATATGCATCTGCTTACATATGCTATAACAGTGAAAACACTGAAAGCCGGAAAATTCCGTCAATGGCGAGGAAGGAGTTTATATTTCTAGAATTGTTTGTTAAAAAAAATAGCCACAGTTTTGTGCAAATAAATGCAAATAAGTCTTAAAGGTAACGCTTTACAATAAGGTCCCACTAAATAATGTTGGTTAATACATGAACTAACTGTCACGTCGTAGGCAAGGAAAGAGGAGCAGAGGATATAAATTGCAGCAGATTGAAATTATTTAGAAAAACAAAGGCACACCAGAAGGCAAAACTCAGCTAACAGCTTCACACATGTAAAGACAATACAGGACCAAGAGAAGAATCAAACTGAGGGCTTAAATACATGCCTAAATGACGAACCAAACAAGACTCAGGTAAACATAATCAACTAACCAATGAGTAACCATAGAAACCAGCAACGGGAACAGAATCTAAACACAAGAAGGAAAGATGGGAACCACACGAAGAACGTAACCGTTACACTAACATTATATTACAACGAGCAATACATTTGTTACAGTATTTACTGATCTTTGTTAGCTTTAGTTTTAGTGTCAAGTTTGAAGGATATTTTTGTTAACTTACTGTATGATAAACCATTTTTTGTCCAGTCAAAACCCACCGGTTTTCGTCCAAAATATCATAGATTTCTTTCATTTTTCCCATCACAGGTCCATCTAATGTTTCCTGATAATGTGCCAAAGCCTTGCTGCGCACCAACCAAACTGAATGCCATATCAGTGCTGTATTTTGATGACAGCTCAAATGTAATTCTGAAAAAGTACAGGAATATGGTGGTGAGGTCCTGTGGATGTCACTGAGGGCAGAGGAGCGTATTGCTGGAATAAATAACATATCAAAAGAAATAGTTTTTGACATTTGATGTACAGTATTATGTATATATTAGCTCACAATTCCTCTTATTTATTTGGCTTTGTTTTGTAATAACTTTTTAAATGTGTGATGTAGTTAAAAGTTACCACTCTTACTGCAGATCCATCGCTGATTGAAGATGTTAATGAGTTAGACCAGTTAGAGAGAGTCGTAGACTAGAGGATCAAATATCATTTCCTTTCTTTCGATCACATGTCCTAAATTCATAAGCAACCACTCCAAAAACAGAACTGCTGCTATTTTACAAAAGACATAAAGGCCTTAAACCCTAATCACCCATTTACTTTTTTTCTTTTTTTTTGGAAAAAAGAGAACAGCCATATTGGATTTAGCAAAAATAAATAAATAAACAATTATTCTTTGTTTAATAAAATGAGTGTAGTGTTGTTGTAAAAGCACTGAGTATGTCTACACATATTTCCTCAAACAGCCCAAAGTATTGCAGCCCACAACTGCTGATTTATATTAGTTTGCTTTAGATATCAGAGCGTGGATATGCAAAATTAAGGTTTTCTGAGCAAATATTCTTCCTCCTTATATACTTGTATTAGTACTCTGAGTAATATATATATTTTTTGGAAAATATTGCATTTATTATTTTAGAATCATGTTTGTATGTCATTAAATCTATTTTCAAATATATTTTTCCGTGTCTTTCTCTACCACAGTTGACTCATCATGTATGTTGCAGGATTTTCATGAATTAGCTATAAAAAACTTTTTTTTGCTCCATTACTGCATTTGGGCTCACCAAGTAAAAAAATAAACAGTTAATTTTGACTTTTTATCTTACAATTCGAACTTTTTTTCTCACAATTGCGAGTTTATATCCCACAATTGCAAGAAAAAAAGTCCGAATTGTGAGATAAAAAGTTGCAGTTACCTTTTGTATTTTTAATTCTGTGGTGGATTCATTTAGACAGATGTTTGCATGCAAATCTATGCTGATCACAAAGATTTTTATGAAGTAGATTTTTTGCTGAATGCCAGAAAACTGAATGACTGTGTTCGACTTAATTCAAAGCAGTGGTCAGGGTTCTGTGGTCCCGATCTAAAAAGAGTGTTGACGTCCCATGAATAGCGGAGGCCACCTGCTAACCTCACTTCTAGCGGTGTGGATGATTTGCATTCCTGCGGCCTGCTGCCCTGCACGGTTACTCCCGCTGCTTCACAATCCCATCTACTGTTTAATATCATGGATTCCGTCCAATTCCACTAAATGTCTTCCTTTCTACAACAGCAGGCCCAGTATGAATGCTGCTATTTTAGGGAATCCTGTGCCAGTGAGCAGGCTCTCTTAGTATAAGCCCTGTGGCCACATGAAAGGGGAAAGAGATGGATTTACTGTCCCGTTCCCTGCAGAGAGCAGCACACGAATGCACACAATTGATCAGACTGGGGCTCTTCAGGTTTTACACACTGATCTTCACGCTCGACCTAAATAACAACGTTAACATGATTAATATCAGACTGGTTTGTATACTTTCAGTCATGAAACTCTAACCTAGCACTGATTGTTTCCTCTATTGCCGTGGATTAGCCAACCAGATGTACGAAAGCATGTGGCTGTTCCCTAGCCTGCTGCGTTTACCCCTCCTCCTCCCCAGCACCACCTGTAGAGATCTGCTACTGGGCTTTAATATCTTCATGCAGCAGAATGTCCTTTATGCCTGTTATTTCACTAAGCTGAACAAATTCTTGTATATGTGCTTAGCAGCAGCAGATCTCGTACGCCAATATCAAGCATTTGCCAATAAATGCATCGTTAAATAATTCCCTCTGAGAGCTGTCATGTTTGAAACATATTAACCCAATTGTTGTGTAATCATGTCGTGTCATGTAAACATGTCAATGAATATCAATAACTAGTGGAACACATAAAATAAAATAGTCTGTCTCATTATTTCTCTAAAGAATGACCTTGATCTGTGATTTTTCACAGCTGCCTGTGCCTCGGGTCAGAGCTCTCATAATCACTTTCATTTGGACACGCACAGATTTAAATAAACAACGGATATTCTGGAAACAATTGACATGAACTTACAATGAACAATACTTCTACAGCATTTATTAATCTTAGCTAATGCTAATTTCAACATTTACTAATACACTATTAAAATTAATTCACTGTGAACTAACATGAACAAACAATGAACTGACTAACATTGACAAAGATTTATTAATGCTTCAAAAAAATATGATAACATTTTATTTTGATGGACATTCTACTAACTGTAAGTAAGTTGTCAACTACATGTCATCTACCTCTCATTAGAGTAGACTGTTAGGTTAAGGTTATAGGGTTAATAGAAGAAGTTGACGTAGTTACTTCTAGTCACTAAAATGTCTGTTGTTAAGCATCAAAATAAAGTGTTGGCAGATATTAAGCAGTACTTCTAGTTAGTAGAATATATCTAAAGTGGACAATCGAAATAAAGTGTTACCAAATATACTGATCATTTTTAACTCATGTTACCTGTTAACAAATGAGTCCCTAAAGTGTTACCAGAATATCAACTGTTTATTTAAATCTGTGCGTGTCCAAATGAAAGTGATTATGAGTGCTGTGACTCAAGGCAGAGGCAGCTGTGAAGAATTACAGACCCAGGTCATTTTTAGAGCAAAGAGGAGACTATTTTTATTTTTTTTACTTTTTTTACCCCCAGATTAAAGGCTTAACCCGACTATGGAAGTTAATCGGAAAATGCTGTGCGTGTAAACATGCTTGATGAAATTGTTCAGAGTTTGGATTTGATGTTTTTTGAACCATAAAACCAGGGGACACTCACACCGCACCACAAATCTGTGCCTCATACGTTTCGATTCTTGCTCAAATTGCCACGCTGTTTCTGCTTCCCGAGTTCATCGTGGTAATGAACTTCATATGCTCGTTGTTTTGTGTTTTCAAAGGGGCGATTGTCAGTCATGTCCATGTTACGCTGAAGTGAAACCACAGTGGACTACACACGAAACGCTGCTAAAAATGCAGTTCTGTTGTTCCGTACACATTAACATGATTAGGGATGTGTTTTATCTTGTTAGGTAAATATTTAGGACACTACACCCCAAGAGAACACAATCTCCACACGTGCAAAGCTTTGTTTAAATGAATGGAAAACACATGATATTCTTAACCCACGTGACATTAGTAGAAATATGTGAAACACCTAAAGGCAAGGAAGAGTTTGTTTTGTGATTTTACACAGTAAAAAAAACACTTTTTTCTTGTTCTGTTTGTGGACAATTAATGAAAGCAAACAAACTGGTGGCACAAATAAATAAAATGTCAATCACTCTCGTAAAGTATCAACGTTGTCATATTTATTTGTGAAATTCTTCTCCCATTACTTTACCCTATCCTAAGCTAGAACATTTTTCTTTTCTCTGGCCTCATAGTTTATTTTGAAAGTGTCCGCTTGCAGTCGGCCCACAACGCTGCTGAAACTCGATCTAATCAAAATGTTTTCCAGTTTACTTTCTTCATCTTTCCACATACCCTTTTTCTAATTTGGCTTCAGTGGGTGGGCTAGACCCTTATTACAGCTCAATCAGACGTCCCTGAGCAAGTCAAGCATCTGGGTCACATTTTTTACACGCTAGTTACCAGGACAAGGTCACGGCTCAGAATACGGAGGATGTGTTCAGAGTCCAGTGATATTTGTATGTGTGTGCGTATGCTTGTTTTTGGTGTGAAAGAGCCGAGAGAAGACTACATTTGACCCCAGACGTCTTGTTCAATCTGTGTAAAAAGAAACACCTGTATTCGCCAGCCTTTCATCTGCTGATTCCCAGTGATTGCTCCAGTGATTTCAGCAATCCTATAAGATCATTACAAATCACACTGTACGACATGGATCTAATAAACTTGGGTACACTCTCAGAAAAAAAGGTACAAAAGCTGTCACTGGGACAGTACCCTTCAAAAGGGTTCTAATATGTACCATTTAGGTACTAATATGTACACTTTTGTAACTAATATGTACACTTTTGGTATCAATATGTACCTTTGAGGGACTAATATGCACTCTTTAGGTACAAAGGTGTACCTTTTGAAAAGGTACCGCCACAGTGACAGCTTTTGTATCTTTTTGTCTGAGAGTGTACGACATGTGTACACACGATCATGACACCCATTGAATCGTAGGCTACGACGCAAGTTAGTATTGAATAATAAAATGTTATCGGCATGTGCTACTGGTAAACAAATGCAAGATGAATCGCGCTTTGGCAATTGTGGTTTTCATGTGCACTGAGAAAAAATAGAGGAGGACGTGAAAGAGGAATATATATGAACGAGGTCATGGATTGGGAATGGAGGCCAATCTTGCAAATGGAGCTTGAGGTAAGTAGTTTTAAGTAATGTTTTTAAAAGCTACTTAAATTGAACCAAGGCCTAATCCTGACTTAATCTAAGCCCTCTCTGTGAAACCAGGCCTATGTGTCTTTGTAAAAAGAGAGTAAAGCCATGGCAGCGCAGACAAGAGTCCTTTCAAAAAGGGCAGGCAGACAAAAATATTACCTCACATCCCATGTGGAAGGGTTCACGTTTTCCGCATTGTTTACTTTCCCTCTCATGCGTATGTTTTCACTGCACATTGGAGTTGAGAAGGGACTTTCCATGGAATTCTCAGTGCCACTCTTTAAAACTTTTATTCTTTATTTCATGCAAACATCATTAAATTAGGTGGTTCACACTCAGCTGCGCTCTACATTTCATTCCAAGAGGGCCGTATATTATTTAGAAGTTAAAGCCGTCCGGCTGATTAATATTTGCTCTAAATACTTTAGCATGATCAGGAAAATACCTTTTTCTATATAGAGTTACTTTTTCACACTTTAGCCGTTGGCAGCTGTTTTTTTTTCTTTCATTTTTCACATCGCTCCTGTAAATGAAGTGCTGAAATATATCTGAAACCTTTTTGAACTTATTGGATTTGTACTTTGTGTGGAGCGAGCCAGCAGGATCTCTCAATGGTGCAATTAAAAGTTCCAAGCGATACATCTAGAAGCACATTAAAACATCTGTCCACATGTATCAATGTCAAAATGTGTTAACACTCAGTGTTCTAGCGAAGTAATCCAAAAATCCAAAAGCAAACTATGCAGAATGTTATGGTCAATCTGTGGTGGACACAGAAAGTTACATTTTTATTAGTTTTTCAGAACCAGCTGGACGTCCACACATGCTTGACAGGATCTTTTTTTGGAGAGGTAAACCATATGGATGAACAGGTGAACACATTGTACTGTAATACAGAGGTCCATTATCACAAATTATGTTGGGGGAATTCAAAATGTATTTGACACCACTAACCAAAACTGCAGATATGAAGATATTATATGAAATGTTTAGTATTTGATAGTATTCTAACTGAATCTGAATCAAACAATTTGACTGATAATTTACCTAAAACTACTTTAATAATAAAATTTTCTTTTGAAATAGTCATATTTATTTTCCTAAAGCTAACTTATACAACATAAAACCAACTAAATTAATTGAATATCTGAAAATGAATGAATAGATGTCACTGAAACTAATAAGCATGGCAGTTTTGGTAGTTTTTCTGCAATGTCGAACATGTTAGGCCATTAGAGACTATAGGCGGAAAGATATATATGATTAAGCATTTTCTGGTTCTTATCAGAGAACGATTTGGTATACTTGTACACTGTTCCTAAACTCAAACTAAAAAACATTATTCTGAAGTTTTCCCTGTGGAAAAAAATATGAGATGGCTGGAAAAACATTTATTTAAAACTTTTTCGTTCGCTCGCCAAACAATTGCGCTCCCCTGAGAAACTTTGTTCGCTCGCAAACGTAAAGTTTCTCGGGGGATTGAAAAACATTTGCGAGAGAATGCAAAATCATTGTCTAATTATTTTTCCTCCCGTATAATATTATTTTTCCATCACATGTCCCTTTAGGGGCTCCGTATTTTTGTATCTCAGTGGCCAGTGACATACGTGAGTTCATTCCTGCTGTGCATTAGGGTATGCCAATAATGGTGGTGAAAATAACCACACTTTTTAAAAGGGTGGTTGATTATGATTTGACTTTTCTAACTTTAGTTAGTGTGTAATGTTGCTGTTTGATCATAAACAACATCTGCAAAGTTACGACACTCAAAGTTCAAAGCAAAGGGAGATATTTTATTTTAAAGAAATCGCTTTTTAAGGACTACAACAAACGGCTGGTAGAGACTACACCACATTCTATTGACATCACTAACCCTAAAATTTACATAAACCCGCCCCCAGAACGCGATTTATAGATTATCAAGACAGAATATGCTAATGAATGACTAGAAGATAACTACACATCAGCTACATAAATTCATCAACTAACCATTCAGAAATGTCCTGTTGCTTCTACATGTTGTCTCTTCTTCTTGAGTCTCTCCATCATTGTCTGACTCCGGTTTGAACATAAAAGGCTAAAAGTTGTAGAAATTTTCAGTGCATGTGTGTGTGAGTGCAAGCTCTTGCAAGCTCCGCCCCCTGTACCGGGGGCAGCAACTCATTTGCATTTAAAGGAACAGACACAAAACGGTGTGTTTTTGCTCACCCTCAAAAAGTGACAATTTTAGCATGTTATATAAAAATATCTGTGGGGTATTTTGAGCTAAAACTTCACACACACACTCTGGGGACAACAGAGACTTATTTTACATCTTAAGAAAAGGGCATTATACCACCCCTTTAATAATCAGAATAATGAACATTGCATGTAAACAAGAGTGAAGAGTTTTGCTCGTGTCATGTAAACATCTTACTGAGATTAAGTCCTCACTCTGATTATTGCAAAAAACAAAACAAAAAAAATGCAATATTGGTGCACATGTAAACGCAGTCAATGTCATGCTTCAAAATATCTGTCAATGAGTAAATGGCTGATTTCATATTTAATCTAGGGAGTCCTGCTCTAGCCAAGCAACTGATTTACAGACCAACCCTCAGGATAAAATATTTTAGATTTGCTATAGATTTGCTTCATAAGAGAAAAATCACATAATTCTAAACATACCTGCCAGAAATACTCTTCATTGCTTTAGGTGTGCATCTCTCCGAGTAACACTTTTGTTATAATGAACTCACCACAAGCTCTTGCCGAACACAGCCTGCAGTGTCCACACGTTCCCCACAAGTGGACACACGGAGCTTTTGAAGTTACAGTCAAAGCTTGAATCTATTCTAGCAGCTTCTATGGGACAATTGAAATCGTATGGACGCAAATTGATCAAATCTGACTTGAGTTTTGAGCAGTTCACTATGTTTTCAGGATTTATCTGATGGCTTAAAACCTCTTTGATGCTTCATCTAAACCTGTTCCCCGTAACGCATATTTCTCACATCTGTTTCCATGCTAAGGATGAAAAAGGGATGAACTAAACTCTTTCACTGACATAATGGTACAGATTACACCAGCACTCCAAATAAAACATCCAAAGAAGGCTTCGTCGCATCTGCCATTTATCTTTCAATTCATCCACGGCTCCATTTATCCCCTCATTAAAGTCTTCCGACCGGTTTGAAAGCCAGTTTTAGTCATGGGGAAAGTTTGTTACGATGTTGTGTACTAGATTTCACTGGAACTAATGCGCTGGGAGGCAATAAAAGAGTTTTGTCCCTGTTTATTTTTAGTTGGAAATCCAGCACCCAAAACCTGGAAGTGTCTCACAGATTTTTTTTTTTTTTAAGTTGTAAATAAAACAAAGATTATAAGGGGAGAGTGGGGCACAACCTAACACTTTTTGACTTTCTCAGTTTGTGTAAACCTACTTAGGATTCAGAGTATTTATTTTTTCCCACATGTCTTGTACAATTATGTGGTTTTGCTTCATTAATACTTTTTTCTTGATTTACCCCGAAAGAATGGGAGTGAACTGTGACAACATGCCCCATAGGTGGGGTAAACTGTAACAACCATATAACAGATTCAAATGTTTTCTGAGCTAATCAAAAAATTATCCAAGACAAACTAAAATATTTTCTCTATGAAATACAATTATTAACTTTTTTCATATTAAAAAATGGCAATTTTTAATAATTAAAAATGAACTAACTTTTCAGTTTGACAATGAACACACTGGAAAACACAGCTATACAACACAGTACAAAACATGATAATAATTAATAATTTTGGAACATTGACTCAGTCTTTATTCACCTTTTTCTCATAGTTTCTCAATAGAATTGATAAACATATAGAATAGAATATCATAGTTCTAATAGGGTCTCATTGTAACGCAGTGTGACAACATGCCCCGCCTGCACAACTGGGGTTTAAACCCGGCGAGTGTCTTCTGCTGGTTAGATCAGCATTAGAGAAAGATCTCAACTGTTAAATAACAGATTGGAGATTAAAATAATATCAGATTTGTCTAATTTTAAATAAACACAAAAAACAGAGATGAAAAATTAACACAAGAAATGTACTTTTACTGTGGTTAAATGTTTGGTTAAATATTTTTTATTTTTCTCTATATACAGTAGTGTATGGCAACTTGTAAATACACTGAGATCCGTCATGCTAGCATGTGTGGAAGCATTTAAAACAAGTGTGAATCATATTATAATTAATGAATAATTGTTTGTGAAATTTACTAGCAATCTTTGAGTGAAAATGACTGAGAGTGTGACTCACTGTGATGTGAAATTACACTCAGGGATGAATAAACCACCGACCGGGAACACAAACTATTGCTTCAATTCACAAAATGTTATGGGTGGACGGACCCTCAATGACTGTGTTCCAGAGACAATGTTCCACGTTGTCACTTTGTCTCCCCCGTCAACAGCCCTGTTCAACAACCCAGTTCAATGGTTCATTAGTGGTTTTAACTGACAGATTTTAATGGGGTCATAACATGAGAAATCATCCTGCAAGTTTCATAGTTTAAAACTTCCTCCATTATAAACAAAGTATTTAATCAAGCTCCAAAAACAACTCATTTAGATATAGGGGGATCTGTGACGTCACATGGGCAAATACATTTGCATATGCCCGCCTCCAGAGCAAGACATTGACCAATAGTTATACATTATCACACCAAAGGCCCCGCCCACTGGCGTTCAGTCGCTTAATGGCTGACATTTGCCTTTACACTGGAAAATTATATGTTTGTTCTGAGCATTTTGCATGTAAACGAGGCCCAGTGTAATGGAGGGTCACTAAGAAACTTTTGTTGAAAGATGAAGCAGCCAAATGTATTGGATCACAAACCGTAAGTAAATGATTTCATAATGCTTTAACTATAAATTACAATTTTATATGGATAATATTTTCAAATCACTTTCTCACTGCAACAGAGAGTGGGAGTTGATACTGCTTTCTATGCTATGACCGTTAGCCAATCACAACAGTGGGCGTTTACTGACAAGCCTTAAAGGAGCCGCGCCTTAAAACCGGATCATTCCAGACAGACGATCAGAATGAGAGTTGAAAATAATAGTTTTTCCACATATATATTTGCTTAAACTTTATTAACATTATAAGTGAACCTCAAGAAACATTTTAAAACAATAAAAAAAAATCCATATCATCACCCCTTTAATATGGATCCAACATAGTGCAACTTTTATATAGTGTACAAAAGCAATAAAATGTCCATAAATTCAAACCTTACAATCCCGTAAAACCGCCTCAAATGTGTGATAGAGTGCGTGTAGAAGATTGTGGATCCGCTACTGTGGTTTCAGTCGCCCAGCCTGATGATGTCTGACCTTTTATCCCTTTAAAATCTTTACATATTTACTTTGTATCTAAATTCGTTGTCTACAGCCAGCCCACAAATCTACCGGCCCGCGGGGAAAACACACGGTGCGCCCCACAGATAGTCCACCAGTGATTACTCTACAAGAGACAGCAAAGCATAAATATTTTACCTATTTAAGTTCACAGAGGCAAAGGTTAATTCGCGAGAGGCCCGAAGCTAACCCAGCAGGATTTGTTTGTGCAAAACGCAGCCCATCGCATTGGAGTCTGCTCCTAAATCATCTACAATTGCAAGGGGAATACGGTAAAAAGAGGCGAACATCTGGTACGGCCAAAATAACCCATGCTTTCAGGTAATGGCTAATGAAATTGTGCTTTATTTAACATTTCATCCTGCTGTCATGCTCACTGGCTAAATGTTGACACGAGCCCGTTTGGGATGATAAAAGAAGTTGGGAAAAGCCCCCACACTCGCTCACCTGTGCTGTGTTACTTTACATTACCCAGGATGCCCTGAAGGTGCAGCTCACCTCTTTGAAGTGAACCCCGACAGCTGGTATTTGTCAAGATGAATGTCCACTTTTTGTCCTTTTAGTTAGAGAGCATTCAAGGAAAGGAAACGCTAAATGGTTCGGTAGGGACACAGATCTAATACGGCAAACTCCTGGGGGCAATTCTGAATCACACACACACACACACACACACACCCCGTCACAGAAGGGTCCCGGCAGCTCCGGCTCAGCTGGATCACATGCTTTCATAGATAAACAGGAAAGTCTGTGCAAATTAGTATGTAGACTATGGGCCCTATCTTGCACCCAGCGCAAGTGACTTTGTACACCGACGCACATTCCTATTTTGCACCCGCGCAAAGCGGACTTTTCCCTCCACAGAAGCACGTCGGTTAACTAAGAAATACACTTGCGCTCCCTGGGCGGTTCAGCGCAAAGAGGAGGCGTGTTCCGGCGCAAACGTTCCTTCTTGCTATTTTGCAGGTTTAGAAAACAATTGCGCCACTAACCAGGAAAAAATAGTTTAAAGTCAGTGGCGCGTTGCGCATGTTATTCATGTGCTATTTTAAGGGCACATGCTTGGCCATAATCAATGTAGCGTGTGCACAACGCGCACTTTGATTCTCTCATCTACACAGAAGCAGCAGTTTTCATTTTTGCAAATCATACATTATTACGATAGATAGATAGATAGATAGATAGATAGATAGATAAACAATTTATTATAAAAGCATACATCTAGCTTACACATTTACCCAAATTAACCGAAGTTAATTTGGGTGGGTTTCTCCATTTCAATGTAACTTCTCTCTTTTACGGCCGTGACGAGAGCGTTGCTCTCCTTGGCTGTGAACCGCTGCTGGCGCGCTCCTGGATGTGAGATGATGCTCTGATTGGTTTATTTCATGTTACGCCCAAACCACACCTATGAATAATGAAGCTACTTCAGACCAACCCATTTTAGATTTGCGCCTGGCGCAAGAGTCATTTATCCCGCCGGGAAAATAGCAACAGCGCCGAGACCCGCCCACAAAGTTACTTGCGCTTTGCGCTTTGACACTTGCGTTTCAGATCGTTAAAATAGGGCCCTATATATGTAAATGCAATTAAGAAGAATAATGGTTTGTCCTTGCATTCAATTTGTGATGTCAGACAAACAGATTGTCCCGCCTAAACCTCATATCATTGGCCAAGCAAATATTGTAGTGACAACTCAAATGGGTGGTTTACATGACGTTCAACTTTTTATGCGTTTGGCCGTTGATTTACACGACAATGGCGTTTTGGGAGCCTGAAAATGCTAACTTTTGAAGACTGGTTTATAATAATAATCCGTTACATTTTTAAAGCGCTTTTCTGAGTGCTCAAAGCCTTTTACATATGGATGGTTTCAAAGTGCAAGATACCGTTATTTTCTCCGTGTAAACTACAAAACAAATAGTTAAAACCAGGACTTCATGTGTATGCGTATTATCCGTTGAGTCTATGGGTGCGTAGCGTTACTTTACAAAGTGACATCGCCATCTACTGGCCTGGCATGAATAATACACCGTTTTTAGTCGTTTTCGTGGATCAAAGGATTTTGGGGCAAATTGATAACTAATTGGAACAAGTGTCTCTCGATCTATTTTATATTTGATCATTTTTTAAATCAGTGTATAGTGGATTATGAGCATCGTACTGAAAAAGCAAATGTATGACTTAAAAGTAATTATAAAAAATTATATAAATGTAACTGTTCTTATAATGCAGTATAGGTCTTAATGAGTCTTTATAATATATTTATAGAATAGTAATACTATATTAAGGATAAATGGGGCTATAATTTGTTATAAGCATAGAAAGTGTTACCGTTTATATTTATACTAAATGCAATTAGCTGAAACTTTTTTTTTACCTACTTAGTGTAATGATGAAGTCGCAATTTAAAACATATTAACTTTAAATGTAATATTGAATGACATTATATTCAAGGACTTGTGCTTTAGTTAGTCAACAAATCAAAATAAGTGTACTTTTTTAAAGCAAGACAAAAGATTATTAAAACAATGATTTAAAAAGGAATTTTAAAGCAACATTTTTAATTTGACTGCAACAAAATGCACTAATTTGCTTAGAAACAGCCATGAAAGTGTTTTCTCTAACACTTACACTTCAAGATACACTTACGTGGCCTTTTATTTCTGCAAGTTATCTGCAGTTTTTAAAAAATAAGATATGAAGTGCACATTTAATGCAACTAAAAGCACACGTCGAGCTTAGTTACAAAAGGTTTCACAAAATCTTGTCCAGCATACATTTTTATTTGCAAACATAGTGAGTCTTCGAAGTGGTTTACAGGTCGCAGTGACTTGAAAATCTAAATTAAAATTAAAATTAAAAAAACTTAATGAAATGACTTAAGAGGTCATGGAAAAGTCATGGCTATTCATTGTCCAAGAAGTGTTGAACCATGAACATGTTTTGATATTCTTTATGATTTATCGGGCTCTGCCATGCGAGAAATGCTGATACCTAATAAATGCGTCCGGTTGCATTCCCCCCCGTGAGAGAGAGGCCAGACCCTCTCACGACACACACACACACACACCCTCTCACGACACACACCAGCGTCTTACTGAGGACGAGTTCAGCACAAGAGCTTCCTTAAACCTCTCTATTGTGAGCACCTGGGCCAGGAAGAATGGCTCTTTCACAAGTAAATTGCGGCCGGGCTTTACAGAGAGATTTTATAACAGAGCACAGTTGACATTGGCAAGAGAGCCACGGCCGGCCATTGAGAAGCATGAGCTCCTCAGTCACAGGAGATCAATGAAGAGAGCGTATTTCCCTCGAGCTGGAGATTTCCGCTGGGAAGGGGAGCCGAAGGCAGGAACATAAGCAGCTTGTGGTTAGTCTTATTGTAGAGCCGAGAATCCCAGCGGGGCTCGTACTTCACATGGAGCTGTCAGTCTAAAGCCAACAAAATGCTGTGTAACGTCTTCTTCCCTCCCCCTCCTGACATCACTGTGCGCAGGAGGCAGGGATGCGGTTGCCATGGTAACAGCTGAGTCATCCCGAGCCCGTTGAAGCGATGCTGAAAGGCATATGCGCTCTGATCTCTACAGGTGTCATCCGGGAACAGCGCTGGGCTAGCGGGTCGTGCTAGCCGGATGGGTAACATTTCCACTGCGGTCAAGCACTGTCTGAGCTATGAGACCTTCCTGCGGGATCATCCCTGGTTGCCACGGCTCCTGTGGGAAGAGAAGGTGGGGGTCTGTTTTTGCATGTGCAAGATTTATACATGGAAATATAGCAATGGAGTCGCGTAAAGGAGCAGCTGAAAATGATCTGACCCTCATGAAACACAGTGTTAGGCAGAAAACTACACATTATATGCATAATTTCTGCATATATCAGTTTTATTTACTTTCCATCTCCACTGGAGCTCTCAAATTTTCTTTGTACTTGTGTTTAATTACAAAATGGTGCTTTTCCACAAGGAGGTGCAATGTTATTTATGCCAAATGCCATTGTTTCCCACTTCAAAAGTTATGCATTTTCACTGTTTAATGACAAGCTGGCAGGTCTATACCCAGAAGTCATTTACAGGGTTCATCTGGGTTTGAAACACTGACATTTCTTTTTTTTTTTATAAAAAAAAAAAAAAAATTTGATTGTTTTTTTCTCAAGGTGTATTTATAGATTTGTTCAAACCTTACATTTTGATTCAATATTAATAAAAAAAAATATTTATTTTCCTAAAGCCCAACATTTTTATTCATACTGAGTAAAATTATTATTTATAAAGGCTATACAGTGGGAAAAAAATGTGTGTTGGATTTACACTATTTAAATAATCACAGTTTGTTAAGATAACTTAATACATCATCAAACGAAGTTAGTGTTATGGGATCAAATGAAGTTGTCTCAAAGTGATTTGATAAGGTCCTCAAGCAGGATTTCATTAATTCAATTAGCTAGCTGGCTGTTTACAAGCAATAGCACAAACTGTGTTAGAATACTAAATGCAAAGTCCACAATTTTAAGTATAGTAAGCACTAAGCAGCAATAACATATTATTTATGTCCTCAGCCTAAGAAAATGCTACAATCACAACATGATTGAACATTAAACATTATCAAGTCTCCCCCTTTTCTCATCTTACACACACACACACACACACACACACACACACACACACACACACACACACACACACACACACACACACACACACACACACACACACACACACACACACACACACACACACACACACACACACACACACGTGTGCTGAGTAGGGAACGGAGACGTTACGTCGTAACAACGAATGGGGTTTCACTTAGAAAGCCTCTCACCTTCGAGTATACAAAACGAGCCAATGGCAAGAAAATGCCATGGGTCTGCGGAATTTACATAGCGTAACTCCGGGTGGAGTGGGCCGTCACACCAAGGGGGCATGGTCGACCTTGCTGCTGGTAAGCCAAACAATGGCGTCCACTATCCAGTGAGACAACCTTTGCTTGGAGAGAGCCTTTCCCTTCAGCTTCCCACCATAACAGACGAAGAGCTGGTCTGAGGTCCTGAAACACTGCGTTCTGTCTATGTAAGCACGGAGGGCGTGTACTGGACAGAGCAGTGGCAAGACTGGGTCTGCCTCCTCCAAGGGCAGCGCTTGCAGGTTCACCACTTGATCTCGAAAGGGAGTGATGGGAACCTTGGGCACGTATCCAGGCTGGGGTCTCAGGATCATGTGAGAATAGGCCGGCCCGAATTCCAGGCACGCTTCATCAACTGAAATGCGTGCAGGTCCCCTACCCTCTTGATGGAGGCCAATGCAACCAGGAGCGCTGTCTTCAATGACAGGAACTTAAGCTTGACTGATTGCAAAGGCTCAAAGGGAGCACTCTGCAGGGTGGATAGAACCACTGTGAGGTCCCAAGAGGGTACGAGAGGAAGGCAAGGAAGATTTAGTCTCCTCGCTCCTCTCAGGAACCTGATGGATGCGAACCCCGCATTACCGCAGCGGCACAAGGGCTGCCTCAATTACTTTCGTGAACTCGCGAGGAGACAGGGCTAGCCCAAACGGGAGAACCGTGTACTGATATGCATGCCCCTCGAAAACAAATTGTAGAAATGGTCTGTGTCGAGGAAGAATGGAGACATGAAAGTAGGTGTCCTTCAGGTCGATCGCTGTAGCCAATCCACCGTACGAACACATTCGGGAATTTGCGTTTTGCTGTCAACATCTTGAATGGAAGCCTTTGAAGGGATCGGTTCAAGACGCACATGTCTAGGATTGGCCAAAACCCACCGGTTTTCTTGGGTACAATGAAGTAGGGGCTAAAGAAACCGGACTTCATTTCGGCTGGAGGGACAATCTCGATCGCACTCTTCGCCAGTAGGCGAAGACAGGATGGGAAGCTCTAATCAAGTTCCCAAGAACTGATCCAGCGGGGTCATGCGAACCACAGACGTACCCTCGATGGGTCCAGACATTGGAGGCGTAGCGTCCAGGTGTGGGGGCACGGTCATAAGCCGCGTCCTGACAGAGTAGGCCAGGGAAGGACAAGCGTTCCACGGGGGCCTGCTCTGACAGGGGTCTGGCGACAGAGGGGGACGAGAGTGGTGAGGCAGAGCGTTACACACTGCCATCCACGGCCTCTTGGGGCTCGGAGGAAGGGGCATTAGTTCTTAGAAAACAGAAGATTCTCCCCCGGTGGGGGAGAGGGTCGGGGGAAGGAGTGGTGCTGCTACCAGCTCCTGAGAAGAACTGAGCTCTAATTCCAAGCTGCCCGTCTCAGGAGTGCTGCTTAGCCTGGAGTTTGGCCCGGCTAACGGGCGGAGACGAGAAAACACACGGGCGAACCGTCTTGAAAAAGACATGCGACGTACAGCTCTTTTAGAGAGAGGAAAAAGCGCAGCAGAGTGCGATCTCGCTGGAACGCGCCATCAAACAAACTCTACGAGACGAGCGGCTCTCCAGTGTGTTGGTGCAACGGCGCGTTGCAGCAAGATCGCATTGCCTGCTGCTGTTTTGTGCAGTGATCTGTCGACAGTGAGTGTGTTTCTCCCTGGGCGCTTCAGCACTCTGCTGAGCTTTTTCCTCTCTAAAAGAGCTGCACGCGGCACGTCTTTTTCAAGACGGTTCGCCCGTGTATTTACTGGATGTGGGCGCGTGATTTATCTGCCTAACGGTCACGAGCGCTGTTTCGCGTGTTGGGCTTAATCACGCTCGGCAGCGCTCGTGGATGAGTCATGTTTTCATTGCGGGAAGCATCAGGTCCGTCTGCACTGATGGTCATCCATCCGTGTGGTCTCCTTAAACTGCTTCCCGCCAAGGCCACCTCCATGCGGCTCCTCCCCTCGGGCCTTCACCGGCCCTGAGCAGGAGGAGGTCGCAGGAGGGCGGCGCTGCCTGTCTCCGCCCCTTAGACTGCCACGCCAGCCTAAGCAGCACTCTTGAGACGGGCAGCTTGGTCGGCGGTGTGGTTGAGGACTGCGCCCAACAGTCTTCGATCACTCCAGAAGCGGACTGAGGCTTCTGCATTGACGGTCATCTGTCCGTGTGGTCTCCTTAGTCTGCTTCCCGCCAACGCCACCTCCATGCGGCTCCTCCCCTCGAGCCTTCACCGGCCCGAGCACGAGGAGGTCGCTGGAGGCTGGCACCACCTGTCTCTGCCCCTTAGCCGGCTAACACCTGGCTAAGCAGCACTCCTGAGACGGGCAGCTTGGAGTTAGGGCTCAGTTCTTTTAGAAACTGGTAGCAGGACCACTCCTTCCCCCGGTGGAGGGCTGGGGGAGAATCTCGTTCAAAAAGAACTGATGCTCTTTCTCTGAGCTCCAAGAGGTTGTGGATGACAGCACACGCCGCCCACGGGCCACGCTCCTCTCATCCCCCCCTGTCGCCAGACCCCTGCCAGAGCACGCCCCCGTGGGAAGCTGGTCCTCCCCTGGCCTCCTCTGGCAGGACGTGGCTAATGACCGTGCCCGCGTACAGGGCCGCTATGTCACCCTCGTCTGGGCCGGTCATTCCGCCTCGCTGCACCACCGACGGTACGTCTGTGGTTCGAATGACCCCGCTGGCGCAGTTCTGGGAGCCTGGCTAGAGCTCCCCAGACTGTCCGGCTGGGTCGCGAGAACCATCAGGCTCGGCTACGCGATTCAGTTCGCGCGGTCTCCTCCCCGCTTCAGGGGAGTCCGCTTCCCTATGGTCAGTGGCAATGCCCCTGTCATGAGAGCGGATGTCGCCACCCTACTGGCGAAGGGTGCGATCGAGACTGTCCCTCCAGCCGAAATGAAGTCCGGGTTTTACAGCCCCTACTTTATTGTACCGAAGAAATCCGGTGGGTTACGACCAATCCTGGACCTGCGCGTCTTGAACCGCTCCCTTCACAGGATGCCATTCAAGATGCTCACGGCCAAACGCATTTTCGAATGCGTGCGGCCGCAGGATTGGTTTGCAGCGTTCGACCTGAAGGACGCCTACTTCCATGTCTCCATTCTTCCTCGACACAGACCGTTCCTGCGGTTTTCCTTTCGGGCTAGCCCTGTCGCCTCGCATCTTCACGAAGGTCGTCGAGGCAGCCCTTGTTCCTCTACGGGAACACGGGGTTCGCATCCTGAACTATCTCGATGACTGGCTGATCCTAGCTCACTCTCGAGACCAGGTTTGCGAACACAGGGACCTAGTGCTCCGGCACCTAGCTCGTCTGGGCCTTCGGGTCAACTGGGAGAAGAGCAAACTCTGCCCCGTGCAGAGGATCTCTTTTCTCGGTATGGAAATCGACTCGGTCGCCATGTGCACGCAGCTTACGAGCGAGCGCGCGCAGTCACTGCTGACTTGCCTTGGTCAGTTCGAGGGCAAGAGTGCGGTTCCACTGAAACTATTTCAGAGGCTCCTCGGGCAAATGGCATCCGCAGCCGCAGTAACGCCGCTCAGATTGCTTCATATGAGACCGCTTCAGCTTCGGCTTCGCGATCGAGTCTCGAGGTGGGCATGGCAACACGGCACGCTCCAAGTCCCAGTGACTCCCACCTGCCATCAGACCTTCACCCCGTGGACGAACCTCAGTTTTCTTTGGGCCGGAGTGCCCTTAGAACGAGTTTCCAGGCATGTTGTTGTCTCAACAGATGCCTCCACCACGGGCTAGGGCGCCATGTGCAATGGACATGCTGCCGCGGGCTCCTGGACAGGACCCCAGCGCCTTTGGCATGTCAATTGCCTCGAGTTGCTGGCCGTACGTCTCGCCCTGCACCGTTTCCGTGCGTTGCTCAGGGGCCAGCACGTACTAGTCCGATCAGATAATACCGCGACAGTAGCGTACATCAACCGACAAGGTGGTCTACGCCCCCGCCGTATGTCGCAACACGCCCGCCACCTCCTCATATGGAGTCAGAAGCATCTGAGGTCGCTTCGAGCCATTTATATCCCGGGAGACCTGAACCGTGTGGCCGCCGAGCTGTCTCGGCTTCGGCCTCTCCCTGGAGAATGGAGACTCCATCCCCAGTCGGTTCAGCTGATTTGGGATCAGTTCGGGGACGCACAGGTAGATCTGTTTGCCTCTCACGACTCGTCCCACTGCGACCTGTTTTATTCCCTGACCGAGGGCACGCTCGGCACGGATGCACTGGCGCACAGCTGGCTGCGGGGCCTCCGCAAGTATGCGTTTCCCCCAGTGAGCCTTCTTGCGCAGACCTTGCGCAAGATCAGGGAGGACAAGGAGCAGGTCGTGTTGGTTGCCCCGTATTGGCACAACCGCACCTGGTTCCCAGAACTAGTCCTCCTCGCGACAGCACCTCCCTGGCCAATCCCTCTGAGGAAGGACCTGCTTTCTCAGGGACGGGGCACCCTATGGCACCCTCGTCCCGATCTTTGGAACCTCCACGTGTGGCTCCTGGACGGGATGAGGCAGGTTTGAGTACCCTACCACCAGCGGTGGTGGCTACCATCACTTCCACTAGAGCATCGTCCATGAGACATGCCTATGCGTTGAAGTGGAACCTCTTCGTCAACTGGTGTTCTTCAAAACAACAAGAACCCACGAAATGCCCGATCAGTGTCGTGCTTTCCTTCCTGCAAGAAGGGTTGGAGCGAAGACTGTCTCCCTCCACCCTGAAAATGTATGTTGCCGCCATTGCCGCACATCATGAAAAGCACGACCTGAACATCAGGTTCCTGAGAGGAGCGAGGAGACTGAATCCTCCTCGCCCTCCTCTCGTACCCTCTTGGGACCGCTCAGTGGTACTAACTGCCCTGCAGAGTGCTCCCTTTGAGCCTCTGCAATCAGTGGAGCTTAAGTTCCTGTCAATGAAGACAGCACTCCTGGTTGCATTGGCCTCCATCAAGAGGGTAGGGGACCTGCAGGCATTTTCGGTTGATGAAGCGTGCCTGGAGTTCGGGCCGGCTAACTCTCATGTGATCCTGAGACCCCGGCCTGGATATGTGCCCAAGGTTCCCACCACTCCCTTTCGAGACCAGGTGGTGAACCTGCAAGCTCTGCCCTTGGAGGAGGCAGACCCAGCCTTGGCACTGCTCTGTCCAGTACGTGCCCTCCGTGCTTACGTAGACAGAACGCAGTATTTCAGGACCTCAGACCAGCTCTTTGTCTGTCATGGTGGGAAGCTGAAGGGAAAGGCTCTCTCCAAGCAAAGGTTGTCTCACTGGATAGTGGACACCATTGCTTTGGTTTACCAGCAGCAAGGTCGACCATGCCCCCTTGGTGTGACGGCCCACTCCACCCAGAGTGTGGCATCCTCTTGGGCTCTAGCGCATGGCGCTTGGCTAACAGACATCTGCAGAGCTGCAGGCTGGGCGACACCTAACACATTCGCGAGATTCTACAATCTCCGAGTGGAGCCAGTTTCTTCTCATGTACTCGCTTCAACTAGCCGGTACTAGATTCTGCTCAGGTGTCTTCGCTTGCTCGCCATTCCTCTCCTCGGACGGGATACGTGCGATATTCTCCTCAGGTGAGCCTCTTAAGCCCCGAGTCTCCTCCAGCACTGTTGACGTCAACGCCAGAGTTTTGCCACCGGCAGCTTTCGCGCTTGGCTAGGTGCCTCCATGTGCATGGTTCCCCCTCTGGGCGACCCCCACATGTGTATTTCCACTGTAAGCCTCCTTAAGCATGTGTCTTTCCCTCGGCAAGCCACCTTGCCACCCCTGGGGTTGAAATATTCCACCTGCGGCTGGACACCCCAGTGATTCTCCATATGCAGCCCCCCGGGGTCATATGTGTATTCCAAGTCCCCCCCTTCGGGTTGGGCATGATTGCATATTTCCACTGAGATATGCTTCCCAGTGTACCTTGGTATTCCTGTGTTAAGTAGGAGTCCTTCGTCCGTGCCAGTCTCACGACAGGGAGCTCAGACTTACGCAGGGCACTGGAAGACAGACGAGAGGTGGCGTGATTACACTGGGAACCCCATTCGTCGTCATCCGACGTAACTCGGAGTGACTACGAAAGGGAACGTCTCGGTTACGTATGTAACCCTCGTTCCCTGAGTAGGGAACGGAGACGTTACGTCTCCCTGCCACTTCCGCTGTACCGCTGGAACGCCTGAGTTCAGTCTCGGCTCCTCAGCGAAGACATATCTGCATGTTGCCAGCGTACTTCCTTATATACCCCCAGGGTGGGACGGAGATACTCTATGCAAATTCCGCAGACCCATGGCATTTCATTGCCATTGGCTCGTTTTCTATACTCAAATGTGATAGGCTTTCTATGAATGAATGAATGAATGGTTTTTATTATTGTGTCTTGCATACTACTGTATGCCCAGCCCTAATGGGCTTGTAAGACACCAATATCACCAACAAAAAAAAACCAGTTGTAAGACAGTAGGCACAACATACATGAACTTATTTAAATAAACAAGTCTGCCGCCGCATCCAGGCTTTACAAACAAAAGTAGCCAATTTAAACACATTAAAATTAAACAACCATTTCATCTTGTCGTCATCACTAATCCAGAACATTTCAGGCTTTTTAACAAACAATTCACAATTTCTAAGCGAAACCCCATTCGTCGTCATCCGACATAACGTCTCCGTTCCCTACTCAGGGAACAAGGGTTACATACGTAACCGAGACGTTTCAGTGAGTACTTGATTGGTTCAGATTTTAAAGAATTACATTAATCATATGTAAATTATACTTTTTCAACTTAATTTCACCATAAACAAAAGATAAATTAGCTATAATATGGAAGTAGAATTTTCAGATAGAAAAAACTCAAATACATTTTTTTCAATATCTATAGATAAAGACAGAAATATTGTCTTCGAAAGACCTTAATGTTTATTGTGATGTCTTTTTATTATG
Organism: Leuciscus leuciscus; assembly: GCF_965113295.1. NCBI lineage: Eukaryota > Metazoa > Chordata > Actinopteri > Cypriniformes > Leuciscidae > Leuciscus > Leuciscus leuciscus. Next base: position 34,267,203 of record NC_138746.1, read on the forward strand.
CATCATATTTTCTTTTATGTACTAACAAAAAACAATAATTAAATAAACAAACTAAAATATTATGTACAGTATAGTCTGGCAAATATGTTCTGTACACGGTGTCAAGCAAAAATACAATTTAAACAGAATGTTTTCTTTTCTTTCTTTTTTTCTTTTTCTATAGGGAGTGTTACTATCATTCTTTTTTTAATACAAACTGAACAAAACAGGTTTAAACCAGAAACCATGATTTTCGATTAGACCAATATACAAATTATGGTCATTTCACTTTTTAAATTTTTTTATTGAAGGTTCCTCTTGAAAACGCAGACCAGAAATGTTTTAAAAATACAAAAGACAGCTAAAGTTTCTTGGTCTAATTTATTAAGTTGATAAGAAGAAAAAGCTTGATCCATTTCTAGTAGAGCCTATATTTCTGGCTTGAGCGGCGAGTTAAAAGAGAGCGAGTTTGATTCATGAGTGAATTTAATAGGCTGTCCTAACTGCAGGCCTGGGGTGATAACGGGACAAACCTCATCGGTTCTCCTCTGCCTACCCAGTGCACACTGTCAGAAACTTCTTACAAAGAACTTTTTATCGTTCACTTCACACATCCATTTCCTCCCTCCATGACAGCACAATTAAATCAAACTCGCTCTAAAGAAACTGTGCGGTTCCTCAAAGTGAGCGTTTCAGTATCAAGAGACTGAGATTTTATAGCCATTCAAATCTTCTATAAACACAGCATTGGCCCGTGGTAATGCTACTCAACGAATTCAAAGGTTAAGCTTTGGTTTTACCATTGAAAGAGAGGAAGTGTCTGTGTCCAATGCACATTATGTCATAAATGACCTGGCAAGGATTTTTTAAGACCAGATTTAAAACATGAAGTTGAACGCACCATTTGACAAAGGAAGTGTCTTAATCCACATCTCAGATTTTCCGTACAGCTCTGTGAAATTGTTATATGGTCCTTCCTTCCTCATTGTTTTTCAATTTACAGTGTTCAGACCTGCCTAAGCTTCCACTTCATGTCAAAATTGTGGAGGTTGGACCAAGAGATGGGCTTCAAAATGAGAAGGTAGAGATTTCACAATTCTAAAATGCTTGTAGCATGTGTTTTATTAGCATTCTCCTTTCAAATAAAAGAAAAATCGAAACGTAAACCCAAAGGCATAAATGTATTGAGCAGTTGTGTCAAACAGAGAATCACACCTGGTTCACATGATATAGACATTGGTGAGCACAAAACATAGAGGAAAGATGATGTACTTCCACCGAATAGCTCATTCATTACATATTTTATTCTGACACATCTTTAGAATGATTTAACCAACACAGGCTTATTGGAAAAATGTGCCTCTACCTTCATTTTTGCATTCAATACACAACGCATTTCACATTATAACCTTAAAACACTTTTACCATAAACTAATAGCTTTTGACATTTGTATCACATAACCAGCTCTAAATGTTTGGCTTTTCTAACATAGTAAACTTGCTCAGTAGCTCACCTGGTACAGGCATGCAGATCACTCGGGGTGAGTCATGAAGTCACCATAAAAGTGCTCAAAGCTAAAATGGCATTGTTACCTCAGCAAATGTGTTTTTATCGCATGTTTGCTATTGGTTGGGTTTAGTGTACACTCTTAAAAATAAAGGTTACAAAAGGGGGTTTTCATGACAATGCCATTAGAAGAATCATTTTGGGTGCCACAAGAAACCTTTCTGTCAACATTTCTTAAAATAACCTCTCTTTTTTTTCATAGTGTGAAGAACATCTTAATAATCTAAAGAACCTTTTTCTACTTTAAAGAATTTTCTGTGCATTGGAAAGGTTCTATGGATGTTCTTTATGGAACCATCACTGTCAGAGAAAGTTACTTGTAAAAGTAATGCTTTACAATATTGTGTTGCTCCATAAAAATGTAACTAATTATCTCACCTTGTTTGGGCTTGCTTGTTTGTTTTTTAATTCCCTTTCACACCAAAAGTGAAATAAACAAGCCTCGGGCTGAAGGAAGTGCAAATTCACAGCTGTACGGTAGAGGGCCCAGTTTAAAATAAAAAAATAAAAAAATAAAAAAATAAAAAAATAAAATAAAACTTCCATTATTTTTTTTTTTTAAATGAAACACAAAAGTGATGTTCATCTAAAGTCATTTTTGCTTATTAGTATGATTGAAGTGGATCATCGAAGGCCAGCAGAAAATACATTGTTAATAAAGTGAGATTAAGTACATAAAGTATATTAGTGTAATAATTTAATATATTTAATTAGGTTTGCATAATATTCTGAGATTGCATTTCACTGTTTTTATTCATTTTGAGTAATACTGATTTTTATTTTTTATTTTTTTTCAAGTGAGATGAGTATATGCCAGCTCTCAATTAGTCTAGAACTACAATAACAATCATGTTCACACACAACGCCTCTGTACTTACTCACGATCCTCTCAACTTGGAGACAAGAGAGCTGTCAGTCAATACATGGGAAAACAAAGTAAGTTACTTATTTGAAAACGTAACTCAAGATAATGCGTTACTTTACTAGTTACTTGAAAAAAGTAATCTGATTAGGTAACTCAAGCTACTTGTAATGCGATACCGCCAGCACTGGGAACCATGCATGCAAATATAGAACTTTTATTTTTAAGAGTGTAGGGTTTAATGTAGGTTGTCTCTTTTTAAATGCGATAAAGCATTGACATTTCATTTCTTAACTGCTGTGAACATACTAAATATAAATTTGTATGTGCACTTATAAAAATCAACACGCTTATGGCATCACTCACTGGACATGTCACTGTGAAAGTGTTGTGAATGAGCATGAAGCAATGTAGTATCATTTTTCAGAATTGTTGCCACAGGCATGTTTTTCCATTGAGCCTGGTTTGAGTTTAGTAGGTACTGTCTTATTGTATATATTCACAGGAAAACGATTCATTCAGTCATAGTGGCAAATAAATTATTCATCTCAGTAGCATGGTGCTGTTGTGGCTCACAGATGTGCACGCTCCCGGGATGTGTTCATAGAAACCCAAGACTTTTGTGTCATTGTGTTTCTGCAGGAAATAGTGCCGACAGAAGTCAAAATCCAGCTGATAGACATGCTCTCTCAGACCGGTCTGCCTGTCATCGAAGCCACTAGCTTTGTGTCTTCAAAGTGGGTTGCTCAGGTAATAAGGTGCAACTGTGATCCTTGGGACATGTTGGCATTTTGGCTTTTCCATCTGCACAAAAGCACTGGGTTTAATATTCGAGTTAAAAAAAAAGGCATTTGTGGGATAAAGTTTGTGCATAATTTCTTGTTGGTTTGTTTTTCAGATGGCAGACCACAGTGCAGTGTTGAAAGGGATTAAAAGGTCTCCTGATGTAAGATACCCGGTTCTGACTCCCAATATTCAGGGCTTCCAGGCAGCTGTAAGTAAATATTTGCATCATTTACATGTATTTACAAGTGACATTTCCAATTTACCTTCCATGCCAGGTCAATGATGTTTTTCGTGTATAATAAACCACTTTATTTATGCATACGCTCTGCCTACGCGTCCACTGCCCCTTTACCTTACATAAGTGAGCAACCTTTGCATCTTGTACCATTTATTTGTAAATGTTTAGCCCATTTCTGTTAATTGCTTTCCTTGCTAATCAAGCAAGTTGTACTCACAAGCCAACATCTATAAGCACAGACTTGATTAAATGTTTCCTGTTAAAGGTTGCAGCAGGAGCTACTGAAGTGGCAGTGTTTGGTTCTGCCTCGGAGACGTTTAGCTGGAAGAACATCAACTGCTCTATAGAGGAGAGTCTACAGAGGTTCGAGCAGGTCATCTCTGCTGCCAAACATGAAGGCATTCCAGTGCGCGGGTGTGTTCAGTGGACACCAGCTTCCTTCTAAGTATTTAGGCCAGTGCTCATTATGTGCACTTCCACTTTGACACTGATATCGAAAGCAAATCAGAGGTGTGTTTCCCGTACAACAACGTAACTCGCTGCTTCACTACCATAGTACGATGCATCGTTGAATAAATCAACCAGCTAGTCACGACTGTTTCCTGAAACCATATAGTTGCAAATTGGCCGTTCAACCACGTTGGTTAAAGATGTCATGCCGGTCGTGGAGTACTAACTTCTTTTAATGAAACTGTTTGAGAACGAATTAACGCTAGATGTTTTGCTATACATTTCGGACATGGCACCTGAGGACTATTTCTCATTTTTCTCAGTTATTTTGCTTTATTTCCAGATTAAATCATAGGTTTGTTCTTACATAGTGGAGCACGTTCACACATGCACACTCTTCAAAAACAGTGCTTTAAATCTCTTATCAAACTAAAAGACGTAAATTATATTTGTATGTATTCTAAATAAGAGATATAGATTGTACTGAATGTCAGCTTGCTTATTTTGCTCAAGATAAGGATTAATTGAGTCCATATGTCATCAAAACAAGAAACTCTGCTTCTAACCACAGGTCGAGAGCTGTCGTTCCAAACACACAACTTTGCGATGCTGTTTGCAAATGTGTTAGAAGAACGATGGTTTCGGGAAACACAGACTCGTTGAACTATACTGATAACGACAGAACTTGCGACCGTGGTTGGCTAACGATGCTTTTGGGAAACACACCCCTGGTCAGCATTCGTCAGGAACTGATTCCGATCCAGGTAATGATCCAGGAATGTGTTTAAAAGTAGTTCCAAATGTAGGTTCGGGAGAAACCTAATCATTCAGTCCTGTCAATCATAATTACAAGCGTATATAATTATTGCTCTATCCCAGCGACAATTCTTCTGGCATCTATTTCTCTCATTCTCCCTCTACGTAGTACTGTTAAAGGGGGGTTGAGCTCTGAGCTTGAACCGAGCCTCGGGTTCGAGCCTCCTTCGAGGATAGAAAGCCAAATTTGTTTACCATTAATATTTAAGAAGAGAAAAATGGATGAACTGGGATATCTGGGGGCACAGATGAAACATGGTAAATGCATCAACCAGAGCATTCCTATTGAACACAATCAAAGTTTCCAGAATTTTTAATAAATGAAAGTGCAAGGGATGTGTAGAACTTTGCATTTTTGCAGAAATAAAGCTCTCTGCAGATTTCTTTCAGAGTCTGTCTATAAGCTGCCACCACTGTACGCCACAGGGATAGTCACCTGTACTGAGACACTACTTAACTAAGACAGGAGAAAACATTTGTTTATATGAGCTGGAAATTCATCTTTGGTGTAACAATTCATTTCATTGCAACCAAATAGGAAGACATGTATGTTGGGTTTTCTTCATAGACCCAGTATTTTCTTTGAGGACTTAGCTAGTGTTCATTACATGCACTTTAATGCTAATTTTGAATGACAATCAGGCCAACAATCTGCCAATGATACAAAAGCCAATGCAGAAACTGGTTGACTGGAAGAAAGGATAGTGTTGTATATTATAGTTACTCAAAGCAAATAATGATCTGGACTGGTAAAGGAATGTAAGACTGTAAACTTATAATCAGTGTAAGGGATAATGTAACAGCTAAAACCAGAATTGACTATCTCTGCTGAAAAATCCAGCACTGCTGGTGACCATTATAAGGTATGTTTGACATGGGATGCTGGTTTGCTGGTTCCTAGCATGGGAAGTGGGATTGTTGGTGGAGCAGCTACACCAGCTCAGTGTTGATTGAGAACAGCATGACTATACTGGTCCACCAGCTAGATCAGCACTATACCAGCTCTAACCAGCATAAACCAACCTGGACCAACATGGAATTCATGCTGGATTTGTCAGCAGATTTTGAAAAAACCTTTGGAGGAACTTTGAAAATGTTTTTCAAAATTGCCAGAGCTTTTTGTGTACACCGTTAATCAAAGGGGTGGTTTGGCAAACTGAAGGTCTGGAATAGTTACTGGATGGCTGTAGGTTTGACCCTTGCTCACTTGATTGTATGTTCTGCAATGCTGATTATTATGATTTTCTTGCAAAATCATAATTCCTATTAGTAACTGAATGCTTCATAAATCAAGCTAAAATATAATGACACTGAGTAAGACACTTGATACAGGTGATTGTCTCTGTGCTGAATAACTACTGGAGTAGAGACATTTCAGGAGCCATTCGTTATATAAGCAAGTTCCTTTGGTTTAACCAGCGGTTTCTTTTATTGTTGCACTTATATTTTTGGACTGTTCGCCTCTGAGGTTTTGAGATGGGGCACCAGAGCAGCATGAAATTATTCCAGAATTAATGAGTAAATAATTCAAGTTCCAGATGTGCATGCAGTGTGGTGCTTTGTATCAGTTACAAGTACAAGTCCAGATGTGTGCAGAGTTTTTAGTCTCTGCTTTTTACGGAATAAAAAACAAAAACGACGGAGAGCAGTCACTTCAGTCTGACGAACTCATTCTGGCAAATGTGACTCAACGCCTAATGTTCAAGAAGAGACTCCACAGAAATCCTGGTAGCACACAGAAGTATCGTCTGACGACCGCAAGCCCAAGAGAAACATTTTCAACTTTTCACTTATTTGTTCACTGTTTCTAGCAGAACATGTTTCCGTCACATATGGAAAGCACATATAGCTTGTACGTTGCTCTCCACAATTTCTCATTCCTACTGTCAACACTATTGGTACTATTTGTCACAACCGTTTGGCACCGACCATATGTTTAGCCTGCTCCTGAACATTTTGTTTTATTCCGTGATAGATGTAATCCGTTGTAAGAGCAGTTCTGGCCGCTGAGGACTGTTCTACTTGTGGTTGCAGTGAAACAGCACTTGGCGTTGTTTGCCCTATGTTGCATGACTGTTTGAACTGTCAAAGCACAAGAGCACGAAGCCATATATCCTACAACTGCGGAACTTCACCTCTCACAGCTCTTTCTCTTCTTTCCAGGTACGTTTCCTGTGCTCTCGGCTGTCCGTATGAGGGACAAGTAAAACCGTCACAAGTCACAAAGGTATTGACGTTGCATCGTTCGGTCCGAATAAAACTGTTCAGTGTATAACAGCCCGAAGCGAAATTAAATGGGACTTCCAGTATGTGATAAATCTCACTGGGTGTTGAGCTCTCTGCATATTTTTTTCTTCCCACAATTTTCATAGTCCCACAAGGCCCTTATTACGATGTTTGCTAAAAAACCTGCATGACGCTTGAAACACGGCAGTGCTTTTCTACCGCTCAGAATGAGCTCTCTGTGTGCAGGCCTTCATCTTGTTTATATTTCCAGAGGGGATAGTGTTTTCATGGCTTTCCTCTGTTCCGGCCCAGGTGGCAAAGCGGTTGTTTGAGCTGGGCTGTTATGAGGTCTCCCTGGGGGACACCATTGGCGTAGGAACCGCGGGCTCCATGGCCAAGATGCTGAGCGATGTGTTGACAGAGGTGCCCGTCGACGCACTGGCGGTGCACTGCCACGACACTTACGGTCAAGCGCTGCCCAACATTCTCATTGCTCTGCAGGTGAGGTGCTCACAATCATGAGGTACCTTGTTCATACAAGCACGCGGGTTTTGGGAGAAGGGGATATTGTAAAAAAAAAAAAAAAAAAAAACATCAAATACAGTCAAACCAAAATTTATTCAGACACCTTCAACATTTCTAACATTATCACAGTTTATTGGCTATAGTATATAGTAATAAAATATGACAAGAACTCAGAGTTATCAGATCAGTTGATATTTCACTGGTTTTGTCCATCCTTCTGTTAGACTGTCTCACAAATGAATTATGTTGAATATCTGTCAGATGTTAAATTTAACTACACAATTAGATAATACCAGTTTGTCTCAAATAATCACCAAGCAATGCTTCATTTTGTTCAGTCTGTGTGTAAAAAGAGCATTAGCAATTAAAGAAAAAACACTTCAGCAAAACATGATCAGCTCAAAGTGTCTGAATCATTTTTGGTCCCAAATTTATATAAATGTTACTGGTAGTCACTGTATGAATAATTTCTGGGTATAATATATAATATATATAATAATGTCACAGTCTACTTTATTTTGCTACCCTCACTTACATAAATGAACTATAGTGTCCTGCACACACTAGTAAACAAATATCAAAAATGATATCTGGTGTCTGAATCATTTTTGGTTTGACTATATGTCACCAGTATAGTCATCTATCACAATAAAACAGCATATGTTATCAGCCTGATAAGTGTATCAGGCTTTATCAGACTTTGAATGATTCATGATTTCACCCATTGTTGCAGTTTGAACACATTTCATAATGCAACACAATCACACATCACATTATCAACATGCCATGGGCAATATAGAAGGAAGCAGAAACAGAATAAGTTGTTTTCTTCTATTGTCAGTTTGACAGCGGTGAATACTACACTTTATAACGCAAACCGAGTACACATTGCAATATTAATGTTGCCGCAAGGGAAGCTACAACTACTTACCCAATAAAACATACAGTTTAATAGCACAGGCATTTGAAGGTAACTGTTGCCCTCTGAGTACTGAATTTGTTAGTGCCACAAAAATGTAAGGATCACACAATTATGTGGCAATGCATTGGTAACACATTCACATCTGCCTTTGTGTACTCGTGCAGTTCTCGTGTAATCACTACTATTTAAAATAACTATGACAGAGCATATCATTTCAGGCTTAAATACTAAAGAGGTCTCAAGGCATGCATTTGGATCTATGCAGCTAACAAAATTATGTTCTAGGAATGAGTTCTAATGTTCCCATTAAAACGTTATTTCTGAATGTTCTCTGAACGTTTAAATCGTACTGTTTTTTAAATGTTTTAAAATTGCGAACGTTAAGTGAACGTTCAATTTTATAATTTAGCAAACATCATGAGAACATTACTTTTGAACGTTCTCTGAACATTCTGAAACAAATAAAACTGTAATGTTTCAGGGGAAAAAAAATCTGTAATTGACTAATTATTAGAATTATTCATAGAGAACCTTGGAGCACGTTAGCCAAAGTTCTGAGAACGTTCCATGTTATTTGGGAAGTAATAAAGAAACTTGAACCACAAGTTCACAGTCTCTCACCACCTTACCTCACATACACACACAGCACTCCAGGGAGAACAACAAAAACTACTGAAACACCCTCCAAAACCATCAGTGATTAAACACTTTTTTTGTACTTTCACCTAAAATAGCACAGAACAACAACAACATATACCACCCAAAATATGCTTACACAACACTGCCAGGCGCATTTGAAGGTGTCGACTATACGCTTTTATGAGACAATGCCGTCCTGTGGTTTAATTTTAATGAACCTTAAACCACAGAGCGCGGTCGCAATTCAGAAATAACACTGGCATGGCTTTATCAGCTCTCCAGGGCCCTTTGTGAACTCTTTCTGAGTTTGTCTTCCCTCGCAGAACGCCAGTGCTCTTTGGGGGCTGGGCGGGTCAGCAGATGTGAAGGGGTGGACACAAAGGCTTACCTATTAGATGTCTGTTTCATATGACAGTGGCTTGGCCCTTGACAAAGCCCACGAGATGGAGGCTAGAGCGGGGCCCTCGGGGGCTCAAACTCATCTGTCGCTAGGGCCGTTGAACTCTGTGACAATGCTGCGCTTAAAGGGCAAGGGGAAAATTATCCTTTCATCACTCGCTACTAAACAGAGGGAGACTGGGGAAAAGGAAAACCCCATGCTCTAGTATATTCCATCCCCGGCTCCCACCCCTTCCCTAGCCTGTCTGTTTATCCGTCTCTTTCCAGCTGTAACGGTGTAATCCTAACTGAGGTCGGTGCGCCACAGAAATGGCCATGAATTTCCTTCACTTTTTTTTTTCTGTGAATTGTGTGGCATGGCAGGGGTCCTTTTTCAAAAGACGTGAAAATGAGCGATGAAACCCCACCAACTGAAAACTAAGTTCACATAGGACTCTGAAACCCTCACTTGATTAACTTCATCTTTAACTCTCTGGCTGTCTGTTTGTTTTTAATGTTTTGTAGAAAAGAGGAGGCTGGTAACGGAATTCAAACTAATTTTCTTTAAAAAACAAAATCATATAAATAAACTTTTTTATTTTTTTTACTTAATGTTAAATGCAGTTATGGACGTAGTTTGCATTCTACTCAAAACTGAAAGTGTTTAACAGGCAAACTTCTTTTTTGAAAAAGTAGTTAACTACACTGCAAGGCACTCTGTTCTAGTTTAATGCTGTCTTTGTTCTCTATATTGTATAACTGCATAGATCACAAAGATATGCCCCCTTAGAGCTTAAAGGGTAAGTTCACCCAAAAATTAAATTTCTGTCATCATTTACTCACCCTCATGTCGTTCCAAACCCGTAAGACTTTTGTTCATCTTTGAAACACATATGAAGATATTTTAATGAAATCTGAGCGATTTCTGTCCCTCCATTGACAGCTATGCAACTACCACTTTGATGCTTCAAAAAGTTCATAAAGAGATTGTAAAACGAATCCATATGAATTGAGCGGTTTAGTAAAAAAAAATCTGAACAGACACGGTCACTTTATATGATGAACAGATTCAATTTAGGCTTTTATTCACATATTCATCAACGCACACATCAGTTATGATAAATGAAAGTTCAATCTTGCTTGCTTGGCGTGCGAGAACCAATGAGGTTCATTCTAGTGTTACGCAGCACGTTTGAGTTTCAGCAAGAACCAATGAGGTTAATTCTCGTGTTACGCAGCATGTTTGAGTTTCAGCAAGAACCAATGAGGTTCATTCTTGTGTTTAGCAGTACATTTGAGTTTCAGCAAGAACCAATGAGGTTCATTCTCGTGTTTCGCAGCACGTTTGAGCTTCAGCAAGAACCAATGAGGTTAATTCCCGTGTTACGCAGCACGTTTGAGCTTCCGCAAGAACCAATGAGGTTCATTCTCATGTTACGCAGCACATTTGAGCTTCTGCGAGAACCAATGAGGTTCATTCTCGTGTTACGCAGCACGTTTGAGCTTCCGCAAGAACCAATGAGGTTAATTCTCGTGTCACGCAGCACGTTTGAGCTTCCACAAGAACCAATGAGGTTCATTCTCGTGTTACGCAGCACGTTTGAGCTTCAGCAAGAACCAATGAGGTTCATTCTCGTGTTACGCAGCACGTTTGAGCTTCCGCAAGAACCAATGAGGTTCATTCTCGTGTTACGCAGCACGTTTGAGCTTCCGCAAGAACCAATGAGGTTCATTCTAGTGTTACGCAAAACGTTTGAGCTTCAGCAAGAACCAATGAGGTTAATTCTAGTGTTACGCAAAACGTTTGAGCTTCAGCAAGAACCAATGAGGTTCATTCTCGTGTTACGCAGCACGTTTGAGCTTCCGCAAGAACCAATGAGGTTCATTCCCGTGTTACGCAGCACGTTTGAGCTTCCGCAAGAACCAATGAGGTTCATTCTTGTGTTACGCAGCACATTTGAGCTTCTGCGAGAACCAATGAGGTTCATTCTCATGTTACGCAGCACGTTTGAGCTTCCGCAAGAACCAATGAGGTTCATTCTTGTGTTACGCAGCACATTTGAGCTTCTGCGAGAACCAATGAGGTTCATTCCCGTGTTACGCAGCACGTTTGAGCTTCAGCAAGAACCAATGAGGTTCATTCTCGTGTTACGCAGCACGTTTGAGCTTCAGCAAGAACTAATGAGGTTCATTCTCATGTTACGCAGCACGTTTGAGCTTCAGCAAGAACCAATGAGGTTCATTCTCGTGTTATGCAGCATGTTTGAGCTTCAGCAAGAACCAATGAGGTTCATTCTTGTGTTACGCAGCACGTTTGAGATTCCGCAAGAACCAAAGAGGTTCATTCTCGTGTTATGCAGCACGTTTGAGCTTCTGCAAGAACCAATGAGATTCATTCTAGTTTTACGCAGAACGTTTGTGCTTCAGCAAGAACCAATGAGGTTCATTCTCATGTTACGCAGCACGTTTGAGCTTCAGCAAGAACCAATGAGGTTCATTCTCGTGTTATGCAGCATGTTTGAGCTTCAGCAAGAACCAATGAGGTTCATTCTTGTGTTATGCAGCACGTTTGAGCTTCCGCAAGAACCAATGAGGTTCATTCTCATGTTACGCAGCACGTTTGAGCTTCAGCAAGAACCAATGAGGTTCATTCTCGTGTTATGCAGCATGTTTGAGCTTCAGCAAGAACCAATGAGGTTCATTCTTGTGTTATGCAGCACGTTTGAGCTTCAGCAAGAACCAATGAGGTTCATTCTCATGTTACGCAGCACGTTTGAGCTTCAGCAAGAACCAATGAGGTTCATTCTTGTGTTATGCAGCACGTTTGAGCTTCCGCAAGAACCAATGAGGTTCATTCTCATGTTACGCAGCACGTTTGAGCTTCAGCAAGAACCAATGAGGTTCATTCTCGTGTTATGCAGCATGTTTGAGCTTCAGCAAGAACCAATGAGGTTCATTCTTGTGTTATGCAGCACGTTTGAGCTTCAGCAAGAACCAATGAGGTTCATTCTCATGTTACGCAGCACGTTTGAGCTTCAGCAAGAACCAATGAGGTTCATTCTCGTGTTACGCAGCACGTTTGAGCTTCAGCAAGAACCAATGAGGTTCATTCTCATGTTACGCAGCACGTTTGAGCTTCAGCAAGAACCAATGAGGTTCATTCTCGTTTTATGCAGCATGTTTGAGCTTCAGCAAGAACCAATGAGGTTCATTCTCATGTCACGCAGCACGTTTGAGCTTCCACAAGAACCAATGAGGTTCATTCTCGTGTTACGCAGCACGTTTGAGCTTCCACAAGAACCAATGAGGTTCATTCTCGTGTTATGCAGCACGTTTGAGCTTCCACAAGAACCAATGAGGTTCATTCTTGTGTTATGCAGCACGTTTGAGCTTCCGCAAGAACCAAAGAGGTTAATTTCATGTTACGCAGCACGTATGAGCTTCTGCAAGAACCAATGAAGTTCATTCTAGTGTTATGCAGCATGTTTGAGCTTCCGCAAGAACCAATGAGGTTCATTCTCGTGTTATGCAGCATGTTTGAGCTTCTGCAAGAACCAATGAAGTTCATTCTAGTGTTATGCAGAACGTTTGAGCTTCAGCAAGAACCAATGAGGTTCATTCTCGTGTTATGCAGCATGTTTGAGCTTCAGCAAGAACCAATGAGGTTCATTCTTGTGTTATGCAGCACGTTTGAGCTTCAGCAAGAACCAATGAGGTTATTTTCATGTTACGCAGCACGTTTGAGCTTCTGCAAGAACCAATGAAGTTCATTCTAGTGTTATGCAGAACGTTTGAGCTTCCGCAAGAACCAATGAGGTTCATTCTCGTGTTTCGCAGCATGTTTGAGCTTCAGCAAGAACCAATGATACAATATTTTTGTACAGTATTATAGAGATTACAGGCTAATTTGGTCTGAGACTAGGATAATCTTTTTCTGTCTTTAAGCCCTCATTTGCCAAACCTTTATGCATTTGTTTTCACAAACAATTAACAGTAATTGCTAATTGAAATTTCTACCTGTTTAATATTCCAACAGGGGTACAGTTGTGTAGGCCGCAGCAGCCGTTGTAACATCAAGTTAAGTAACTTTGACAACAATGAGAGGAGACAGAAACAGGCTAAAATTCCTGAAGGTGAATCAGCATTGAAGCGATATCTCATAGACACCCCAAGAGCAAGTAATAACGTCCTGTCATTTGTCCTCCTCCACTGACCCCCTAGCACAACTTGGTGGAAATGAAAGATTTTATCATAGTTTTTCATTAGGGCTCGCCAGTCGTCTCCACCACCAGCTGAGCCAGAAATGAATTTCGCTAACCCTGTCAGCTCAGAGTCACCCCAGCTTTTGTTCATGATAAAGACGTTATAGCACTTTGAATGGCTTTTCTCAGGGACTTATTGAGGGTGAAAAAAACGAACTCCCTCAAATAGTAGCTCAAATAGGTTTGGTCTGGTTATTTAATGGGTTTCGAGAAAAATGGTGATATGGACTGCAGTGAAGTTCTCCTGTTCTGGCTAGAACACTGTGAGCCCAGACCGCTCCGGATAGACAGATTTGTGCTGTACTTGCACCAGTCTGACAGTTTCACTGATGGTCAAAGCCAGAACTAGTGTTCCTTCCTGACACAGCATGCCATGATATATCTATTCCTATCATAAATCAAGTAGAAACCTTTGGAAAACTGTAATTTACGAGGAAGAGGTGGTCCTAAATCTAAATAAATCATTAGGCACAGGAACATACCATCAGTGAAAATGATCAGGGTTCAGTCATTATCGTATTTTCTAAGATGTGATGTTCATGGTGCACTCTTGTTTATGTTGCGCTGGTTGTATAGCCTATGGCAGTCGTCTTGGATTTGTTTCAAGCATCTTTGAGATGTTGCCACAGTTATGAACTAACATTATTCCAGTAATGCTTATATTGCATTACTGGAATAATGTGGTTATTCATTATAACCACATTTTATATGTGGTTATACATATAAATATGTATAGGTTCGTTCAATGTTTTCTGGTCTTTAATACTGTTTAATATATATATATATATATATATATATATATTTTTTTTTTTTTTTTTTTTTGGGATGTTAGTTAGTCTAACGTTTTTTAATGTTACTACTTGTTTTTGGGATGTTAAGTGAACATTTAAAAGTATCATTCCCATAAAGTTTGCAAAGTGATAAAATGGAATGTTCGTTTAACCAAGAAAAAAAGGTTTTAAAACATTGTTTAGAGAACATTCAGAAATGACATTTTCATAACTTAAAGGGATAGTTCACTCAAAAATGAAAATTGTGTCATCACTTACTCAACCTCGTGTTGTTCTAAGCCTGTATGGGTTTCTCTGTTCTGTTGAACACAAAAGAAGATATTTTGAAGAATGTCGGTAACCAAACAGTTGATGGACCCCACTGACTTCCATAGTATTTTTTTTCCCCCACTATGGAAGTCAATGGGGTCCATCAACTGTTTGGTTACCGACATTCTTCAAAATATCTTCTTTTGTGTTCAACAGAACAGAGAAACCCATACAGGCTTAGAACAACACGAGGTTGAGTAAGTGATGACACAATTTTCATTTTTGAGTGAACTATCCCTTTAATGGGAATATTAGAAAAAGGTTCTAAGAACAAATTTAAGGAAAAAAAAACAAACATTTCAGATGATTATTTAGATTTTTACTTTAAAATATTTGCCAATATCAATTTTGGATTTACAGATATTTCTTTTTCACACGCATACACATGCACACACACACACACACACACACACACACACACACACACACACACACACACACACACACACACACACACACACACACACACACACACACACACACACACACACACACACACGCACACACGCACACACGCACACACACACACAAATTCTTCTTTGACGTCTAAAAAATGTCTCAGTCGTTGTCTATTTCATGAGAAACATCATAGACAAAGTTGATATTATTATAATGAATAATTACAGAGAACTCAAAATACAATTTCCCAAGGTCATCACGTTATATAATGAAATTCAATACCGTTTACTGTTTGCATGGGTTTTATGAGGCTCAGTGTCACTAGGAGATCTTTGTAATAGACTCTGATGAGTGATTAGCACAGCTCCCATTACTGTGAAAACACACATGAAAACACAGGGGAGGTTTTGACAAACTCGTCACAGCTTTGACTCCTGTGGAGACGCACATACATCTCAACCGGTAGGGTGCCTGTTCTCTCAGGAAGTGTCTGACCTGAGCATGAAGCATTGACCTGTGTTTATACAGCCATGGTCTGAAGTGTGGAAGGTCAGCACACAGACTTTGAGCCGTCCCAGAGGTCCTGTGGTTGTGGCTGGGAAACAAACAAAAGTACTTTCCCTCTCCTTTACCCTAATATGAAGGAGATCATGACACTTAATCACGGGAGGATGCTTCGTCCATCTTCCATGTTAAAATGATTTATTTGATGTCCTCCAGAAATATCTCAAAAAGGGAACAGTAGACATACATCAGAGTGAAAGCCAGCCTTTTGTCATCTAGACCGGAGTAAATGAAGCATAACACCACAGATTGGGAAACGCACCCTGTTTTCACACAGACATTCCGGGAACAACATCTAGTAGAAGAGTCCAAAATTAACACTCGCCGAGTGCCAAATGCATGTGAAAAAAAGTTACTCGCCAACTGGCTGGTAGCAGCTGCAACATAAGAAATGGTTGAAGGAGAACTGAAAAATGTAACCAATTCAACATATAATCCAATAATGTGACCCTTGTTGCTGTAAGTGAACTGAGCGATGCAAATCGATTCATACTGTTTAATAAAAAAAACATCTGTTGCGACTTGTGTGTCCTCTAACTTTATATTCATTGAACAATTTTCCTTCAGCAAATTCTATCAGAACTAGGATGCCTAAAGGGATTTTTCCAAAATATGTAGTCTGTTCCTCGCACCAAAACAAAAGATATGAGAAAAAAATCACGATGTGTCTTTTGAGATGAAATGTTTTTGTGGGCGTTTTTTTTACAAAGACTGGCTCATTTAGTATATATGATGCTGTAAGTGACACAAATTACCGGCATTTTTATGGACAAACTGTTTAAAATACAAATAACACTACGTTTATGTAAAATTGTGTGTAACATTTTGTATTTATTAAGTTGTTTAATTAAATGCAATTGTTTCTGCTCACGGCGTTGGGGATCCAGGTTATACTATGACGTCTGCTCTCTTCAAGCAATTAAAGATGTAATAATATATTATTTAAATTGTAAGTAAAATGGTTGTATTTGTTATATCTTTAAATTTACGCTAACTAAAAATATAACTTTTAATATAATGTTTAAATATAACATTTTAAAAATTATAAATAATAAAAATTAGTTTTGATTTGTAATTGAAAAAAGTTGTATTACAGTCATTTTCTTAAAGGGGCCATGACATGGATTTTTAATTATTTTAATATGTTCCTTGAGATTCACTTTAAATGTTAATGAAGGTTTTTTTTCATTTTTTTTTCACAAACATACAAATATATATAAGTGGAAAAACGTAATAAAATAAGTGTTTTGAAAACGTTTTCCATATAAAACCGTAGTTTACAGACAAATCATTATGAAATAATTTACTGACGGTTTGTGATCCTATACAGTCGCTGCTTCATCTTTCAATAAAGGTTTCTTTGTGACTCTCCATTACACTGGGCCTCGATTACAGAACAAAATGCTCCGAACAAACAAAGACCTCTTATATGTCAAAAGATCAAGCAAATTAGATTTTTTTCATGTCATGACCCCTTTAACGTGATGCATTACAGCAATGAAAGTTCATCGAGAATTTCCACTGACTAAAGTGGACTATAGTGGAATTACAATTCAAATGTAGTTTTATAACATTTTACATAAGTTTGGACATGAGACTTCGGAAGGAAATGTTATTTATCATAAAAAAAATAAAAAAAAGGTCCTAAAGCTTGTGGAGGTCGTGTCCCATAGCAAGAGGTCGGTGAAGAGGTCATTGGCTAGAATTTGAAGTGTTGGTTCGTTCCCCACAGGCCTGAGGGCAGGTCAACTCTCTCTAGTGAAAGGTCATGTCAGGACAATAATGCCTTGGTCAGTGAGGGGACACGTTTATATGGACAGCTCAAAACAAAGTGAACAAATCTGAAAAATATAGTTTATGAAACCTTTAATACATTCAGCAATATTGTTGTTTTCTCTAAAGCTGCTTTGAAGCAATGCACTAGAGTTTACAGGTATTAGGAAAATGTACTTGACTACACTATACTTTTAAGAATTTTTTTATTTTATAAACTTTGTAGTGGCTTTCAGACTTAAATTTATTTGAGTTCTTCTTTTATGCATTTTATTCAATACCAATGGATTGAATTGGACTCACCAACAATATGGCCAAAAGTGATGTCGACATTTTCATCCATTATTCAAATATTATTAAAAAAAGTATTCAAGATTTTGTTGGCATATTGCAGTTGTGCTTGGAGTCCATTGGTTTTATGTGTGATAATAAGGCAATGAAACATGCAAAGTTAATTTTTGGCTAGATTGTCACACAAAGAAATTATGAACACGTGCAAAAACAAGAGAGAACCAACGAAATATTAATAACTGATTATGTTGCAGTCAATGTATACTTTTTCCTGTGAGCTTTTTGCTTTTCTATGCATTTTCTCTTTTGCATAGTAAAATAAAACCTGTAGCTGTAATTCTGTCAGATCAATACCTCAACCAAGTTTAGAGTTTTGTTCTTCCCTCCTATTTAACATATTTTTTTTCTCCTATTTTGCTGGTTTAATTGAACTTGTAAGCTCATTAAAATCGAATACCCTGGACATCACTTTTGGCCTGTATGTGGATACATGCAAGCTCATGCATAAGCATGTCGTACAAAGAAACTATTGTCATCCGGCATATCCACTCGATATAGAGGTGTTTACATGAGTCACATATATTCAGGTGGCAAGTTCTTTACCTTGGCATTGAGACCGTGATCCCAAACCATAGAGGGCATTCATGCCGTAGGGCCCTATGAAATATAATTTCCATCTTTACTTTAAAATAAGTCATTTATTTTCTATTTTGTCTTGCTATACAGATCGCTCAGAAATATGTGACCAGGGAAAAGCTGTGTCTTGGTTTCATAGAGAGACAGCTTTATTTATTTACTGCGTGGAAAGCTCTGTCCCAAATCGGAAAGCTGTCGGCACTCTGGGTTTCCCAAAAACGTAATCTCTTGTGGAAATGTCAGAGTTAACTCCGTTTCACAGAAAACAGACCGTTCTGCATTGTGCCTTTCAGACTTCCCATTCATACTCGCAGGAACGCGTCAACTGAGGTGGTCATTGTTCGTGTCTGGCTTCCTCCAAAGCTCCTCGTCTTCTTTAGCTCACGAGCTTTCCTCCTACGCCTGCAACTCCGCCACAACCGTACGCAGGTCTTTGCGAGAGCTCCGACACCAAGGCTCTCGGGCCGACAACGTGAGCTGTGATTTTAGCGCCACATCTGGTTTTTAAGCCAAGCTAAACTATTTGAACGGCTTCAATTTGCAGTTTGACCACTGTTTGCTGAACATCATGTCCTTGCACAGTATTCAGTCAGCAAGTCTGGAGCGAGTCCCTGTACGTTTTGGTCTGCCATCACACAGCGGGTGGATGCAGAAAGGACTGGCGACGTAGCAAATTACCACTCCGTGTTTACGCAACAAAGCGTCTGCCCTGCAGAATATCTTGCCCTGACGCAAAAAGTCAAAAGCCCATGTCTGGAAATCTGAAGTACGGTGCAAAGCGGCATGAGTCCCTTTCCTCTCGCCAACAAAAACAACAATTACAAGCGACTCAGACGGCCCAGCTATGAAATAGGGCCTTGTTGCTGAGAAAAGCTAGCAATTAGGGAGCATTGTTCAGCAAAGGAAAGCAGATATTATTATTTTCTTGGTCAGCTCGCCATGCCCCAAAGGTCTGAATGGACCTGAATACAACTTCTTATTGATATCCACTGATGCTATATCGAGGTCAAAAGCAGGATAGGAGCGTTAATTTCACCGCTCTGTTGGATTCCACCCCCATACCCCCCTCCCCCCACCCTCCTCCCGACATCTGGCTTTGGCTGGGAAGCTGGAAAACGTCTTTAATATTCTCATGACAGTCAGGACGACATATGGAAAACATTGTAATACCTTAATCTGCAATGCTTCTAAAAAGAAAGAGAGGGGCTGGCAGATAGATGCTTGGCTTTCTAATGTGTAGTTTTCAGAAGTTCTTCTGGGTACCCAGACGGCCTGCGAGGCTCTTCGACATACAGCACACACTCATTTTACACACCTGCCAATATCCAGTCGGAGCTCCTGCAGGGAATACGCTGCATGTCTGCTGATTTAAAGTGGTAGATCAGACCATAATCTAAATTCTGTCATTAACACACCTTCATGTTGTTCCAAACTTTTTTTTCTTTTTTTTTCTTGGAACACAAAAGGTGAATTTTGGAAGAATGTCCTTGCCATGTCCTGAAATATCCATACGACTTGTGCTCTATATTCTAAATCTTCTGAAGCCATGTGGTAACTTCATTATTTGGGGCTGTTATTGTTTTTTTGTCATTTGCTGCTCGACAGCACAGTCATTTAGCGTCTAACGAAGAGCTTGTTTTGTTGTCCTGGGCGTGCTGTTTACTGTACGGCAGCGCAATGTTTTGCTTCATTTCATTTTAAAACATGCATTGTAAACACAAAGTGATCTAAGTTAACTCCATCTCCCAACCCAGGCTCATTGGGAAAACGTGTATGCGATGATGATATTATGCTGCTTATTGCATGTTTTACAACATTTTCAAAGTGAGATGTCCAGTCAGTGGTGCTAAAAGCTTCTTCAGTTTTATTCAGGACATATAAACGTGCAACTTTTTACTCTGCTGGTTGCTGTATGTCACAGGGACAGGTCAGAAGCGGTGAGTGACACTAAAAGGTTAATTCTCTGTCACGCTTAAAAATAATGTCCAAGCTCACAGGGAACGTTCTCAGAACTTCCCTAACGTTCTGGCAAGTTTCTCTCAAAGTTATGCGTTCTCACATTAACATTAACCGAATGTTCTTTAAAAAAAAAATTCTGGTCTTTAATAATGTTCTCAAAACATAAGCACAAAAACATTATCTGGTTGCACTTTATTTTACAGTACATGCATTTATGTATACTTACAGTGTACTTAACTAAGAAAGTACTGGGTAATACATGGGTTAAGGTTAGGTTTAGGGATAGATTCAGGATTAGTAGTTATTGCTAATACTTTAATAAGTACATAGTATGCACATGGGGAACAGGACTGTAAAATAAAGTGATAATTTCTATATAATGTTGCTACTTGTTTCAGAGCGTTCAGAGAACATTCAAAAGTAAAGTTCCGATAATGTTTGCAAAATGATAACATAAAAATAAAAAATAAAACGTTTTCATAACTTCTTAGAATATTTTTGTTGGTTAGCTGGGGTTTTGCCTACACTAAACTCTACCCTAAATCTAACCAATAGTGTTAAATGTGAGATAAAACACATATGCTGAAGCAACCATGCCATTTTAGTTTGAGTCTACAAGTCTTTGAGCTCTTTTATTGTAACTTGTGTTTCAGTGCTGTACCAGGTGAGCTAGAGAGCAAGTTTACCATGTTAGAAAAGCCATACAAATGGAGCTGGTCATGAGATCCATAAAATGGATTAGTTTACAACTCATGCACTATGGCAAAAGTGTAACACAGTATTGTGCAACAAACTGTGCGAAAATAAATCTTTTTTTAATCGTTAATCTGACCTTGCAATCATAAATTGTGTAAAAAGGTGTCTTTTTTAAGGTGTCTATGTTAGAGTGTAATAATCATTTTAATTATTTGGTAATAGCAATTAGCAACACATACTCACTATAGGGTTAGGGTTTGGGTCAGTTGCATGTAATTATGCATCATTTACTGTCATTACTAGTATGTACATGTAACAGTCAAATAAAGTGTTACCAAAAATAATTTTTGCAGGTTTTTTTCACAATGCAATACAAATCGTAAAAAAATAAATAAAAGTTTTACTGCCTGTTTATTTCAGGTGGAATCTGCTATAAATTTAATATTTACAAAAATGTAGGGAAAGGTGGCTGTCAAAGGTTAGGCAATGATGGCATACAGAGAAAGAGATCACTCGCTTATTTTATTTCTATGAAGATATTCATTATTGTCGAAAACACACAGAAATACATTCAGCACTAATAACAGCTTTGACCACCTTTTCAATGTTGTGTGAATGAAATTAAGACATTAATAGTTAATGACATAACTAAATATGCCTCAGGAATGGGCAACATCGGTTATGGAGGGCCGCTATCCTGCAAGTTTATCTCCAATCCTAAACAAACACCTGAAGAGATAATCAATGACTTCAGGATCACTCAAACATATAGCACTCAGAAAACATCTGGCAAATATCGCTGAATTCAGAGTGTTGAAATATCTCAACACAAAACTAATACTACTACAAGCTACATCAGTGAAAGTGTAAAAGACAATGGACTGAGACACGGTCACAACTCAAGCGAACCCAAATGTGATCTGAGCCCAGTTTGGTTCTTTTAAGGAGGACTTCAACTCATGTTTCCTAAAGTGAGGGAGTCGTATCAGCAGCTTGAAAGAGTTCATTGAAGTTCACTGGAGTTTAGTAGTAGGCCTAAGTCTAATCCTTTGCTTAGCAACATCTTCTGGGTGTTTGGTTAAGCGCTCCAACAAAAGCGCAGACGTGCAAAACTGGCCCAAAACGCATCATTAATTCTCATATGGAGGCCAGACACTTGTGGTCCACTGTAAAAAATGCCTTTTTTCCACACCCCGTTGAAAATCCACAATTACTCTGATTATGAACATTGTGCAATCCAACCTGCCGCTGTGCAAGTTCACGGAGACAGTAGACACATTTACAGGTGATTATTTTTTCATATGTATGAGCTGTATTTATTCAGGACCACTGAAGACTGAGGCATTGTACTCGAGGTTAAACCATAGTGCCTCTGCGTGATTAACATTGAATTATTATTTCGCCTTGGGTTCAAACGGATCTCCCCGTTTGCCAAAACCAAGTATCTTTCACATTAGCAAAATCTGGTTTTGGAAAAGGGAGTGCTGTCCCAACAGAGGTCATTTACGATTGTTATTTCCCATTTTGTGCTCACATTCGACCCTGAAAGAGCACATTTATTACATTAAAATAAATCTCCTCATTCACTCTCATGTTTTCTTTAATATGTGATTAATACCCAGGGTAGAATTACCATAGCATCATATCCTGGTTCAAGTAATGCCTGGTTAAATGGGACTTCCAAGAAAAATGCAGTCCAGTAGAAGGTACAGGTGCTCTATAATGTACCAGATGTTCTATATATGCCAATCTGCAGGAAACTGAGTAACACGCAAATACCTTGAGATAATGGAGACTATTGTTCTCAGGTCTTACACCCCTGGGTCTCGGAGGTTGGTTTTAACTGGCCTTCTTCATTTGCGTTTGGCAGATGGGGGTTTCTGTGGTCGACTCCTCGGTTGCCGGCCTCGGAGGATGCCCGTATGCCAAGGGAGCGTCTGGCAATGTTTCTACAGAGGATGTGTTATATATGCTACATGGTCTTGGAATTGAAACCGTAAGTCTTGGTTTTCTATATTGATCATTAAGAATGTTACGTTAGTAAACAACAGAACGTTTAGACACTTGAAGTGTCCTGTCGCCAATGTTCAACCTGCTTTGTATGCAATGTAGGTAGTATAGCCCGTTCTCATCCTAGGGCGTCATATACTGACGCTTTTGACATTTCGTCTACATCGAACGCACATGGCACCCTTAAGCGTCAATATGAGACGCAGATAGAAATGGGCCAGAAGGCGCGTCCTAGCGGTCTAACCCTATCCCTACACTAGACCTAAACCTACCCATAACCGAACAAAGCTCTGTGCGTCTCATATTGACGCTAAAGGGTGCCATGTGCGTTCGATGTAGACGAAATGTCAAAAGCGTCAGTATTATTACGCCCAAGGATGAGAATGCGTTGTAGCGTCGTATATGTTCTTTATGTATATGTAGTATATGTTCTGGTTCTTTACGTGAAAATTGCAGATCATACTTCTTCATGTTTGTATCCCAGCACAAGAAGAGTCGGATCAGCAGAGGGTTATTAACAGAACAGTTATTATAAGAGTAGGTTTATCATTGAAGATTGTAGTGTATTTTGTCTACTCCTTAAACAGCATTATGGCAAAAGATTATGGCAACAGCTTTCTGACCTGCATGCGATGCCTTTTGACTGGCTGAACCGACGGAACGTTTTCCCCTCCGTTTGGCCTAAAACTATGGGATCTTGTTTCCGCCACAGAATAAAAAAAAAAAAAAGTTAATTGCGACTTTATATCTCTCAATTCTGACTTTTTTTCTCCGAATTGAGTGATATAAACTCGCAATTTCAAGTTATAGTGTAAGTATTGTGAGATATAAAGTTGCAGTTATCATTTAAATTGTTTTATTCTGAGGTTTTTCAGATTTCCCGTCGGGGCTTTCTCTCTGTATTTACGATTTTTATAATCGTTTAACCTATATAACCTTATAACCCAACGCTATCTCACGACCAATTCGTACAAATTCGTACGAATGATAAAAAGTTGGCTAATTCGTACTAATTCGTACAACCTCACTCGTACGAATTTGTACGATTTGTCTAAACCCACGTGATGGGTAGGTTTAGGGGCGGGGTCAGGGGTAGGTCATTCGTATGAATTCATACGAATTGGCAAATTCGTAAAATATGTACGATTTTGCAAAAATCGTACTAATTCGTACGAGTCAGGTCGTATGAATTCGTACGAATAAGCCACCTCGTAGAATTTGTACGTTTTCCCGTGAGATCGGATTGTATAACCTTATAATCAGCTTTATCCGCTGCCTACAACACGCTGGATCCTTCACTGAAACTGAAAGTAACTCACTCCCGCTAAACATTTACTCTTTGAATTCTTGCACCGGAAACAATACTAGTCAACACCATTTGACTAAAAGTTTGCTAAGCAGTATTTCCTACTAAATCAAGGCGGTGTTTGACTCTGGTAAGCGTATCTATAGCAGACTGGTGGGAGTGGCCTTGGACGGCAACATGCCCAGTGCATTATGGGTATTGATGTTTTCCTACCTATTTGGCAAAAGGGAAGACAACAGCCTTTTCTCTGTTTTCTCTATAGTTTTATTGAAAACCCATTTTCAATAAAGTATATGGCCAAAACATGTCTGAATGTCATTAGATGAAGAATTACCAAACAACTGGTATCGATCAAATGCTGGCATCAAACTGGAATCAAACAAATGGTTTCCACAAGCTTTTTTCATTTTCACTTTTCTGAGCTATTTTTGTACGTTTTTTTCTCTGTGGATGTATGAGTAAGGCGGATGCATGAAGTTAGTGGATGTGTGCAAGCAGAGAAACCACAGGTGGAGTTCATGTTAATTAAGTTCTACACATTTCTACAATTAGAAAGTGTCCTGATACTTTTTTGGCATCATTTTGGGCAGCATGTCTATTGTATAATTGTGAGACATTTTGCTTTTTAAAATGAATAACACTTGGTCTGATGTTTTGTTACATCATGCAAAGACATGCACACATTTCTATGCTTGGCCTTTGTATCCACATACTTTCTGAGACCACACTATATGTTTATACATACACTTCGACTACACTCCCAGATTTTCCATTACTCAGTTTTCCCTGTTGTCTCAAGAACATTTGAACAAAATGTGGAAAATTGTTTTTGTCATAGAATATAGGCATGGGTGTGTGAAAGGGTGTCTGGAGGGCATTATTAGGTAAAATTGTGGATAACAGTCCTGATATACCTGATATTCTGGTGGCAGTAATTATGTTCTACAGTTTCTCACACATGTTTTATCCACACCCTTTAACTGCCTCCTCTTTTTAATCCTCTCACAGATAGCATCTCAGCAACACTAAACTCTGACTTCAGTTTCTTTTGCTGTTGCGCCCCCTGGTGTCTACACCTGCTCAGTTGAGCCTGTTTGTGTTTGTGATGCAGGGGGTGGACATGTTGAAGGTGATGGAAGCAGGAGATTTCATCTGCAGAGCCTTAAATCGAACCAGTAACTCCAAGGTCAGCCAGGCTGCTATAAACATCTAGCCTTTTCATTCTAACTAAAAAAATACATACAGTGAAGTCCAAAGTCTAAGACCATATTAAACAACTACAACAACAACAACAACAAACATTATGAAACATAATGAAAATAATGTGAAATGAAGAACAAATCTTTGAGATTCTGCTTTGTCTGCCAGTGAATATGAGGGGGAGTATCCCAGCAAACAGGGAACACTTCTCATGTTGTTCTGGCAAGGTTTTCTCAAAGTTATGAACAAACGTTCTTCCAGTAAAGTTAATAGCATGTCCGTCCAAAGTTATCTGCTCTTTAATAATGTTCGCAAAAAACATTATTTATACATGGATTGTAGAATGGTTTTTTTCTGAAACGATTTAGTTGGACTTTTGTCTGACATTTCTTAAATGTTGCAACTACTTGTTTCAGACGGTTCAGAGAACATTCAAAAGTAACTTTCCCTTAAAGTTTGTAATAAAATGGAATGTTCCTTCAGTGTTTGTATAACCAAGATTTGTTTTCTTTTAAACATTTAAAAAAATATATATTGAACATTCAGAAACTAATGATTTCATAGCTCAATGGGAATATTGGCAAAACATAGAATATATTTTTTCCATTTTAAGAGCTGCTGATGCAGTATTCAAGTTAATAATATCTACTGTGTGTGTGTGTGTGTGTGTGTGTGTGTGTGTGTGTGTGTGTGTGTGTGTGTGTGTGTGTGTGTGTGTGTGTGTGTGTGTGCGCGCGCACATTTTACACCAAAGAAATGAGCCACTTCCTTTTCTGTCAAAAAGAAAATAGATGGCCAAGATAACATCCCCCATTTATACATGATAAGAGGCTCATTACCCCCTGTGAGAGTAAATCATTTTTTTCATGATTCATATCCTACTCAATACACTTACAATCCTGCAGAGAGAGAGTAGATTAATCACCCCAGGTGACATTAAAGCAGTCAGAGTTTGCTTATTATCTTTCCCATCATGTACTGTCATGTTCACAGTATTCGCAAACAATCTACAGCAATATGTTAAGACATAAGTATTAAATCTGTACGTTTATTAATATTAATAGCTATAATAATTAATTCCTCCACCAAGTAATATAGGCTGCATATGCTGCTTTAAATCACATTAATGTACGGTAGTATGCACAGCCATATCAGCACTTCAAACATTCTGCAAGTCGGAACTATAAAAGTCACTTTATAAATATGGAGTGCAAATCATTTGAACATTAACAATGTCTGATTTAATATCTATGGCATTGTTCCTTAATGCTGTCTTTGTACTAAATTGCTTTTTCCTGTCTTTGTACTAACATCACATATCTTTACCAACTTTTTAACCTGTGTTGTTATAGTTGGACACGTTTGGAAGCCATCGTTTCTTGTTAGTAAAGGCTGCATGTATATATGTTAAGTAATTTGGTGAATAAAATAGTTTTTTAAGACATTCATGAGTCTGCCTACTTTTGACTGACAGCTTGCATCTCCATATTTCTTTAGATCTAGTTTAAATACAGGTGGGATGTACTCTGAGCAAACATGTTTGCCTTGATCTCTCGCGGTCTATCATTTACCCTACTCTTCTTGCCATGTTGATCAAGGGCTCTAATTGTTGTGGGTGAGTGTTAAACCAGCGCTCTGTTTGCCTGTATATTGCTTATATTTGAGAAGATAATAGATATTCAGCCCTTTTCACTCTCAGCTGTGTATAAGCGAAAGCACACACAGCTGTTTATTACAGCACACTGCCAGAACTTGATCCCCGCGTGATTTAACAAGTGAAGGCAGGGCCAGCCCAATTACTGACATAGCAGACTGATGTGTACATTTCATTTATTTTCTTCTGCATTCCTTTTTTTTTTTCACAAATTGAGTTCTCTTTCACATCTTCTTGTGATCGAACAGACACATACACAAAATGATAGTCAAAATATCGGTTTTGTCTTAAAGCAACACTATGGAAAAAAATGTACCTTAAAATAATGTTTCCAAAATCGTATCAGTGGTTCATCAAGTCGTAACAGGGTGAAAGGCACTTCTGGATTCGCTTTGCGGCCCTATATCTACTATAACCACATGCAAGTTTGCCAAACCGGGTCGCGTTTCTGTAGTTCGAATGAGAAAAATCTACAAATTTGACTTGCTTTACAGCAAGCGTTACAATAGTCATTATTTAGTTTTTCTTCGTTTCTGATGTCACAATACATCATACTTTCATGAAATCATGCAACATACTCTACCTTGTCTGTGGACATCGTTCATTTCAAAGCCGATGCTGGATAAACAGCGAGCGTGCGTGCGACAGTCGGCTGCGGGCGGCGAAATTATTTACGACAGCGGTAATGGCAATTCCACTTCCAACCTGTAGGGGGACCGCAGAGGAAAAGTTCCTTAGTGTTGCTTAAAGTAAACGT
Source organism: Leuciscus leuciscus (assembly GCF_965113295.1). Lineage (NCBI taxonomy): Eukaryota > Metazoa > Chordata > Actinopteri > Cypriniformes > Leuciscidae > Leuciscus > Leuciscus leuciscus. Next base: position 34,295,198 of record NC_138746.1, read on the forward strand.
AAAAAGTGGAGGAAAAAATGCATGCGTAACAGTATATTGGATCCGTGCATTCAGTCTTAAAGTGACAGCAGCCTAATAACCCTGCTGCCTTCTGCATTAATGATTTTGGATCAAATAACAAAAGAAAATGAAAACTACTCCCTGTTCTTGACTGAATAACTTTTGTAATTGTATTAAAGATTAATATATATTTTATTAATAGTATAAAACTATGTCCTGTTATTTGGCATTTGAATATTTTTTTATTTAAATTGCATACCTGAACTTTGTTCAGTTTTAGGCCTATTTATTTGTTCTTACTTTATTACTGACTGTGTATTTGTCTTTAATATTCAAAACTGATATTAGTCTAGTTGTTTTGCTGTGGTATATTTGTTAAAACCATAGGCAAACGTTCCTCATGTAAGGGTTTTTAAGGCTGCTGATTTTTGTTCATGGTATTTAGCAGCAAGAGAATGTTTTGCAAAGAGTAAGAGTAAATTTAAGAATAAGATTTCTAAATGTTTTACTTATTGGAATCGATAAGAATCTGAATGGCTAAGCTGAATCGCTAAAATTCAAACGATACCCATATACCTACTAGTGTTGCTGAATATTTCAAACATTTACCTTTATTAATCCCTGATGTGCAATTTAGTTTTAGGCACACAGAGTTAATCGGAAAGACACACAGAGATAATGTAGAAAGGTTAGAGTTTACTTGCTGCCTGTATATATAATGCATTTCAAAAGATGTGCATCCCAGTGTATTAATGTTATCATGAATACAGTTGTTATTTTTGCCTATAACTTTGTTATATATTATACGTCACTATTATCTTAAAAGTTGTAACCATGAATAGATACTCTAAGATTAACCATTAAGATTAAAATTATATTATGTAAATATAAGTCATTAAAGTGAGTTATTAAAAACAAATCTTTATAAAAGCATACAGGCTTGAGAGCATGTAAAATTAAATAAACACAAGTGTTGTTGCAATAAACTATTATGTATAATAATATGCAAATATAAATGAGTTAATGAAAAAAGCATGTTCGTCTTCAACACTGTTAAACCCTTTGTGATAAAAGTTTAACCATGAGGGGTAAGACAACGACTTTGGTGAAACGCCTCATTAATGTCTGTGGTGAAGTTCCTAATGGTGATTTAGTGAGCTCCTGACACCGGGGTTCAGGAAACACATCATTAGACTTAAAAACATCTGGATCGAGGTGTCGAGTGTCGGCAGGAAAGGAGACAAGACAGACTGATGTACCCTGATGAATTTCAGATGGGCTGAAGAAGACAGGAACATATATGACCTCTTTCCTCGTGCTGGATATTCATCTTCCATAACTTAATCAAGTTGAATGAGAGAACTGACATTAGAGACTCTAAATGTTGCTCATTAACACTTTATTTAGAGTTTATGCCCTGAAACAGAACCAGAGAAGACCATTACAAACAATTGGCTATACTGAACTACACACAAAGCATAACTTGTTTATTACTTGAGAGCACAACTAATTTATTATAAGCTCATGATGCACTTCATTTAAAGTTTTTTGTGGTGCTATGGGATGTTTCCTTTAAGTTACGGACGTGATAAAGTCAGCGTTTCAAGTAGAAAATGTTGGCAGCTTGGTTTAACTACAATGTGCAAAGTTTCCCCTAAAGAAACCAGAATTTTATAAAATAACAGAAGACAACGTTAGAGACTTTGACTGATGGGCCTCAAAAGTTGATTTACCAGCAGCTTGGTGTATTCTCCTTAAAATAAAGGCAACAAAAATCATTAGTAAAGTAATAAGTAATAATTCTCATAGAATTAACTAAATTATACTCTCTACATTATTTTGTGTGCATCATAATGCATTAAACTAATGACAACTTACCTCAGTCTGAGCAAAACAAGGCTGACAATGAACAACACCACTACCGTTAATGCAGAGACATATATCAGTAGGTGCAACAGTTGATCTGGTATAAACAAAGACAATATGTTTAATTACATCAGTAATGAAAAAGGAAAAGTGCACGTTTAAGGTGAAATCCTTGCCTAGAAATCTAGACGCACCCTAGCGGCAGCAACATTTTTGCAGCCAGGGTAGTCTAGCAACTCTCCGTTGACTTTCGAGCTGTAAAAACCTAAATTGGGTCAGGGCAATCACATCGGGTATAGAGTAGGCGGGGCGGGCTTAACATAATGATGACAGAGTTGCGACGGTTCCCTGCTACTTGAAAACAAAGAATGGTGGCTGCTGCTGCTGGAGAACAGCCTTTCGAATCGGCTTTGGCCGCGACTCTGGAGGACTTGGAGTTAAGTTTTTCTTTGAGAAAAGAGCAAAGGACGACACTTAAGTCATTCTTAAAAAAGGAAGATGTGTTCGTAGTTTTGCCGGCCAGATTAAAAAGTTGAATCTATCAACTAACGTTAGCTCCGCTGTTGGGAAAACGCTCTGATTGGTTGAAGTGCTGTCCTATTGCGTGCAGAGGGAATTTGAAAGACAGCCGTTTGTCCCACCCCTCGGATTGAGCCGTGTCTATGGAGAGTTGCCAGACCTAACATCTTGATGTAGGTCTGGCTTGCCAGGCTAGCGAAATCCCACTTTTTAAGAGAATCAACTCACCACTCAACCACTGCTGCTTAACCCTTGATTCATTGGTTGGGTGTTGCCTGTTCCTTAAATCATCGGATTGTCCATGTTGGACAGTTTCACCACCTAAACACTGCTGATCAGCGCTTGGCTCATTGGTTGGTCGTCGCCTCATGATTAATTCTTCATGTTGGAAATTTTCTTTGGTTTTTGAGAACTCTGCGATTTGAGTGGTTAAATCAGAACACATCAATCACAACGAGACTATGCCAACAATACTTCACGTTGAATACAACCGCACAGTTAAACTAGCCAACGACCTCTGAAAGTACTTACTGAAGAAGGACTTGTCTTGGAAAATTTGTCTCAGCTCATTGCACTTATATTGGTCATGATGATGTAATCCATCACAAGTACATGGGTGATGAAGTATTGAACCCATTGTTTCCACAAATGCCACCCGGCATTGGAGGTCTTCCCCAATAAACATGTCAGGGTTTATACGATTTAGCCATTCACTGGGCGAATCATATGCAGCGTCCTCTTCCCCAAAACACTTGGACAGGTACGTGTTAAATATCTGCCTGTGAATAGCAAAGAGTTGGTTTTTATCAGCAGCATCATCCAGCTTACCTAAAAGTTCTCCAGTCAACCGGAGAGACCATGCTTGTCTACCAGCTTCATCATCTGGGCCATACAGCACATCTATACCAACACTAATCTGTGAATATTTCACGATTTGGCAAATTTGTGGCAAATGTGTGGCATATCTTAATAAACTCGTCTCTGCTCATGCACCCCTAAGAGTCGTGTTTTACCTTCATTTTGTATGTTTGAATCTTAGCCTTGGCCAGAATGTAAATTCATGTTGGTCTTTTCAGCAAAGAAACATGATTTACACAAATCTGAAAAGAATCAACCAAAGACGAATGGGACAATTTTAAGACAATGCAAGCAGCATTAATCTGGCATGTGTATGTGTCTTTTGATTTCTGCACTCGTTTCATCTCACACTCTCTGGCCACATTGGACTCTACTGTGTGTAGTGAATCATATATTAGTAAACACTGACTAGTACTTTTCTGGATGACTTGCTCAATTTAATCTTTTTCACAATAGATTTTATTCCAATGCAGCAATGAAATGCAAAGTAAATGCTAAAGAAAACTTCCTAAGATGCTTAAATAGATGAGGAAGAGCGAGATGTCGTATCCATACTTTATAGAACATACTTTTTTAGTGGTCACAAAATAAATACATATTCAAAATAAGTACCTAATCAGAGAGTATGAGATTCCGGACGCAGACTTTGAGTGTTTGCTCAACTCAACCCTATTTTGAGGAACATCTATAGTTCTACAGCTCAATGGAAGTAGTAGGCCTATAGATATTGTAATCCTACATTTGTTATCATCGTGAATTGTGCATTTTGTTATGCGTTTTGAATATTTGTTCTCTTTTGGCCTCATTCATCAGTCATTAAGGACTCTTCATCTGGACTGTGATTTGAACTTGTGTTATACTCCTTTGTTGAAGATTTCCTTCTTGCCTTGTTATGGTTTTGAACATTTCTTGTTGAATTTCTACACTACAACTGTTGATCTGTTGGAATACTGATAAATCCTCACCTCGTACCTGGAATACCTTGGATTGGTGAGAAATTGACTTTATTTCAGCCTGGATTCAAACGTGTTGTGGTTAGACTGAAATGCTCTAAAATAATAAAATTGTAAATTTTCTTTAAGCCCATTTTAGACATTCAACTATCTCTAAGTAACTTTGCAACTACATGTCAACTAACTCTCATTAGAGTATTAGTAGACTGTTATGGTTAGTGGGATGAGTGGACATTTACTTGCAAAGTTACTTCTAGTCAGTATAATGTCTGTTTGGAGCATCAAATAAAGTGTTAGCAGATTTTAAGCAGACAGTCTACTAATACTCTATAATACTCTAATGACTGCTAGTTGACATGTAGTTGCAAAGTTACTTAGTTGGTAGAAAGTCTAAAGTGGACTATCAAAATAACTTGGCATCCCAAAATGTGACTTGTCAACGTAGGGGCGAAGAGCTATAATTGGAGAAGGGGTGTAACAATGTATCGCAATATCGTGGATAGTGACAATATGTATTGTGTATAGTTGTGTGTGGGTAAACATTCAAGTTTTCAGAGTTTTAGTGTCATTACTACATTAAACTACTATATATAATGTTGAATATAATGTATAATAATGCAATGGGGGAATATTTGAGTATCCTAATAATGCCAAATGTCTTGTTACCAGTAAAAAGTGTCCTACATTATTTTAATTATATCTAGTCAGTAAAAGAGTGAAAGCATATTTGTCTAAGATTTTCAGCTTCAGAATCATGAATATTGTTATTCTGGTGTCTCTATTGTCCTGTGCTTTTTGTTTCCAGCACCAAGTCCAAGCCTATTCACTTACACACACAATGTAATACCAAATTTAGCATTTTAATCAACAGTAAATTTTTTGTTAACCTTTTACCATATGTCTTGGAGCATCATATTGTGAGTTTAGTATCGTGATATGTATCGAATCGTGACATGAGGGTATCGTTACACCCCTAGTTGACAGAAATGCAGTTCTATGAACATGTCGTAGTGTAAATCATGTTGTTAATGATCTGCCATCAGTGTTCAGGGCTCACCTGCAGGATTCATCTCCAGAACATGTGTCCAGCGCCTCCAGGCAGGTCCAGGGAGTGTGTGACGGGTCGCTAGCACAGGATCCAGAGTGTAGAGAGGCCTTCATCTGCTGGCACTCCTGGTCTTCTCGATCACAGTCACAGAACACCAGTCTCTCAGCCACGTCGTGAGGAAGAGCCGAGTAGAACTGCTTCATTGCCTGTGTGCACTGGCTGGGGTTGCATTGGTATGCGTTACACTCCTGGACAAATGGCACCATCAGCCTGTTGCAGGATTCCTCCCCAAGACAAGCCTTCATCTCCTCAAGACAGGATCTGCTTGTGTGGTGTACTGGATCGAGGGTATGAGAGTAGTGTTGTCAAAAGTACTGACTTCGGTACCAAGTCGGTATTGAAATTCTAAAAATGTGACGCTTTGATCGCTGTCGAGCGGAATCATAAACACCTCTGATTGGCCATTGTGTTCACAAGCTCATCAAATATGTCTGTGATTGGCTACAATGATCAGCGCACAGAAGTGTTTGAGAGTGTTAGGAAGCGTGAGTGTTTGAAAGCACAAGCAGGACTCTATCAGCGGACCGGTCCTGCTTTCAAACACTCCCGTGTGTTTCTGTGTAAGCGCTCGGTGTAGTATATATACAACATCATTGTAGCCAATCACAGACAAATCCGATGAGCGTGTGAACACAATGGCCAATCAGAGGAGTTTATGATTCTGCTCAACAGCGCTCAAAGCGTCATCTTTTTTAAATTTCAGTACCGACTTGGTACCGAAGTCAGTACTTTTGACAACACTTTATGAGAGTGTCCAATGAGGAGATCACAGCATACATGCAGTTATCAGTTTACAGAAGGCTTTGAACCTCTATATACAGAACAATATCTTACCACTGGCTTTCCATTCTGCCTCAAGTTTCTTGCTTTTTTGAGCTGGAAAACATTAAAGAAAAATGAGAATTCTGTCAGCATTTACTCGCCCTCATGCCGATCCAAACCTGTATGTAAGTCATTATTCACACACCCAAAAAAAAATCCCTTTTGCCAAAGCTCAGAATTCTTAGGAATTACAAATGATCCAGTGACGCATCGCTCCAGGTAAACTGAGTTCTGTTAATTAATAATAATTACCATTATTCTCAGAAAGTAATTTAATCATTAGAAGGATCAGCTTACAGGGAACATTCTCAGAATGTTCTCCTCTAACAAAAAGAAGAAACGTTCTTAACACATAAAACAAAAACAAAAACATGGGATGTTTTGAAAGTTTAAAAACATTTGAACAGAACTAACTTTTCATAACTTAATGGGAATGTTAACAAAACTATCTTGCCAATAAGTCATAGTGACTACTTCTATGATACTTTCATGATTACTTTTTATTTTTAATTTCTTTTGTGTCCTTTTGGGGGCTTGACAGCCAAATAGTCACTTTAATTTGTATGGAGAAGAGCTGAATGCAGATTCTTCAAAAGGATTTTCCAGTGAATTTGCCAAATTTAAACTGTTTTTCAGAGTCCTACCCAAAACTCAATTACCACAGACAACAACTCAACCCTCAGTTAGTAAAAACAATCACACACACACACACACACACACACACACACACACACACACACACACACACACACACACACACACACACACACACACACACACACACACACACACACACACACACACAAATCAAATTTAACACACTTAAAATGAATGCACATTTCACTGAAATTGCATACCATAACTGCTCAATATGGACAATAAGGCATTAAGGTGGTGTAAAAAAAGAAAGAAAAATGATTTAATTTCTGTAAATCTGCTTTGAAACCATGTAAAAGACACTACGTATATAACACTGGCTTGACTTGGTATTGCACATTAAAAACAATGTTTTAGACTTAAGTGCATTACTATACAATACATTTTTTGTTTTTCCAAACTGAGGGAATTGAGTGAAATGTGGCTGTAGTAAATCCACAGCATGCTGTCTGTATAGAGCTTAGCTAGTTTCATATTTCCATGATTGATATTGCGGTAACACTTTATAATAACTGCACACTATTAATCATTGGTTAAGCATTAGTAAACAGTTAATTCATCATTTATAAAGCATTAATAGACGTTAACAAGCAGTTTATGAATACAGTTATAAATGCTTTGTTCTTGATTTATAAGCATATCTATAATGTGTTTAATAACTGTATTTTCATACTTTATTAATGATCAATTTATCATTTCTAAATGAAGTATTGCATCATTTACAAACCAGTTATTTAGGAGTTGTCAGTGGTTCATAAGATCACTTAGAAATTGTAAGTAAATGATTAATAAACTGTTTAAATACATATTGTTATTCAGACATATAGTAATAGTTACTTAGTGTGTTAATAAATGCTTTATTAACATGTATTTCTACTGTAATTCAGGGTTAGTTCAGGTAGTTATAAAGCATTTAGTAGTGGTCAGTTCACTATGTGTGTGAGCTCATCTAAAGTGAGGACTAGTTATGCCTCGTAAAGCATTTATAAAGGAGATTTAAAGGACTTAACTAGTCCTCACTTTAGATGAGCTCACACACATAGTGAACTGACCACTACTAAACGCTTTATAACTCCTGAATTTACTACATTTACTTATACTTTCTAAGTGATCTTATTAATCAATGACAACACCTAGTTTGTAAATAATGGTAAATAATGTAACTGGTTTGTAAATACTGTTATACTTCATCATTGATCATTAATAAATTAAGAAAATACAATTATTAAACACATTATACACATGCTTATAAATCAAGAATACAGCATTTATAACTGTATTTATAAACTGCTTATTAATGTATATTAATGCTTTATAAATGATGAATTAACTGTTTAGTAATGCTTAACTAATGATTAATAGCATGCAGTTATTATAAAGTGTTACTGATATTGCAGTGTGTAATGTATGTGGTGGTGTATACCCAAGCGATGCTGGCACTGAGAGTACAGCTGTTGTAGAGCGCGGCACGGATCCAGCCCAGAACACACACACACTCCCAGCGCCGGCCAGCGGCTCAACATCATCTGAAGGGTGGCGTTACACACCTTTGCGTCAGGCGTGTGGCAGCCTCCATCTTTCCACACAGATAAAAGCAGACTTTACTAGAAGCACTTTCAACATGACAGCTTTGACATGAGTGAACTCTATTCATCTGGATCACACAATGCGTTCATACATTTTTAATAGCTATTGTAAGTGATGCAATACTGATTGTTTATCAAGCCTTTAATCCTTTAATTGGGCTGCATAATTATCTATGATTTCTAAAGTGCCCCCAGTGGTTTTCCAAAATTATTATTAAGGTCAGATGTTAAAACGCATCAACATCACAGTCAACATCATATGTGAATATGGACTGATGATCTCATAAATTGTTATTCCCTTTGCTTCCCTGAGGCCAATATGTTTCTTTCTCTCTCTCTAACACACACACACACACACACACACACACACTCAAGCACAGCCAACAAACAACTTCAGCATGCCCTCAAGCCAGACCCTTTTCCTTTCCTCGATGCGCATACGGCCACCGTTTGAGGTGTGCAGTTTGCTCAAGGCTATTGCGCTTTAATCCGGTTTCTGCCAACACAGTGACGGGACGTTTCACAAGAGGAGACAGGGATTGGCATTAACAAAGGTTAATAAATGTTGTAATAATATATTTGTCATAGTTATTTCAGGTTAACAAATGCATTAACTAATGTTAGCAAATACGACTTGATCGTGAAGTGTTCTCTTCGTTGAATATCTCAGAATAACTCAACTCATAGAAATAATAGTGGTTAACAAGCTCTGCTTGTTGTATCAGTGGTGTTTTAGTATAACTGAGATACTAAAGTAGTTTCTTATTAATATTTAGATTTTTTTATGTTTTTCGAATTAATGTAGCTCTTAATTTTAGTTTGTGTTTTAATCATTTTTAGGAGTTAAAAAAAATGTCTACATAGTTTTATTCATTTTTATTTAAATGTAAATTTTAGTACATAAAATTAAAATGAGAAATTCTGCTTTGGCAAGTAATACATTTTTTTTATAAAAATAAATTATAATGTATTTCAAGAATGATTTTTTTTAATGGTTTTACTTTTACATTTGGTTGTTGTGTGTTTAGATGTAATGTTCAAATGTGCTATAAATTATTCATTCATCTTATACTCCAGTGTCCCAACCTCCCCCTCTCACCTCAGAAGCTTTTAATTTTTAATGCCTTGACAGAATCAACTAGTATGAATCAAGAAGGCAAACATTCAGGTTTTTTTTTTTTTTTTTTTTGACGGCACCCAGTTATTAACCCCATGACACCAGCCAACCCCGGTCCTGTCCCATTAAACAAGTAATTGGTTGCATTATGGATGACATTCTGTTCGCTTCATAGGAGTTTAAATAAGAAACCTGTACCTTTATAATTGCAGATATCTCTGAGGACAGCCTGTTCACTTCTGCAGACGCGTTTAGAAACACAAGCGTCCATATGTGAAGTTCTTGATGTGTTAATGGAAACTAGCTGGAACAGCAGATGTGATGCTGGAACAGAAAATAATAAACTCATAATTGCTTTAAACTTAACGCAACGAGAAACAACAATCCACCTGTTCTACACGGAGGCATCACGAGTCTTGTAAAGATGTCTCCTTTGAAACCATTGTAAGTTTCTGTATGACACACTGACATGCCTTTCAGAATCTGCTCGTATTTGATGCGTCCCGTTTGCTTGAATGACAGCAACACAAAAGCTCATGATCCTTATCATCCATTAATATTTGAGAACGTTCTAAAATAATATTTATCTTTGATGCACTGAGAAAATAATTGGTGTGGGGTTAGGACAGAATTTTCACTTCAGAAATTGCTTGTAAATTTCATAAATAATTACACAGGAAAGGCAAATTTTGAAGTAGAAAGACTGAAATTGTATTTTTTGTGTGTGTGTAAAACGTATTCCAATAAACTTTACAATGTAGAAGAAAGGAAATCTAATTTTTTTCAGTGTCAAACTTTCTTACATGTTCCCCTGAAACTAACTTTCTTTCTTTCTTTCTTTCTTTCTTTCTTTCTTTCTTTCTTTCTTTCTTTCTTTCTTTCTTTCTTTCTTTCTTTCTTTCTTTCTTTCTTTCTTTCTTCAAAATTGTAATGTACTCACACTTAATAACAGATTTCAGTCCCAGTTTCAAGCGCAATACAGAGAAACACTTAGCAACACTTAGCAAATGTTCAGGCACAAGCACATGATAAATCAATTTCAATAACTCCACCAGAAGAACTTCCTGGATCAATGGAGCGCTGAACTGCTAAAAGCTCACTAATCCTTAATATAGATGAGACTCACCGATGAGAAAAGCTGCCTTCATGACCTTCATGATGTTGTTGGAGTGTCAGTGTGAAGCACCTGTGCGAGTGAACAGCTCCTCTTCAGCGCTCTCTTCACCCCAGCATGACGTCACGTGACAGAGAATAATCCTCTCAGGTGCGAGTGTTGAATGTCACTCACCGGCACTGCCGTGTGTAATGAGGGTCGGCTCTCGGGTCACTGGCTCAGGATTTGATGTAAGATCAAGAAATATTATATATATATATATGTATACGGATACCACTAACCAGTTTCAGCATCAGTCAAGCCCAAAACGTCAAAAGTCCTGAACTTTTGCTGTATGTAGTGTTGGGAAATATAGCAAATAGTAAAGCTGTTACCCAAGCAGCGGGAACAGGGTAATGTTGAACTTGCTACGGTGTTCAATGTTCAGCTTTTTCTGTCAGCGGTTCAGAATCAGAACTAATGATGGATCAGCTGTGCTCAAATTTGGGAAAAAAAGACACTCTTGCTTTTGTGATATTGCTTATTCTATCTTCTAAACCTCAGATATTACCTTGTGTATTTTTAAACTTTGATTCAGACAATATTTAGTATGTTTATTAAAGGCAGGGTAGGTGATTTGTTCCTGAAACACTTTTTGTTATGCTGGTTGAAAGTCTCTTCAAATCCTTGATTTAGCAGATGCTTTTATCCAATGTGACTTAAAAATGAGAAAAATCACAAGCTATTCTGTATGCATTATGTTTCAGTAGAGCTTTTATAAATGTCTTTGGCTCTCTGTAGTTTTTTAGGCAGTTATTTCAGACCAGGCTGTTAAAAATGTGTGCTTCTAAAAAAATATATAGTGGAAAAAAACAGCAAAAAACTTTAGCGCAGTGCGATATTCTACTTATTGAGAGATTGTTTTGTTTTTTGTGAGGGTGTCATATACATTAATTTGTTGGAACCACATGTTAAATGTTCGCATTGTTGAAGTTGGGCTTTAACAACGACACAAACTGTTTGCATTGCATTGAGATTCTTTGCGACTGGCTCTTTCCTTTACACTATTGGAGATGCGGAAAACTTGGGGGAAAAGTGCTGTCTGTCGTGCCATTCACAAAGTTTACCCGGCACTCAAGCGGTTTAAAAAACTTTAATATCAAGCTCACTGTATTACATAAATGTATTCTGAGTCTAACACAACTGCATTTTCCATTATACAGTTGCTTACGACGGGATCCTGCTTGGTGACAGGGGCTATGCCTGCAGGCAGTATTTAATAATACAACAATATGCTTTAGTTCCTTGAGTTTGATTTCAATTATTCTTTTACTTGTCCCCATGTTCTAATGGGTCCTTGAGGTGGCTCTGACATTAAGCAATTATTAAATTATTAAAATACAAGAATATATACTGTAATAAGTGATAGAACCATAACATGGTGAGCACTTACGCATTTAATTTGTCTGCTACTTTTTGCCAGCCCTCTCTCCTGGCTTTTGCACACTTTGAGGTGTTCCCTGGCGTTTTAATTAAGGTTTCATATTCTGCATAACCTTCAATAACTCTTGCTCTGCTTCGGAGAAAAACTGAGCACGCTCTTTGGCCATGGTGAGCAGCCAATAGCAGCGTTGCTGATCAATGTTTCTACTATCGATACATATCCCCTTTTAAACCAGCGCATGAACGCGCAATTATCTCAGATAACTCAATCCAGCTAAACTAATCATAACCGGCAGGTGTGTTCGAAGAACCTAATTAGCCAGATCATGATTAGGCCGATGATATCATCTTGGATGTCTCATTTGATCTCTGATGTTTTAAGCAACATACGAAGAACGGACCCCTGATCTCCGTTGTATTAAGTGTGTGTGTACCTTCTTCTTGTACCTGTAATATTTATAATGTTAGTAAAAGTGTGAATTGGAACTTTTGATTCTCCTTCGTCTTCTTCTGCCTGCGCCACACCGTGACAGAAGATCGGACCGGCCAAAATGGACGATAAGGTTAAAATGATCGTCATGGCTCAGGAGAAAACTTTTTTTCATTTGTCAAGGACTTTTGCCACCTTGCTGTCACCATCACCCTCGATGACGTGAGCCTGAGCACCTTGTTCCGGGGCCACATTCAACCATCCAATCGACCTCCCAGACACCACCGGACTGGACTGGGGGGAGACCATCATCCGGTGTCTGGAGAGCATCGTGCCTCGATCCAGAACACAGCCAGACCCAAGGCTTTTTCACGTCATGCCTGACCAGCCTGAGCTTCTTCACGTAATGCCCGCCATGCCTGAGTCCTCGTCTTCAGCCAAGATGGCTGCTGCCTCACCGCTTGAGCCCTGAGCCCTCAGCCAAGATGGCCGCCTCCTCGCCACCTGAGCCCTCAGCCAAGATGGCCGCCGCCTCACCGCTTATGCCCTCAGCCAAGATGGCCACTGTCTCACCGCCTGAGCCCTCAGCCAGGATGACCGCCGCCACGCCGATACCTGTTCCTGTTCCCCCGTTCTGTTCCTAAACCTGTTCCTGCCCCAAGGACTGTCCATGTTCCCAGACCTGTTCCTGCCCCAAGGACTGTCCATATTCCCAGACCTGTTCATGTCCCTGTTCCAGAGTCTCGTCCCGTCGAGACCACCCGTCCAGAGTCTTCTGTCCTCGAGCCTGTATTTGAATCTGTTCCTGAACCTGTTCCCGAGCCTGAGCCTGAATCTGTTCCTGAGTCTGCTCCCGAGCCTGAGCCTGAATCTGTTCCTGAGCCTGAGTCTGTATCTGAGTCTGTTCCCAAGCCGGAATCTGTTCCTGAACCTGTTCCCGAGCCTGAGCCTGAATCTGTTCCTGAGTCTGCTCCCGAGCCTGAGCCTGAATCTGTTCCTGAGCCTGAGCCTGAGTCTGTATCTGAGTCTGTTCCCAAGCCGGAATCTGTTCCAGAACCTGAGCCTGAGCCGGTTCCTGAATACATTAGGAACACATCTACAAAAATATGCCTGTTTTTCAAGTTGATAAAATAATTTTAAATCCACATCAGTTCATTTGTGCCCACGCCCTCCCAGGAGTCTCTATACCTACTTTCACTTTAAAAATTCATCATAACCGCGCGCGCGATCTGCTTGCAGTCGTCGAGATGGATGCTGAGGAGTTGAAGAAAAGAATAGCTAGTGGAGATTGTAAAGTTGTCGACAATACGTCATCAAAAATCAAGTCCAGTGTGTGGGAGAAATTTGGAGTTATCTGAAGAAAACAATATTGTGAAAGGCTTTGCTGCATGCATTTTCGTGTTGGATAGCCGCAAATGTGGAACTTCATCGCTGAGGAAGCACGCAGATAACTGTGGTAACAAACCAAGCAGTTCTATCGAACGGTATTTTTCAAATTTAACACAGATAAGTATGTGTGGTGTCCAGGGCGTGTTTGAACCCAAAATTGTCAGATGTAGGCTAGACGAAATTGTGTGGCAGATATAGTGTTGTAGCCGCGTCTGTTCGATTGGTAAAATGTTATAAGGCTACTCAGTTTTGTGGTAACGTTAGCCATGTTCTTCATGTAGCCTACCGGCCTTTTGACAGCTTCGGCTGAAGTTGTCCTTGTGTTAATGGTCGTGTAATAACTTCTGTGTCAAAGCAGCCGGAGCAACTTTACTCTATTTACATGACGAGACACGCATGGGCGAGTGACGGATGTACGCAATTTCTAAAATATAAACACTTATAATAGGCCTACCGGTAACACCTTTAGTATTCTAAAGTGAAAAACATGATAACAACCTAATATTGACGGAAGTCATTGTAAGCTTTTAAGGCTTTTGTAAGGTTTTGGATAGTAATGAATCAAGTGTTACTACATCTTTCTAAAGGAACTACTAATTATTTGGATCAGTATTCTAAAGTGAAGATCATGGGAACAGACTAGTAATAACTAAAGTGTTACCAAATCCATTGGAAGGAATTACTATTCAAAATCTTACAAAAATCTCAAAAGCTTACAATGACTTCAGTTAATATTAGGTATTTATCATGTTTTTCACTTTAGAATACTGATCCAAATAATTAGTAGTTCCTTTAGAATGATGAAGTAATACTTGAGTCATTACTAGTGGGTTACCATTACCTTTTATTATAAATTATGCATTATTCATGTTATTATGAACCTGTAGATAGTAGTTCTCTGGGAGGTATGAAAAAAATAGTAGTTATTGATTAGCTAATAATGAACTACTACATTCATCTGAGCGCTATTACTTACTAATTTGTTAATCAGAGTTTATTGTTAGTTAATAGTAGTTACTAGAATGTTAATAATACGTTACTTGTTTGTTCCTGTGTAATTATTCATTAATGAAGGAACAGTATTCTAAAGTGTTACCGGCCTACCATTATGGAAGCTTCTTTCTGCCATAGAATAAAACAATTTAAAAGATAGTTGTGACTTTTTATCTCACAAATCAAGCGTAGCGTTAGTTCTGGCAAGACTCTCAGCTGATCCACATCTACCTATACTATAGTAATACGATGCCAATCACCATATACACATATAAGCTCCTTCAGTATTATCAGCAGCTATCACGTTTCTTAGGAGCTAATTAAATGTTAATGTTGCTATGGCTTATGTGGGTATTGGCAACATACTCGTATAGGTCATCTAGGTAAGGGCAACATGCTTGTTGCTTAAGGCTTTCTGGTATTGTTGGTAACATGCTGTTGCTCAAGCTTTTCAGGTACTGGCAACATGCTTGTTTCCTTGGCTCACTCAGGTAACTACAAAAGCATCCAGATTGCGCTGTCAGTTGGGTTTAGGGGATATTGGCATATGGTTTTGTTTTGGGGGTTTATTGCTGCTCTGCTATTATTCATGCTAGAGTTCTCGCCCAGAACGGAACCATACCGCCAATCCAAACTGTATGATAATTGTCAATCGTATTTTACGGTAATGGTCCTGACAGAATTTGAATTGCGAGATATTAAGTCAGAATTGCGGGATGTAAACTCACATTTGCGAAAAATATAGTCAGAATTGCGAGATAAAAAGTCGCAATTAAGACAAAACCCGGGTAAGACAAAAACATGTTTCGGAAGGAGGATTGATGATGTATTGAGTCTATTTTGAAGTAAATATATATATTTTTTAAATAGTACATTTAATGACAAACATGACCAGACTGTAACGGTGTGGTGGTAGTTGAAGGCACAAGACGGAGATCCGGGTTAAACACAAACTTTACTTGATGAGTTCAGGCGGGACATACACAACCACATCTAACATTAACAAGAACCGACAAGGGACTGAACAGAACAGGGAGTATAAATACACAGGAGGAAATGAGGACACTAACTACACACAGGTGGAGAAAGGTAAACTAATCAGGGACTAACGAGAACAGGTTAGGGTTAGGGACACCCTGAAATGCCAGCTCAAACCATCACATATTTCAATGCTAGTTACTGCTGGCAAAACATACACAATTGTTATTGTTTACTTCTTTATTTTTGGATTGTGCAAACATAGACCAAAGTAATTCACATTTTTCTGCCCAAAGACGTTTAAAAGTGAGCATGTGTGAGATTCACTTATGTGCTAACACAAAGATAATGAATGGCTTAGTAGTGTATTTAAGTAAAATTGCAATCTTTATCTACAAACATAATTTCAAACACATTAACACACTCAAAGCATTTACTTAAAGTACTTATAAGTAGCAGCAAGTACACCCTTTTAATAGATAACACAGGATCTCAAAGCAAGCACCTGAGAGACGTCAGCAACATCATACAGTAGTTCTCTGCTGTTCACCTGTTGGTTCTCGTGACATCTGTCACACTTGAACAAAGATGCATTGTTGTGCCATTGTCCTGCTTTATTACTCTGTAATCATCAAACTAATAATAGTCAAATAAACAGTTAGAGCTCCAGGCTTCCTGCTCCAACAAAGCAAACACTCAGAGCAAATAAGTACTGCTGGACTGTGCAAAACGTCAAAACAGGTCCATAGAAATAAATGTTCTTAAACACACAACAGAGATGCCTATCATCAGAAATAAAACAGACTTATCTGTAAACACTTGTGAAATGCACATTAAAGTGAACATTCAAAATGTGAACATTCAAAACATTCTTACTTTATTTATTTATTTATTTTAAATACCCAAGTGGGATCAAATTAGAGTAAACGGTAACACTTTACAATAAGGTCTCATTAGTTAATGCATTAGCTAAAATAAACTATCAATTAGCAAAAAATCATTTATTAATATTTTGTTAATGTTAGTTAATACAAATAATTTTTTGTGTATTAACTTGTGTTAACTTTTGATTTTAAAAATGTTGAAATTTACATTATTAATAAATATTAATTCATGTTAACTAATGTAGTTAACTAACAAATGAAACCTTATTGTAAAGTGTTACAGAGAGAGCGAGCCGTTCCTGAAAAGATAAAAAACATAACACAAAACAGCATTCTTAGAGAAACATTACAAACGTCAAACTGTGCATTGTTTAAACATGGAATAAAAATAAATATACATCAATTTTGTTCAAAAGTACTTGAAGCGGTTTATGCATGCGAAAATAATGTTTGTTTTCAAACCCGAATCATTTGATGCTCAAACAAACAGAGCGGTGTCTCAGTGGAGCTCGAGTGTTTCCAGAGAACTGTACCCACAGATCGCTTGCCATCATCTCTCTGCATTAGATTGGACAGGAAATATTATTTTAACACTGAAAATATTTTCTTCCCTTCTATCATCATTGTCTTTCAGTCTTGAGTCGGATGCGGTCTCACTGTGTTTCGGAGACATGTCATTATTTTCACCTGTGTCTGCGCGTCCATTCGAGCGGTGAGCTGAAAAATAACCTCTTTGCTCACAGGGTAAAAATATCAATTCCACTGAAGGTTCATGTGCGCTTATTAAACACAATGTCATTTTCAAAAAGTGTGTGTAATTCACTGAGGTTATTATGTCCATTCAATCCTTCCACCCATAAGCCTCGCTGGTCGAAACATGCTGTTCTTCTGGTCTCGTGGTCGTGACTAGTGAAGTGGCTCCCACGGGATTCTCCCAGAAAACCCTTCCCACACTCATCTACACAGCCTGGTCTGAGATCCTGGAGATGTTGTCGAAGTTGTGGACTTGCGTAGACAGGGATTTGCGGCTGTCTGTACTGGTTCTCGCTCTGACTCTCTCCTTCGGTGTCTCGTCTCCACCGGAGCAATGACAGATGAACGCCGCTTTAAACTCCTCTCGAAATTTACCTGCGAGAAAACAGGATCTGATTTAAATAAGGTTCCGTTTGTTGAACTTGAACTAACATTAATACATTATTCTAAAGCATTTATTATCTAATGTTAATTACAGCATGTGCTAGTATCTGTTGATATTATTTATGGACCTCAGCTGACATGAACTAACAATGAACAGTTTCATTAAAATTAAAAAGGGGATATATGTAAGAAATTAAAATATTAATCACTTTTTTTTATTGCCATCGTGTGAACAGCTTGTAAAAAAAAAAAAAAAAAAAAGAGACCTTCCCCGACTTCCTAGGTTGTCTATGAAAGCCTGTAGACAGATTTTTCACATTGCCAGATCTATACAGTCTATAGTCTCAAATATATTTATATTCAAACTATCACTTATTATCTCTAAAGGTGTGCCTCAAGGCTCCATCCTGGGCCCAACCCTTTTTTCTATCTACATCAATGATATAGCCAGAGCTGCTGGCACCTCCCGGATTCATCTTTATGCAGATGATACCATTTTGTACTCAGTTGGTTCCTCTCCCAATTCTGCGGCTTCCAGTCTTAAACTCAGCTTCCCCTCTATAGAGCAGTTCTTTGACAATCTCCACCTCCGTATTAACACCAGTAAGACAAAATGTATCCTTTTTAGCCGAAAACCGGTTACCGAGACTCCACTTACAATCACCTGCATGAACGGTATGGCTCTGGAGTATGTCAAAAAATATAAATATCTAGGTATCTGGTTGGATTCATCCCTGTCATTCATTACACACATCAATAACCTTCAAACAAAAGTCAAAGCTAGACTAGCCTTTCTTTTTCGCAATAAAGCTTCCTTTACTCACGCTACCAAATGCACCCTCGTTAAGATGACAGTACTGCCAATTCTGGACTATGGCGATATTATGGCACCATGGTGGACTATGGCACCAAACACAGCCCTAAAAAAACTTGACACAATCTATCATTCAGCCATCTGTTTTGTCACTAATGCACCCTTTCACACTCATCACTGTGACCTGTATAAACTTGTGGGCTGGCCCTCCCTTTATACCCGGCGGCTCCATCATTGGTTTCTCTTCATATACAAGACAATCCTGGGCAAGACACCTCTCTATTTGTCATCTCTTCTTCATGCCGTTCATAACACCTATCACACAAGATCAAGTAATTTGATTAAATTGAGTACCCCCCCTACTTCTACTTTTGGACGTAATGCCTTCCGCTTTGCAGCAGTACATGACTGGAACATACTACAAAATACCCTGAAACTTACATCTCTGATCCCAATCTCCACCTTTAAGCAAAACCTCCAAAATTACATAGTTGACTCTTGTTCCTGCTGACAATCATGAACCATATTTATACACACATTTTTAAGCACTTTATTCTTTTTCTTTTTCTCTTTTCTTTGTTGCCTACCTTTTTGAATTCAATTGCTTGTTCTATGTGTCATGTGTTTGACCATGTACAGTTGTACAGTATGTTCCTATTTATTCCTGTAGCCTCTTGGCCAGGTCATGTTTGTAAATGAGAAGTGGTTCTCAAACAGTTTACCTGGATAAATAAAGGTTAAATAAAATAAAATAAAAGAACTGTTAATCACCTCATCTGTGGATATGATCGAGCTGCTGTAAACATATCCACATCTCTATGATCAGAGGATTTATGAACTGATGTCAGTTCTGTTGTGTGTGTATGTTGTTATCGAGAGGAAAGCGGAGCACATATTTACATATTCATCTAAACGTCACTTTCAGCAGCGTCTGGATGTTATATCGCTGAAAAGGTATTTCCAACTTCTTTTTACCTCTAAGCGGAGAATGAAAGTTCTGATTAGCTATATCGGGCCTTGAATCACATCCAAGGTATGGTAACGTATGTGTGCATGAGTGATGACTTATATATAAAATTTTTGCACTTTGTTTCTGGCAGTGTATTTTATATTCTCCTTTTTAAAAACATCAAATGCTGTTTTTAGACCTTTCAAAATCCCAAATAAAAAATGTTGGTCCCAAGGTGACTGGTGGAATTAAACGGATTAATTTATTTTCAGTAGGTGCAGTGAATCCTCCAGACTGAAATGGCCAGGTAATGATGTGCTCAGTTATCAGAGCGGCACAAAGAGAATATTACAGTGCTGCTGAAGAAATAATGTGTGTGCTCGTTATGAATGGAAAGGTACAGGATGTTTCCGGAGGGCGAACAGCATCTCAAAGCTTTGAAGTCTTGTGTGTGTTTGCAGGTAGTGAAGGGAATGACAGGTGTAATGCCTGAATGTGACCAGCAGAGGGAGGAAACGCATACAGCGCAGTGCTTCTGAACTCTCTGATATGACACGCCAGCTCTCTGCTAACAAGATGAGGATTTGAATCTGGTGTGTAAAGAAGGAAGACACTCATAATATGCAGTGCAGTGACGGTGAGTCTCCAGAACCAGACGTGGAGAGCTCTGATGTAGCTGAACGTGTTAAAGACTCACCGCTGAGGAAGTTGTAGATGATTGGATTGGCGGCACTGTTGGCGTATATCAGCCAGTGTGAGAAGGTGAACCAGGCGTAGACAGTCTCTCTGTTGTCTGTGTTCTTGAAAGCACCAAATACTCTGCGGATAACAGATAGACATAAACGTGTGGAAAGCTCGTTTCCGCTGCAGAATAAAAATGAAAAAGGTGATTGCGACTTTTTATCTCGCAATTCTGACTTTTTTAATCAGAATTGCTTGATGATAAAGTCGCAATTGTGTGTTATAAAGACAGAATTGCATTATATAAAGTCGCAATTGCGAGTTATAAAGTCAGAATTGCGTGATATAAAGTCGCAATGTGTTATTAAGTCAGAATTGCATTATATAAAGTCGCAATTGCGAGTTATAAAGTCAGAATTGTCTGATATAAAGTCGCAATTGCGAGTTATAAAGTCAGAATTGTCTGATATAAAGTCGCAATGTGTGTTATAAACTTTAGTAGTAAAGTTGTGGAAGAATTGTGAGAAAAGTCAGTCTTTTTTCTGGAATATAATTGGAATATAACGCGCAATTGTGAGTTTATTTTTTGCAATTCTGAATTTCTATCACGCAATTCTAACTTTATATCTCGCAATTCTGAGAAATAAAGTCAGAATAATGAGATGTAAACTCGCAATTGTGAGATAAAAAGTCACAATTATCTTTTAAAATGTTTTATTCTGTGGCGAAAACAAACTTCCATATAAACATAATGCAACTTTCAAAAACAAAACATTTTGAATAAATAAAGCACATATTTCAAATACAGTGGGACTCTCCTCTAACAAACCTTACAAGGAGCAGATTTTATTTCAACAATTTATTAAATGTATTTTATTTGCAGCCTTCATTTCAGCTCAACACATGCCGTCTGGAAAGCAGCTTAAACGAGTCCTTTCAGGACCTCAATACATTGCAGATATGCTCACTGAATATAAACCCAACAGATCACTCAGATCATTAGGATCATATCAGCTAGAAATACCAAGGGTTCACTCTAAACATGGTGAGTCTGCTTTTAGCTATTATGCCAGCCACAGCTGGAACCAGCTTCCAGAAGAGATCAGATGTGCTCCTACAGTGGTCACATTCAAATCCAGACTCAAAACACTTCTGTTTAGCTGTGCATTTACTGAATGAGCACTGTGCCGCTGTTCGTCCGACTGTTTGTACTGTACTGTATTTTACTCTATTTTTCTAAACTGTTTTAATTATTCTTATTTCTTTTAATTATTTTAATTTCTCCTATGTCAGCAGGGCATTTAGCCCGAAACTGTAAATGCCCACTCAGAAGGTGATAATGTGAAAGTGACGTGTATTAATGTGGGTTTGAAAGTAGAACAGTATTTAAATGACGATATTAAAGTTTTCGTCTGAGAAAGAATGTGAACGCAGTGCTAAAGTGCTAAAGAAAGTGAAAAGAACGTGTGAGTAAATGAGGGAGAAAAGAAAGTTAAAGGAAAGTTGATAGATGGAAGTCGTAAGAAGATTGAAGGTTAAAAGAAGGTTGAAAGATTTAAGTCTTAAGGGAATCCTTTGAAGGAAAGATCTATAATAATATTCTTTTTTTATTTTTTAAAAGTACTGTATTTTATTTTATTTTTCTAAACTGTTTTAATTATTCTTATTTCTTTTCATTATTTTAATTTATTCTATGTAAAGCACTTTGAATTGCCATTGTGTATGAAATGTGCTATATAAATAAACTTGCCTTGCCTTGCCTTGCCTAGTGAGGGGAAAATACTTAGTTTAACGGACTTATCTACAAAATAAAATATTTTAACTCAACTAATTCAGCTGACTCAAAAGTAGACGTGTAATAAACAAGATAGTTTGCATTATGTCATTATTGCTGAACAAACACCAACTGGTTGATCAGAACGTAGAGCTGAGATTGAGTTATGCGTCACTGGACGCTTCGCACTGTCTTTATAAAATGCTATACAATCATTTCAAATCAATTTCTTAGCATAAATATTGCATAAATTCAATTGCAGTCAGAATCATCAGTATCACAAAATACACCCTGTGATAAAACCCTTCTACTTCTCTGTCTCTGTTGGTTATCGTCTTTGTGGTTTGCATTTGTATTCTGCTGAGATTTCTTCGGATTAAAATATAATTTATATTGAGTGACTACATGTGGCTAAAAAAGATTTGATTATCTGAGTGAATCGTGTTGATCATACATCTGACAAGCACATAGCAAAGCCCTGGTAAACACTCAGAAAACGAATGGGTTATGATAGATAAGCGCTAATTACTTTTTCTTCAATGCAAAAATCTAGTTACAATTGATTATTGTGGGTGAAATAAAGACAGTGAGACTCGAAGAGCTATCTTCATTTTTTGAATTACTGCTAAAACATTACTAGAGGAAAATTCATTACAGATTCTTGGTTTGAACAGAACTCCGACTACAAAGGGCCGCATAATTAACAGATATAATCTCAGCAGTCTGTCTCATGCCTTTAACAATGGCTAAATTGTAAATGGTAAATTTCACACACATATTTTTTAAGTAAATCTCACATATGGAATTAAGTAAACTCTACTTAACTAAGTTAAGTGAAAGTAACAAAGAAAATAAGTAATTTTAACTTGGCTAGTAAAAGGTTGAGTAATATTTATTTAATTGAAGTTTCCTTTGCAATACATTTCAATCAAACAATATAATATTGAATTAAGTATATGCTTTACTTAAAAATACCTAAGTAATTAATACAATAGATATTGTGTAAGACAGCATATCTACATATCAGATGTTAAAGCATCATGTGAACGCAGAGACCTCAATACTTGGTAGACAATACACAATGACGGGAACATTTGATGGATCGTTTTTGTGTTTGAATGTGTCATTTTGAGTAGAAAATGAACTCCAAATGGCACAAAATGGCAAGTTACTAATCCTGACAACAAAAGTCAAGTCAAGTCAAGTCAAGTTTATTTGTATAGCGCTTTTCACAATACAGATTGTATCAAAGCAGCTTCACAGTATTCAATTTAAATAATACAACAAAGTTTGTTTCAAGAGGAATTTATTGATTGATAAAATTAAATTAAATATCCCCAAAATATCCCCAACTGAGCAAGCCAAAGGCAACAGTGGCAAGGAACTGAAAAACTCCATCAAGTGACCTAATGGTGTCCTAAAACTCCATCAGGTGACCTAATGGAGAAAAAAAAACCTTGGGAGAACCCAGGCTCAGTCGGGGGCCAGTTCTCCTCTGGCATTTATGAGCTAGAGGCCGGATTGTAGTTTGAACTGTGGGATTATATGAATGCCTGGCTGAAGAGATGCGACTTTAATCTAGTTTTAAACTGGGAGAGCGAGTCTGAGCAACGAACAGTATCAGGAAGACTATTCCAGAGTTTTGGAGCCAAATGTGAAAATGCTCTCCCTCCTTTGGTGGATCTGGATATCCTAGGTATGACCAAAAGCCTTGAATTTGAATTTTAAAGCAATGATGAAACTGTGTAAATACAGTTTGAAAACAGTGAAAAATCAACCTCATTAATTATTCAAGGCCCAGTGCATGATGGGAACACCAGTATCAGAAAAGTTGAGTAATTTTACTTAATTTTATAACGTCGATATTTACGCTTTCATTTCTACACGCTTGAATTGAGCACTAATATAGAATTTACTTAATTTTTTTTTAACTCTTGCCTGAACTAACTTTTTCATGTAAATTACATTGTTTTTTTCTGTAGTATTTAATTTAACACAAAATCATTTTTATGGAGTGAATCTCACAAGAACATGGGAAAATTTTACCCCAAAATTAAAAGGACAAAGAAAAATAATTTGCATAAAGAAAATGAAGCCAATTTTAGGATAATCCATCCATTCATTTTGACATTATTTTCATGATCAACAATGAATTTTATATTAAGTGTCTTTAACTACAATGTACCAACATTTAAATGAATCATTTGATACAGTGCACTTATTGAGTACATACATGTTTTTCACTGTACTTATATTTAAAAGCTGTAATTGCATCTATAATCTATACACTTGACCTTTCCTTACATCTTAACCCACCCTTAAACCCTTAAAGCCACCCATACCAGCAACCCTGTCCTAACCTTACCTGTATATCAGCTCAATAGCAGCACAAGTGTTTTACAATACATCAACACAAGAACTACTTTGTACGTAAAAAAATATATTTATCATTATTTTGTTGATGTAAGTACATAGTAAAGACACCTAACATAAAGTGTGACCCAAACGATAAATATATTATTAGTTAAATTTGGTATTTTTAACTCATGATAGTGTGCCTTTTATTTATGCTGATCTAAAAATGATTTTAAAAATGTGGATCACAGTTGAGAATAATGAGAATCACAATAAACCCTCTCAAAAAGCCATTAATTGGTGTTAGAATAACATCACGATAAAAAAGAAAAATTGAATGGTCCTAAAAATAAGCTTCATTGTCATTGTGCGAAATATAATGTCCTGTTTTTTAACTTTGTTAGCCGGACGTGTTCTTGAGAGCCGTAGTGAGCGTCACACACAGAGAGCGAGGAGGCGTAGGCGTCTTACCTCTTCATGATGTTGAGGACACTGATGGGCAGGTAACAGAGCGCGAACACAAACAGCACCACCATCAGCATGCGGGCCGTCTTCCGGCGGGCTTTCACCTGTTTGATCTCCGCTGAGACGGTGCTGGTTCTCACCTTCACCGATTCTCCCGAGCCCACGGCGTGAGCTGAACACTGCAGAGACTTCCACTTCCTCTGAAGCACCGACGACGTCCCGGGAATCTGCTCAGGGATGGGAAACAATTCTCATTTTAACTGTAAAAATGCTACAGTAAAAACCTGTCACCCAGCCAACAGAAATATGCTAAAGATTCCTAAAAATCCTAAAAGATTCCTCTGATCCTAGGCTAAAATCTCAAGATCTTTGATTGTTGCTCCAATTAATTAATCAATTTGATCTTTGAATTTCTGGCAGTGTCAAAAGATTTGTCTCACAGTCCTGCAGTGTGACTTCTCCTATGATGACTGTCAAATTGTCTTTGTTTTTCAAGACAAGCCATGACCAAAATTAACATTAGAGATTTCTCTGTAGCCAGCATTTCAGTCCTGTGTGTAACGCAGCTCACCGTCACCGAACTGTGAATGTACGTGTCATGGATGATGATGTAAAACTCTGGATGAATTTTCTCGTCTCGACTGTCTTACAGTCTGACATTAATGACAACTGAGATCTTACAGTGTGACATGACTTACAGCGATGATCATGTTTGTGCAGTCTGACAAGCAACAATCGTAAAGGACTATAGTAAATCGTACAGAGTGTGATAATCGCTTAAGTCATGAAAACGTTATGTCTGAGTGTGCTCTGAACGGTCAAAACGAAAAAAAATAAAAAAAAATAATAATAATTCTTGGTTATACAAACATTGAGGGAACATTTCATTTCACAAACATTATAGAAATGTTACTTTTGATAGTTTTCTGAACATCTGAAACATTAGATAAAAATCCAGTATCAGAATTTTTTTTATTTTTTTTATGTTCCATGAATAGTGTTTAGGGAATGTTTTTGTACTAAAGTTTTGGGAACATTATGAAAGACCAGATGACCTTGAACAAGCGTTCTATTAATGTTACTGGGAGAACGTTTGTTCATAACTTTGAGAAAACCTTGACAGAACGTTAGGGAAGTTCTGAGAGTGTTCCCTGTTAGCTGGGTAATTGGTTAATAATAAGTTCCCTTATTATTAGGGGAACCTTATAGGGGAACTGGGTGACACTTTATTTTACAGGGTCATTGTTACATTTGTTACATGTATTCTGCATAATTACATCCAACTAACCCTACAACAGACCTAAACCTAACCCTTTAGTAAGTACATGTACTTGATTAATATTACTCAGTACTTAAATGTATAATTACACTGTAACAAAGACACCTTAAAATAAAGCGTAACCAAAAACTGTAATAGATCTAACAGGACATTTCTTGTGATTTTACAGTAAAATACTGTTAAACTGTTAATATGGTTACCACATTAAAAAAGGGAAATTGTGCAGCTCACTACGCTTACAGAATATACAGACAAATGCAGTCATTTCTAAACAGTTCAAATGATGTTGAGCTATGATGTGTTAACAAGTCAAGAATGCGTACATACCTGCTGACACCAGAGTTTATGACAGATCTGAATGTACGCCAGGACCATCAAACATAATGGAGCAAAATAAGTGACAATAAAGAAGCAGGTGTGGTACACTTTAGGGTAGATTTCATCTGTAGAAGAGAGAATCAAATGCAGAATCAGTCAGTTGCACATGGCATTCTGTACGTAAAAGCAGAAGGGAATTTTTAGATAAAGTAAAGGGAGTTTTTAGGCATTGATGGACATTTATCTCTGCAGGAATGATGTACTGACCATTCAGCATCCATTATTTCCACTTACTCAATTACTTCCCCTTTCTTGAACATTCTACTAATTGAATGTTGCAAGACCTTATTAAACCTTTTCAAATGGATTTCTTATGGACTTGTTTTCAATATATATAGTTTTTTCATTTCAATATAATGTTCCTCAATTAAACCTAATTTCATCCATTGCTTAAATGTGAAAAGGCACTCTCATTTCCCTTGACAAAGGCCTTCATGCTGTGTTTTACAGTATGTATATGAATTTATGAATTACATTAATTCAAATCAGAGAAGAAGAGATTTTATGTTTCGTGTTCCTTTGATATAAATGGGATCCTTTGATCATCCATGGGACCTGAGGCTTTCAAACTGGAAAAAAAGAAGAAATATATATTATATATATATTGTACTTAATCTCCGGAAGGTAAAACATGAATAATTACTGAAAATGTTTGGGGAAAGTTAACAACCTCCACATATTTTCAGTGAACTTAAAGTTCGCCATTATGCTTTCTTCAGACATTACCTTTACCTTAGTGTGTAATAGAGCTGCTGTTTGAGAATGTAAAAGGTCTGAAAAGTTTCAAAGATCAAAGTGCTCGACAAATAAAGTTATTGTCTCCTAAAAGTAAGTATCGATTCTGAACTAGCGAAACGAGTCGTCAATAACTCCAGTCTCACTTCCTGTTACAAACCTATGTAACAATGTAAAACATTTGCATAATGCCAGCCTCTGGTCTTCATTGGCTGCCCGCGAACAGCATCTTTTTTGCTCCGCCCTCAAACACATAGACAGTATGAGAAATGGACACAGCGGCCCCGTAGACTTCAATGGAGAAAACTGAAGTCAATTAGAAGCACTCACTTCCTGATGGCTGAGCGTACTGCGCAGACTCAAACTGAGCTTGACGACGTAGATGTGACGTGAGCAACCCGTCTGTCTTCTAGTAGCTGTGCCAAGAGAAATCTGAATCATTCCCTTCCCAATCTTGCAGAGACGGAGAGCGTGAGTAGGAGCTGTCCATGAGCTAGGAGCAACTTTATGACTCTCTATGGGCTTCTCCCTTGACTTTATCGGACTGTATGCCTCCACATCCCCCCGATTGACTGCGAGCTTCTCCTCTTGTCTATACGGTAATTTCCAGAGAGTCGCGTGGTTATGACACAATCGTTAGCCTATTTTTATAAAACTGCTTCTACGGGGCCATAACGTAAGATACAAGGTAATGGAGCCTTTTATACATTGTCGTGTTTCTTTAGAAATAATAAAAGGACAAATGGAGTCTTTAAACGCCTCAGATGTAAAGTTATTCGCTGTCAAAGTGACGCCAAGATGAATGGGAGTCAATGGAATGCTAACAGCAGGTGATGGTCCGCTAATCAATGGCGGCGTCCGGGGAAGGTACGCTTTCCGGGTGCTGGATTACCCCCTTGCTCAAACACTGTCATGTTGTTCATGTCGAGAAGACGACATTTTCTGCACCGCGAATCCACTTTGCTACACTTCAAAAGGATGAGACTCAGTGAGATACGGTTAAACCGACACCATCATTCCTGTTCGTATCACTGTGTATTAAGCACTGAAGAAAAGCTGAAATTAACAGACATTTTGTTTTTGACACGAGCTGTTAGCGGTAGACCAATCACAACAGACTGGGCCAATCTGACCAATCAGAGCAGAGAATAATACGCCGAATAAACGGGGTTATGGCGACACATTTATAGCTCTGAAAACCTCATTCCCCATTCATTGTAACTGTGCGTAAAACAAAACAGTATTAGACATTTCTTCTTTTGTGTTCTATGAAAGAAAGAAAGCGTGTGTATAAAGAAAGAAATGAGGGTGAGTATAAATAAATACTATTTCCTGCGCTCGATTTTTACTTCAAATCTTTGCATAAACCATTTGGAAATAAACAAAGATCTAAGAACTAAGCTTGATTTCCACTCCAGCTTTAGCACTATCTATTTTAAATGTGTATATAATCAGCAGCAAAATCAAACACATGAACTTAAGCGACAAATCACAAGGGAAGGCATGGGATTTCGCAGCAATGACAGCTAGAAGAAATGTGGAATGATTTCTCATTTCCAGGAAAAGCAACAAATGAGTATGATTAATAACATGATTACAAACAATAATTTAATGGAGACAGACATGTGCTTTGAATCGCCTCCCCATTGTCATGGAGACGCCTGTTAGACTCTTGAGACTCTGTGATTATATCTGAGAATGTGCTCGCTGCATTTACATGTCCTGTGTGTGCTGTGGAAGCAGGAGTTAAGAGTCTTATCACCAAATTACTCCTCCCACTTCATCACACATCTGGTGGAGAGTGATATATTCTTCAAAAGCATCTCATGCCGTTTAGATTGACAGCCCAGGTTTGTAATATTTAGCAGAGCTGGGCTTTATCACTGTGATGTTTGGCAGCCCTAGGGAGAATGGTATAAAGTGGTAAGAAATGACAGCCAGACACTTTAGCAAATCCCACTGAATTTATTGTGATTGGCATGTTCTCTGAGCGCAGTGATTTTCTCAAACACCTGTGGCTGAACCCAAGCCCATGACTTGCTGCACGACTTCACAAAGGGCCAAAAATAGCTCTGGTTATCATTCTGTCAGCTTCACGACAGATGTAATTATGTACGGCCTTCGGAGAGCTGTTCCAAAAAAGTGACAGAGCATCAAAATATTGAGAATTATTGAGAAGACTCTTTTAAGATACTTTTAATGTTGGCGAGATGTTTACTTCTGAGATCCACTTTTGATTTCACTTTAATCTCATATTTATAGTGCTATGGAATATACAATGAGCTGAAATCAAAATTGGAATCTTTGATCTGAAAAAATAAGTTTATTTTAAAGGTGCTCTAAGTGATGTCACGCGTTTTTTAGGCCAAAACATTTTTTGTCACATCCAGCAAACATCTCCTCACTATCCGCTAGCTGCCTGTCCCCTGAACACACTGTAAAAAAAACGCGGTCTCTCTAGGCACCACAGGCTCCACAAACGGCAACAAAAACAAACTGGGCTCACCCGTACCACGAAACCCAACAAACAGTGCTTCGGCCAATCACCGACAAGAAGTATTTGAGGGGTGTGGTTTGGGGGTTAGTGCGCGTACACATGAAGGGGGTGTGGAGGAGAGAGAAGCATGAAGAGGGAAGTTTGAATTATGGCCGACACACGACCAAAGAGACGACGTTCCGATGAACAAATTGCAAAGAAGAGGGACAAGGATAAGGAACACGTGAAGTACCGAATTTACATCGGAAAAACCTTTGAAAGGTGGCGAGAACTCCGCCGGCAGAAGGGATTCCAATCCGACATTCAGGTGCTCTGTTTTTGCAGAACAGGTAAATCCATTTTTCTTTCTAAATTGACGTTCATGTTCGCCAAACCAACACAAGGATGTAATTAGCTAGAACTATGCAGTCAGCGTTAACTTTGGTGAATACAACATGTATGTTTCTAGCAGCTAGCGATCAATCTCTATTGTAAATGATCAAGCAAATTCACAGTAGAGCAACAACTTGTGTGAATGATTGTTTTCACCCACTGTTTGTTATGAATTTGAATGTTAACTTTGACTAAATTTGTTTACGACGCCACCGTTGTTTATGCTCACTGGGAAACGCGAAGCTAACGTTATCTTGCTATTATTGCGTCCTTGTATGGGAGCTATAGTTATAACCTCAGGTGGCGAAACGATTTTAAGATAATGTTTCTCTTTTTCTGCAATATATAAAAGCATTTATCTAATTTGGTGGCATTACACATTGAATGAAGTATCAGTAAAACATAACTTTGTTTGTAGTGACTACTTTGACTTTTCTTTATGCCGGAAGGGAGGGGAGGAGGGAGGAGACGGGATGAGGAGGAGGGAGGGTCTAGCTAGCCTCCGATTTGTTTGACAACAATTCGAATGTCAACAAGAAGTTACGACTCCCGGCATCGCTTATAGCACCTTTAAAATGGTGTATATGCAATGATGTTAACTATAGTGATTTGATTTATATGTATATATATATATTGATCAACGTTATGTAATATATTAAGCACAGCAAGAAGCCTCAGGGCATGCATTATAATACTTTCATAAAACTTAACTTAAAAGTGAAATAAGCGTGTCATTTCTCCATGTTTTAATATAAAAGTTGAAGAATGTGACACTTCTGAGAACGCGATGCATGCACAATTTTCTTTACCATATTTGTTTAAAGGGGTGGTTGATTATGATTTAACTTTTCTAACTTTAGTTAGTGTGTAATGTTGCTGTTTGAGCATAAACAACATCTGCAAAGTTAAAACGCTCAAAGTTCAAAGCAAAGGGAGATATTTTCTTTAAAAGAAATCACTTTTTAAAGACTACAACAAACGGCTGGTAGAGACTACACCACATTCCTCACGGGTTAGTGACATCACCAACCCTAAAATTTACATAAACCCCACCCCCGGAACACGATTTATAGATTATCAAAACAGAATATGCTAATCAATGACTACACATAAGCTACATATATTCATCAACTAATCATTCAGAAACATCCTGTTGCATTCTACATGTTGTCATTTCTTCCTGAGTCTCTCCATCATTGTCTGAATGGTTTGAACATAAAAGGCTAAACGTTTTTGAAATTTTCAGTGCATGTCTGTGTGAGTGGAAGCTGTTGAAGCTCCGCCCCCTGTGCTGGGAGCAGCGACTAATTTGCATTTAAAGGAACAGACACAAAACGGTGCGTTTTTGCTCACCCTCAAAAATGTAAAATTTTTACATGCTATATAAAAATATCTGTGGGGTATTTTGAGCTAAAACTTCACATACACACTCTGGGGACATCAGAGACTTATTTTACATCTTGTGAAAGGGGCATTATACCACCCCTTTAAAATGTGGTATTGTGTAGATGTAAATAAAAGCCTAAATTGAATAATCACATAAAGCAATCATATCTCTTCACAATACTTGGATTAATCCACGCATTTAATATGGATTTATGAAGTTTTGGTTTCCTGCACTTTCAATGGAGGGACAGAAACCTCTCAGGTTTCATAAAAAAAAAAAATACTATTTATATAATAGTGTAAATGTAAATGTCTATTTAATAATAATAATAATAATAATGCATTTTATTTATAGGCGCCTTTCTCAACACTCAAGGTCACCTTACAAAATCAACAATAAAACACTCAATCCATTTAACATTGAATCAGCGCAAGCAGGCAATATAATAACATAATAATACTATTAAAAAAGAACAGGAGAAAGGGTGGGGTCCTTACAGTCAAAACAAATGTAAAAGTTAAAGAGAGTATGCCTGTCTAAAAAGATAAGTTTTTAAGTGAGTTTTGAAAGTAGTTATGGACGTGGAGTGTTGAATGTAGTGGGGCAGAGAGTTCCAGAGGTGTGGGGCTGAATGACTGAAAGCTCTAAACCCCATGGTAACCAGACGAGCATGTGGAAGGATGAATGGAGGAAGAGGACCTGAGAGAACGGGTGGGCATCTTGATATGAAGGAGCTCAGTGAGATACTTGGGGGCAAGATTATGGATAGCTTTAAATGTAAGGAGAAGAATTTTATAAATTATGCGATATTTGAAGGGAAGCCAATGAAGTTGCTGCAGGACAGGTGTTATATGACTGATGAAGGGGGTTCTAGTAATGATACGGGCAGCAGAGTTTATCTAGGCGGGAGGTGACCAGGGTGTGAACCAGAATTTCAGCACTGTTGGCGGAAAGAGTTGGGCGTAAGCGAGAGATGTTACGTAAATGGAAATATGCTGACCGAGTGATATTATTAATGTGGGACTGAAATGACAGAGTACTATCTAAGATGACACCCAAACTCTTAACCTGAGGGGAGGGAAACACAGATGAATTTTCGATAGAGATGGAGAAGTCATTTATTTTAGAGAGGATGGATTTGGTGCCAATAAGGAGGAGTTCAGATTTGTCACTGTTAAGCTTGAGAAAGTTTAGCGAGAACCAGGATCTGATTTCCTGAAGGCAATTAGATAGGGAGGTGGGAGGAAGGGATGTAGTGGGTTTGGTGGATAAGAAGAGCTGGGTGTCATCTGCATAGCAATGGAACTGGATGTTATGTTTACGAAAAATATGGCCAAGAGGGAGAAGGTAAATAATGAACAAAAGGGGTCCAAGGACAGAGCCTTGGGGAACACCAGAGGAAAGGGGGGCAGAGTGGGATCTGAAATTTTTAAGTTCTACAAACTGATTTTTACACCAAGTATTTACACTGGTATTTACACCAAGTGAAATTAGTCCATGTTGTTGGCAGAGGGTATTTACACTGACTCCGCCCACCACTGTCTGATTGAGCCAATCAAAATCCACTGATAACAGATGCAGTGGTGAGGAGTGTAAGGTGGATGGCGTTAGCTTTTGGTGCGACCGACCCGAGTTCAAATCCGCCTTTTACCGAACTCATTCTTCTCCTTTTTCCATCGCATATCAGCTCAGAAAGGGATTTATTTTACAAAAAAATTAAGAATTATAAATTCAAATATCCTTAAAAGTATCTTAATTTGTCTTTTGAAGATTAACCAAAGTCCTATGGGTTTAGAAAAACATGAGGGTGAGTAGGCGAGAGCAGGGCACAACCTAATGCTTTTTGACTTTCTCAGTGTGTGTAAACCTACTTAGGTTCAGAGTATTTGTTTTTACCAGCATTCATTTCACACATGTCTAGTACAATTATGTGGTGTTGTTTCATTAATACGGTGTATACTTTTTTCTTGATTTACTCCAAAAGAATGGAAGTGAAATGTGACAACATGCCCCATAGGTGGGATTCATTGTAACATAACCATATGACAGATTTAAATGTTTTCTGATCTAATCAAACTAGTATACAAGACAAACTATTTTACTATATAAAACAAAATCTTTTCTCAATAAAACACAATTATTAACTTTTTTATATATAAAATAATGGCATTTTTTAATAACTAATTTTTGAGTTTGACAACAAACACCACAAAATGCAGCTATGAAGCATAGTTCAAAACACAATAATAATGAATAATTTCTGAACATTGACTCTCAGTCTTTATTCACCTTTTTCTCATGGTTTCTTAATAGAATTCATTAAGTATAGAATAGAATATTGTAGTTCTAATAGAGGCTCATTGTAACACAGTATGACAACATGCCCCGCCTGCACAACTGGGATTTAAACCCGGCTAATAAAAGTAAAAGTAATGTGCTTTTGCAATGATTAAATAAATGTTCAGTGATATCTCCCAAAGATTTCAGATTTTTGGCGATTTTTTTTCTCTATATAGTGTTGAAATGGCAACTAGTAAATACACTAAGTTTCATCAAACTGGCATGTGTGGAAGTATTTAAAGCAAGTGTGTTACAACTAGCCCCGTGTTAGGTTGTGTCCCGCTCACCCCTATATGATGTAATTTATCCCTTTACCTAATTTGTTCTATTCCCCAATTAAAATTGGCATTTATCAGTTTAGTAACCTGCATTTAGACCTCATTTGTTTTGTTGTGTGACAGCAAATCTTGCAATGAAATCCTGACTTGGTGATGTGAAATTCTATTTGTTCGATATTGGAAAAGTTGAAATTGGTTTAATTTTTCTCATTCACCAAATTGCCTGGCACCAGGGAGATTAGTGTTTGACCCAGTGCTAATCCGCTGGGCCCTCACCTCCTCTCACGGGCTGCTTTCACTGCTGGATGCCTGACTCATCGGGGCCACTGTGTGAGACTCATCGGGGAGGACGGCCCACGTCTCTCATCAGGGGGCCGCGCTCTGCCTTTCATGTCTTTTCATCTCTCATAGTGTCTTTTTGCTCAGCAAGGGAACGATCAATGCAGACAGATGTAATCTTTGTAAAGGAATATGCCACGCAGCAATATAAACGTTTGAATCCATTTGAGTCTGATTAATGTTGACTCCAACAACACGCAGTACGGAACAGTTGGGAAACTGGGAGAAAAAGGGGGGAAATGTGCCTTTGGGTTTTCGCTTTTGACAAATTTCCATTTATAAAACTGAAAGGAGAATATACTGAAACATTACTGATAAATCCCACTAACAACGGCCAGTATGAGGAGTTCATTATTCACAACAGTATGTTGAGCTGAAACGTTAAAGAGGATGTGATGTAATCACAAATTCTACGAATACAAAATATAACTAATGATTAGACACAAAGGGTGGTTAGGTTGGACTGTTACCTGGAATTACTGAACAAATCATACTGTATTGTACACAGCATATTTTTTATATTCAAAACTTTATTCTGATAATATTACTACTTTAATCTCTTAATGTTAATACTTTATTCACATAAAAGGCCATAAAAAGGATTATTCTCAAAAAAAAGTATGACTAAATCCATGTCATTCAGTCTCTGAAGCATGTGTGAAATCACGGCAATTCTATTGGCCAACGGCAGTCACAAGACGTGAAATGGTGCGCCATTATGACTATAAAATGGTGCCGCATTAGACATCATTAGCTTGTTTGTCTTCAGGAAGCGTTATTTGTGAAATAGTTTGCCTTTTTTATTGTTGTTTGTCAGAATAAGAAATAAAAATGGGATGGTGAGCAAACAATTCAGCAAGTGTGCGTCTCCTTTTGTGCAGTTTGTTTAGAAGCTGAGAATGCACAGTCAGCTCTTGAGGAGAGCAGGAGGTTCATAGAAAAAATAAGTTAGATGAATTAGACTACAATCTCTGCGTAGGAGTCTTCCATTTTCTACTTAAAGGCCTGGATAAGGGCAAGGGAATTGGGCCCGAGGCGGTGAAAGAACTGTCATGTCAAAAAATGCCTCAAATTCCAGGGGGTTAATTGAACACTGTTGTGACGAGAACACAATTTTGGCCATAAAACAGCCATTTACTATGTTCTTGAGGTTGCAGTCGATACTCGATTAAGCCTTACTATCTCTCTGTGCTCCCATAGCAAAAAATAAATGGCCTGTTTAAAATGATATATAGCCCTAGTGAGAGGAGACGGTGAAGTAGCAGAAGATGTCTTACCTGCCCAGTGTTCATCACATACGGTGAACAGACTGGTTTTGTTGGTGAGCTCTGGCAGAAGACTGCTGCACTCCATGACTATAGCTTGAGGAATCATGATCACGCAGGAGACCAGCCAGATCAGAACGATACTCTTGCGGGCTCTTTTGGCAGTGCTCTTGAACTTCAGCGGGTGGCAGATAGCGTACCAGCGATCCTGGGCAATGCAGCTCAGAGTCAGGACCGAGACCGACACGGAGATCGTCTAGAAAGCAATAGACAGGAGATGGAGACCCACAAACCACAGTGTGAAACAAGAATTATGACCAGACAAAGAACGGTTACACATTATTTGAAGGTGTCCTAGTTACATTCTAATTATACATTTAAGTACTGAGTAATATACAGTACAAATAAACAATCTAATATACAGTAATATAATATAATTATGTAGGAAAGTAATTCCTGCTATTCTGTACACTGTCATATGCTAATTGTTATACTAGATGAAATATCAATCTCACAATTTAATAGTTTTATTTTATCAAAATACCACGATTAAGTGAACTTAGGGATGAGTTTAAAATTATTTAAAAACTTGCAGACTTCGCAGAAAACTAATCATTAGAAATAATTTCTTCATTTGTTCCCTTTCTCTAATTGAAATTGAAATGTTTAAAATAAAACATGCTTTCTTAGAAACTTGAGTTGGCAAATAACGTATAGGTTTTAACTATATCCTCAATATCAATTTCCATTGTCTTTTGTACAATTTGTCTTTTGTTCATCTTTGATGGGAATTACACAGAACAAATATCGGCAAGTATTAGCAATGGATTTTTTTTACAAGGTACTGTGGCTCTGGTTGACCTGAAACAAGGAAACATATTATTAATAATGTGGTCACAATTTAACTAAAACGAGGGAACAAATGAATAAATAGTGTGAACAATTTCTACTGTGGAAAGGCATGACCCAACAAATGTTGTTTTTGCCCCAAAATGTAGCTGTGAAATAATTAGTTGACATAGATAATTTAAGTTGATATTTCAATAATTGAATAACGCATTTGGATGTTCGTAGTATTATCAGTTAGTGGTCGCAAGTAAATAAATAAAATATTTAATCTTCACTAATATTACAGTTACTACTAATATTAGTAAGTGCTTTATTTTGTTTTTGTAGCTGGACTTTATGGAATCAAACCTATTTATAATTGAGAGGAAGTTTTAGGAACCCAATCAAAGTAAATCATAATAATAAATATTATTAATAATAATTAAAACAGGGAACAAGTTACAGAGCTCCTCCTTTAAGGAGTGGATACCAGACAGTCCCAATTAAAAACAAAAAGAGAAAAACAATGAATGCATGCATGTATTGCACTGATGTAGATGAAGCATTCCAGATTGGATCAGATTGAAACTCACAGATATCCATTTTCAGTCAATATAAATGTGTATTGTGTTGTAGAAATTTCATTTCTAAAAGAGCAGTACCCTATTTAAAAACAACAGGACGATGACATGATTATCGCTCGATTTTCAATGCGTGTGTTCTGTGCAAATTGTTCAATTTCCAACAGATATGCTTTTTGAAGTGCTCCACGCTGCATATGTCTGAATGCATCTGCATAGCAACTATTGTGATGTTCTGGCTTTACTCTAAATGTCAGCTTGAAGAAGTTTGAGCTTAAGTGTCTGGGATGCATTCGAATCAATCCTACATTATACTTGCATCAATCAAACATGACTCTATTTGAGGGTCAAAAAGCATGAATGTGATTAGAAAAAACCTGATTTTATTCAGGCATATGTGAACACTTGAAGGAGCTGCAGCCATGGCTCACAGCTGCTTCTTCAGTCTTGATAACTTCAAAACTCTCATTAATATTCAGTTATCCAACAAGGGAAGATTACTATGCCCATCAGGGATAGAGAAGAAACAACAGTACTTGTAGCTTTCAAACTCTGAAGGGTATGTCAGCGGAAATATTACAGATGATCCATTAGGTCCTTCAAAGGACAGAAGGTTGAGTAAATGTGTTCCTTAAAAATGACCAGAAGAGCATGTTGTCATTCAGGAACTCCATCAGTTCCATCAAATGGTGTTGACAAGCATGTCATTTATGGCAGTGCATCTTAATCTCAAAAAATTGAATAAAAAACAAAAAAAACCTTTCAAAGAGCTTAAGCTGTTTACGTGATTTACTGACGGCGAAGCAAAGCAATAACTTACAAAAAGTGCAAGCAGCCTTGAGCAGTAGAAACTGTGTTAGTTCTGCGTCAGAAGTTGCAGATGTGCAAGATCAAACATATCATAATTCACAAATGTATCAAAATATTTGAAACTGTATTTAGATGCATAATGGTTTCCTATGAAAATATAGTGGCAAATTATTTGATAAAAGTCCATACATTATCCGTGTCCTTACCTGTAAGTAAGGTAGTATCTTGCACAGGGTCTGTCCCAAGAACCAGGTTTCTGTAATGTCCACCACAAGACTTGCAGGAAGACATGTGATTGTGACTAGGATGTCTGCGAAGGACAGGTTCACGATAAAGTAGTTGGTCACAGTGCGCATGTGATGGTTTTTCCAAACTGCAAAACAAACTGAAATGAAAGATGCCATGAGGAATACAGTGTTTTCAAGAAAGTGTGGCTGTAAAAATTGTTGCATGAAATGCAGAATCCCAGCCAACAAGCAGTGCTGCAAAGATTAATTACAAACTGTAATCGGTTACTGATTCCAAATTACATGGCGAAAATTTAAGTTAGTGACATAATCCAATTACATTACACATTTAAGGTAATATAATCTGACTACTTTTAGATTACTTTTAGATTACTTTTGACCTAACTCGTTTATCACATTGATTTGAATAGGATAATCTTGTACCATATTGATATAAAAATACAAAATTGTAATGACTGATATGTTCTTTTACATTGTTTTGCGCATGTATTAATTCAAACGCTATTGAAGGAATGACTCAGAATGGCACTCTGTAGTAAACCAAGATCACATACATAGCATGTGTGGTATCTATGAACTGCGATTTAAATGTTCATTTACATTACATTTATGTCTAACTCTGTAACATATCAGTATTATAAAAATCTTAAAAGTCTCTTCTCTTCACACCCAATCCATTTTCATTTGCAAAACACCCTGCTAGAAGACAAAGGATCGTAAAGTTTCCCTTCAAAGGAACAACTCTTCTCCCGAGGATGACACATCTCCATGCTTTAAAAGATCCCTGATCACAAGATCAGGCCCTTCCCCTACTTCCCCTATACTGATTCTGAGAAATTGAAGATGAGCTAGAAGTCTTCCAAGGACCCTTATATTTCTGCCAGGCTGCGGCCTTGTCTTTTCATTCATCAAAGACCTTCTGACTCAAACTGGTTCTCTTTCATCAAGACAACTTCAGCAAAGATCAACTGGAGCCTCAACAGATTGCATCAGGACACTTCTATTCAAAAGGGTGAGACATGCAAGGATCAGACTAAGGCTACGTTCAGACTGTCAGTCCAAATCCGATTTTTGTGCATATCTGATCGAAATTGGATCAGAATTAACTAATGTGAACAGCAAACAAAAACATGAATGCGATTTTTACAAATCTGTTTCAAGCTACTAATATGTGGTTTGAAATCCTATTCAAATCGTATTTCTGGAAATCGTCTCAGGTTACCCCTGAGAAGGCAAGGAGATGCTGTGTCGATGACGACCCTTTGGGGAATCCCTTCAGCGTCAGCGCTCCTGATATCACATGTGCAACTTAGTCCAATCTTGATTGGTGCAACGTCATCCCGTGACGCGTGCCGGCGGAATGCAGAAGCTATAAAGGAGCCGTATCACAGCTGATCGGCTGAAGCAAGCCGCTCCCAGGTGTGCAAGAAGCATGGCAAAGGGACACAGTGTCTCGTTCCCTTCTCAGGGAACCATGGTTACATAGGTAACCTGAGACGTTCCCTTTCAAAGGAACTTGCGCTGCGTCGATGAAGCCTCGGCCACGGCTGTACCAAAGCATCCAGTCACAGAGGAGCTGGATAAGTGAGGGAAAACCAGAGTGGACAATGCGAGTTCTCTTGTGACGCAAACAGATCCACGTCCGCCTGGTCGAACTACCTTCAAATGAACTGCACCATCCCAGAGTGTAGTCTTCATTCCCTGGGCCTCAGCCCCTGCCTCGACAGGATGTCTGCTCCCACATTTAGATGCCATGGTATATAGATTGCTCTCAGCGAGAGAATCCTCCCTTGGGTCTATAAGATGATCTGATGCGCCAGTCTGCACAGAGGGCACAATCTCATGATTTATATACCTCATGATTTATATACGAGACCACCAACGTATTGTCTATTCTCACCAGAACATGATGACCTCTGAGGTCTGGGAGAAAGTGCCTTAAGGCTAGCAGTACAGCTAACATCTCTGTTGTTATGATAGTCATGTTGTTATTGTCATGTTCCTTCCACAGACCCTGGGTCGAGCGGCCCTCCATCACTGGTATATTTTAAAGAGCAGCTTCGGTGTTCTGAATCAAATTCCCGGCAGGAACTAACCGAATAAATTTTTCTACAGGCCTTTCTATGGAGAACAAACTCCCCACGACCGCTAGCTTGACGAGCGGAAGTCGAGGATTGTGTCGGGTGTATTGTGTCTGGATTGTTTCGAGGATTGTAATCGGGGTAATTCGCTCCGGCCTAGGAAGGGGCACCCTCAGAGGCCTGATCTGACCATCAGGACCTCGTTACAGAAACCCTCAAACGATCCTCAAATCCGTTTTCTGGCTCGCGGGCTTCGGTTGAGAGTGTTGCCTCGAGCCCTTAGATCATTGTGGAGGGGCTCGATTAGCAACACTCTCTCTCTGTGTCTGCCTGTATGAGGAGCCAGATGTAAATGGCTGGGGCGGCCCATTGGCTGCCATGGACTGGCCAATAGCGTGGGCCGTCTCCTTGGTAGCGCGGAGAAACAAATCGGTGGCTATTCTCAGCTCTTTAATATCTTCAGCATCAATCTTTTCCCCCTTGTTTAAATCTCCCAGCAGGTCGGCTTGGTAGGCTTGTAAAATAGCCATGGTGTGAAGGGCAAGCGCCTGCCTGACCTGCTGCCATGTACGCCTTGCCCACCAAAGAAGATGTTATGCGGCATGGTTTGGAGGGCAATGCCGGGGCTTTTAATGAGGACGCAGTGTCTGGTGATAAATAAGCTGCCAATGTTTCCTCTATCTTGGGCATAACACGATAACTGTTCTGTTTCTCCCCCACTATTAAAGCATAAAGGTGAACAGTGGGACTAGAAAGCCTGGCTGAATATGGCTTATTCCAGGATCTCAATACCTCAGTATGGAAATCTTGGAAAAACGGCAACACCCGACGTGGAGGTTGTGGTGCAGACTGCAGGACGCACTCATCTAGCTTGCTTTTTGACTGCGCTTCCTGCTTCCCGGCCGGCCATTCGATGTTCAACCTGGCCATAGCACGAGTTATCCCCTCCAATAACTCCTCATACTGTGGTGATTAGCCTGGCGAATCACCCAAATCGCCACCTTCGATGCTGAGCACATCAACTTCCTCAGAAGAAGATAAGCCCAGCATCAAACCCTCGCTTGGAGCAGAAGAAGCCTTGGAGCGAGCTTCCGGATCCCAAGCGTGAGTAATAGAGCTAGCGGATGAGGGCTGACAAAGGGCTGAAGCTGTCTCAAATCCCTCCCCTAACTCCATCTGTGATCCCCACGAGTGAAGCCGCCGGGTTGCCTCGGCAACCGCGGGACCCGCACAACGTGGGGCACAGAGCTGGCCGCTTTGATCGCCAGCCAGGAGCGAAGCGTTCAAAGAGGTAAACGCTCGCAATGCTCACACTCAACCCCCTCGAGGGCTGAGCAAGCATGCTCTGCTCCCAAACAACTAACATAAAAGAATATATGGATCCCCACCTGGAATATAGCGAGGACAGGGATGAACACACTTTCTGTATTTATGTTGTTCATTTGTACATTGTACAACAAACAATGCTGTGTTGTTGCAAAGTGCCGGACGAGCAGAAAATGACAATATAACGGAGACGTTTTGAAACCGGCGGAGACAACAGCACGGAAAAAAGCTGTGCATAACAGCCTCCTCCGGTTCTGCCACTGCGTCAGAAGATGCATAGTCCAGCGCGGCGGCTACACATTTCCATGTTGTAAAATTTAAATGAGACAACATCTCTATTGCAAATCCGTCCATGTTGCGGTTGTTGTTGTTTTTGGGTATTCCTACCAATGCAACGTCATTGCCACAGTGTGTACATTAATCATTTTAGATCAGATTCCAATCGGATACACAAATAATCGGATTTGGATTGACAGTGTGAACGCAGCCTTAGTCTCATCAGTTGATGCAACCCAATTTTGTAAAATGCAATAAAATCAAGAATCTGTGATTAGTTAATTCCCTTTAAACTGTATTTAACTGACAAAAAGTACAAAGAAAAGATTTTCAATCACTGACCAACTTAAGTGTATTTTGTCAAATATAATGTTTATTTTTATTTAAATAGCAAAACACTCCAAAACAGTTGGAAAAGAGGCATGTTTATCACAGTGTCACATCACCTTAAACTTACACTTTTTAATAGTTTGGGTATTTAGAATACTAATTGATGAAATTTTGCAAGTTGATTTTTGCCCATTCTCTCCTGATACAAGGCAGCTGCTCAACAGTCCTTGGTCGTTGTTGTCTGATTCTCCTTTTCATGATGGGCCATACATTTTCAGTAGGAGACAGATCTGGACTCTAGGCAGGCAGTCAGGCACATCCCTTCTACTGTGTGGAGTGTCTAGAAACCACTAGACATATGCGGAATGAGGCCTGTCACTGGCATCTTGCTTCCCAGGAAAATTGTCATCTTGATGCTATTAAATGTCTCTGTACAATCCCAATATACTCCTCCACGTCAGTGGTGCCTTCACACACACATGCAAGTCACCCATCCCATGGCAGATGTTGCCACAGCACACATTTCCACTGTATTTTAGAGCATCTGAGATGCGCTGGTGCCCAGAGAAAAACAACGGCATATCGGCATAGAACTGATGTATAGCTTTCTCCTTGCGGAGAAACAGAGTCTTAAGATTAATTTCTTGATGCAGTGGCAGACTGTGTTAAGTGACAACGGTTTTCCGAAGTAATCACGAGCCCATGTGGCAATATTTAACACAGAAGCATAATGGTTCCTCATGAAGTGCCATATGAGGGATTGAAGGTCATGCACCTTGAGAAATATGATTATTGAACTGTTTGACAATTCTTTCATGACATTTGGTACAAAGTGATGAGCCATGACTCATCTTTGCTTACAAAGATTGAGATACTCCTTTTATACCCAAACACCATACCCTAAGGTATTACCAGTTCACCTGATAATTGTGGACTGTTTCAAAACAGTTTAACTCGGATATTCTGTAATCTTTTCACTTTTATTTAGCCTCTTCCCCAACTATTTTGGATTGTGTTGCAGCCATCAAAATCAAAATTTTAATTTGCCCAGAGAAAACATTGGAAGTTTTTCTCTGTACTTTTGTCAGTTAAAAGGTATAATATGTAAGATTTTTGAATTAAAATATCCAAAAACCTCTATATTAAATAAATATTATAT
This sequence comes from Leuciscus leuciscus, assembly GCF_965113295.1. Classification (NCBI taxonomy): domain Eukaryota; kingdom Metazoa; phylum Chordata; class Actinopteri; order Cypriniformes; family Leuciscidae; genus Leuciscus; species Leuciscus leuciscus. The sequence goes on from NC_138746.1 coordinate 34,338,578, forward strand.
ATTTTGTTGATTTGTGTACTTACATTTTCCCAAATGTTTCTAAGAATGTTTAAATACATAAAGAGAAATAAGCAGTTTTAACCAGGACACGGATCATGTCCCCTATCACTGACATCCTACCCGCGTTACCCTCAATTTCCATTTTATTTTGTAGAAACCATGGAAACACCAAAGATGCTTTAATATATTATGCGTTTTATTAGACAGGTGAGCAATTGTTTGGATACATTAATCGACAGAATAACTAATCATTGTTATATTGCTCAACACAGTTAATCTTATTGTTTAAATCTCGTTTTCTTTACCGCGAGCACCATGTTTTACCATGCTTAATATCGATCTAGCTCTCTGCAGTGTGAAACAAGTGCCTCATAGTAGCCAACACACAGAGTAGCAATAGAACAACTTTCAACACACTCAAAATGTATCTAATATGATAAAACTGCACTGCATTTCCCTACATACACTTGACTGGAAGAAGCAGAAACAGCATCTCCGGTGTAATAAATGTCTCTGATCGGACATCTTCGGGGGTCTTCCCGGTGGGAAGAACACCATTCAACGAATAGGTTCCACTTCAGAGCATAGAGGCGCCTCGTTGAGGGGGCTCTAGCAGAAGTGATGGTGTCTACCACCACTTGGGGCAGATCACCTAGAACCTCCGCGTCCCGTCCAGGGACCAGACATGGAGTTTCCAGAGGTCTGGACGCGGGTGCCATGGAGTGCCCCGTCTCTGAGAAAGCAGGTCCTTCCTCAGAGGAATGGGCCAAGGAGGTGCTGTCGCAAGGAGCACCTGGAAAGCAGGTCCGGTTGGGCCAATACGGCGCAGCTAACAAGACCTGCTCCTCGTCCTCCCTGACTTTGCACAAAGTCTGTGCGAGAAGGCTCACTGGGGGAAACGCATGCTTGCGTAGGCCCCAGGGCCAGCTGTGCTCGTGTGCATCCATGCCGAGGGTCCCCTTGGTCAGGGAATAAAACAACTGGCAATGGGTCGAGTCCGGAGAGGCAAACAGATCTATCTGAGCGGCTCCGAAGAAGTCCCATATCAGCTGGACCACCTGGGGATGGAGACACCACTCTCCCGGAAGCGTAGGCTGTCGTGAGAGCTCGTCGGCTGCACAATTGAGCACGCCAGGGAAGTGAATGGCACGAAGCGACCTCAGATGCTTCTGACTCCATTGGAGGAGATGGCGGGCGAGTTGTGACATACGGAAGGAGCAGAGACCACCTTGACGGTTGATGTACGCAACAGTCACAGTGCTGTCCGTACAGACCAGTGCGTGCTTGCCATGTAGCGGCCATTTGAGGCGGCCCAGCGCAAGGCGTACTTGTGAGCAACTCGAGGCAATTGATGTGCCTATGTAGTTGAGGCCCCGTCCACAGACCTGAAACTGCATGCCCGTTGTACGTGGCCCCCCAGCCGGTGGCAGAGGCATCCGTGAAGACCACAGCATGCCTGGTCACTTGTTCTAGGGGAACACCTGCCCATAGAAATTAAGGGTCCGACCACGGGCTGAAGGTTTGGAGGCAGTGCGGGGTGACGTGCACCCGGTACGTGCCGCTCTGCCACGCCCATCTCGGGACTCGGCCATGAAGCCAGTGCTGAAGCAGTCTCATATGAAGCGATCCGAGCGGTGTTACTGCGGTTGCGGATGCCATATGCCCCAGGAGCCTCTGAAAAAGTTTCAGTGGGACTGCCGTCCTGCTCTTGATTGTACTCAAGCAGTTCAACACTGACCGGACGCACTCCTTTGTGAGTCGCGCTGTCTGGTTGACCGAATCCAACTCCATACCGAGATAAGAGATCCTCTGCGCAGGGGAGAGTTTGCTCTTGTCCCAGTTGACCCGAAGGCCCAACAGGCTGAAGTGACGGAGCACCATGTCCCTGTGTTCACACAACTGATCTCGAGACTGAGCCACGATCAGCCAGTCGTAGAGATAGTTGAGAATATGAACGCCATGCACTCGGAGTGGAACAATGGCTGCCATCGCGACTTTCGTGAAGACACGGGGCGTCAGGGACAGCCCGAAGGGCAGGACTTTGTACTGATATGCCTGACCCTAAAACGCAAACCGCAGGAATGGTCTGTGTCGAGGAAGAATCGAGACATGAAAGTACGTGTCCTGAACCAATCTTGGGGACAGATGCATTTGAAAATGCGTTTCTGCGTGAGCATCTTGAACGGGAGCTTGTGCAGGGCCCGATTCAAGGTTCGCAGGTCCAAGATTGGCCGTAACCCACCACCTTTCTTGGGTAAAATGAAGTAGGGGCTGTAGAACCCTGTCTTCATATAGGCTGGAGGAACCGGCTTGATCGCGTCCTTCGCCAGTAGAACATCGATCTCTGCCCGCAAGACAAGAATGAACTTGGGAGGGCGCCGGCGAACTGAATCGCATAGCCGAGTCTGATGTTACGGATGAGCCAGCGAGACGGGCTGGGAAGCGCTAGCCAGACTCCCAGACACCGTGCAAGCGGGGCCAACGGGACCACAGATGTACCCGGGTTGGGGCAGCGAGGTGGAACACAGGGACTCGGCTCGGGAGGCACTGAGGCGGCCCGAAGCGGAGTCTGAGTGTGTTGTGCCACTCTTACCTGGTTCCAGGGTGGGGCAGAGGGTGCGTGGGAAGGCTTGGTGGCTTCCCCGAGCCGCACACTGCTGCCCGCTGGCGATGGAAGAGGGGGAAAGGAGTGGCAAGGCATGGAAGCATCGCTCACTGCAATCAGTGCAGTGACTTTCGTCACCCGGAGGGCGAGGTCCGTCGCTGTACGCAGTTCCTGCATAACGCCTTGGTCGGAACTACCCTTTAAAATTCCTTGAGTGCCTTGGCCTGGCAGACCTGCAGGGGCGCCATGGCATGCAGGGACGGAGGCAGCTTCTCCACAGGCTGAGTAAGCCTTGTCTTGGGTAGCGGTAGCGGTCTTGGGACACAGCTGCATCGCCACAGACCGCTCCAACAGGAGGATCCCCACGTAACCCTTCGCCGCTCCGCCGTCGAGGGTAGTGGGGGAGGAAGAGGCACCAGAACGGTTTCGGGCAGAAAAAGGTGCCGTCCATGCTCTGGTAACCTCTTCATGCACTTCCGGAAAGATGGGCACTGGAGCGGGGCACTGGGAACTAGCACAGGCCGCCCCAAAGTACCAATCGTCCAGCCGAAAAGGTTTGGGAGACGGTGGAGGGTTCCACTCGAGCCCGACACTTGCGGCAGCCCGGGAAAGCATAGCCGTGAGCTCTGGGTCTGACTGTGATCCTCAGGTCACCAAGGCTATTAACCGTGGTGGTCACCAAGGCTATTAACCTTCTACTGGGCAGAAGAAGCGCTAGATCGGGGAATAAGCGAAGGGGCTCCACCTCTTTCGAGGTATCGGAGTCTCGACCGTAACCATTTCAGCGTGCCTATAGCCCAAGCATGTGATACAGCGATCATGCCCGTCAGCCGGAGTCAAACATTGGCCGCATCCAGAAACACACGATCTGAATGACATCTTGAAAAAGATGCAGACAGATCATGTTAGCTCTTTTATTTATTTATTTATTTATTTATGAATGAATGAATGAATGAATGAATGAACATTTATTAGAGGATCAACCCCATGAGATGAAACATCTCGTTTTCGTGGGGGTTCTCAAAGTGAACTTTTTTCACCTTTTAGAAGTGCTCTGAGGTGCTGAAACGCACAGGGAGATAGCCGCGGCTACACACCAGGAATGCAACCACAGTGTGAGCACTCACTCTCGATCATCACGCCCACTGAACCGACAAAGCTGTGAAAACAGCTGTTTATGCTGAGAGAGAAGAAGCAGAGAGATCGCGACCCTCGCTGTCAGCGCCGAACAAGTATTGTAACCCAGTTCTCAGAACTTCCCTAATGTTCTGGCAAGGTTCTTTAAAATTTATGAATAAATATTCTTCCAGTAACGTTGAATGTTTGTTCAAAGTTATCTGGTCTTAAATAATGTTCTTAAAACGTTAGCACAAAGAAAAAGGTTCATTATTTATTCATCATTCATGGAACATTCTTTTCCTGAAATGTTTTAGTTAACTTTCAGTTACTTTTAGTTACTTCTTCTTTCAGAACGTTTAGAGAACATTGAAAAGTAACATTCCCATAATTTTTCCAAAATGATCTAAAATCCTCAGTTGAGGCAAAGTCATGTGAGCTTTCTGTTGTGCATCAAGAATGTTGTTTTTTCAGTAAATGTTTCCATCATAGTTTGTGTGCATGCCTTCTTATTGGATAAATATCTGCCTTAAGTTTTTTTTATGCGTGTTTTTAGAATTTATGCACATCTTGGCATTTTCAACGTTTGCGTAAAAAGGTGGATGGAAATAATAAGAAGACAATAAAAAAGAGACAGACTGTGCAGTAAAGCAGCTCTAACAAGTCATATAGTGTCTTTATTCAACTCAATAAATGTGTAAAGTTCATCATTATGAAATCAGTTAAATTCAGCTATAAGCAGCTCTACAGAAGATGATAGTGCCATTTTTCAGCTTGAGTCAGTTCAGTGTTGATTCAGTTCACTAACAGTGTTGATGTTCTACACAATTTTTATTCTAACAAATTTGAATCTGCTAGAATGCAGTTCTAAAGAAGACAAGTGTCAATATTCATCTCAATTCAGTTAAAGATTTGTTCTCATTCAATAGTGTCAGTGCAGTCAAATCGATAATACTGAATGACGTTTTGAGAATATTGTGAATATTGTGTCGTTTAAACTAAGCAACTAAGCAAGCCACAGGCGACAGTGACAAGTTAATCAAACTCGGTCAGGTGACAGAAATGTAGAAAAAAACCTTGGGAGAACCCAGGCTCAGTTGGGAGGCCAGTTCTCCTCTGGCCAAATGTAAGAAGTGGCCTTGTATCATTTTGCAGAAATGTCGCCACAGGCGTGTTTTAATAGCATTTCGCTACAAAAAGGTGAAAGTGTGAATCATTTCTTGACTTAAAAAAAAATGGATGGGTTGGATATGATGATTGAAATTTTGAAATAGCCTTTAAGTCCCCCTGTGGTGAAAATCCAGCTTTTAATGTTGTTTATATGTCTATGTGGGGTTTTTAATATGCTTTAAGACAAACCATGTGTAAATTCATAAGTCGACACCATTGCTGAGTATTTTCTCCTTAAAACTGCAGTGAACCAAAGACAGTCTCAAAAACACGCTTTGAAATCTACCTTGTAACCAATCAGATCAACGAGTGATCGTCAACCAGTGGATCTCTGAGCTGAGTGAGTGAGTGGAGGCGGGGCTCATTTGCATATTCATAGAACCGCGTATACTAAATGAGGCAAGAGTGTCGAGATACATTCAAGATATTTTAAGGCATAAAGAATAAAAAAATTAAAAAAAGGATTTAACCCTTTAAGACCTGTGTTTCAGTTACTCCTGGTCGGTTCTTATTGACATTAAGTGTGGTTTTCGTAACTAATGTTATACTCTTGTGATCTACTGCATGTTCCCCTTCGTTACGGGGAACTCCCGCTGCGTCATATCAACGCTACGGGGAATGCCTTCGGCATGCGCTATCTGAAGTCACTATACAACTATTCCAATCTGGATTGGTGCGCGTCATCGTGCGTCATGACGTCACATGTGACGGTGACCCGGACGCTATATAAGGGTCACAGGAACAAGGAAATGACAGCTTCTGTTCTTCAGCAGCGCTCTGTGTTACTGTTTGTTCTATTTGGTGTTGTCTGTCTTTTGAAGAGTTATTATGGCGGAAAAGAGCTTTCAAAAATGTGTATCTCCTTGTCCACGTTTTTTATCTGAAGGAGATACTCATGCTCTTTGTGTGGTTTGTTTGGGAATGGAGCATGCTCAGGCAGCACTTGAGGGTGCTGCCTGTGAGCACTGTGAGAAAATGCCCCTGAGAAAGCTCCGTTCCCGCCTGGCTCTATTCGATGAAGAGTCAGGTCAACCACGTGCTCCCCGTGGATCAGGACCCGCGTCTGCTGAGGCAGCGCGGCGACTGCATTCATGGGGATCACAAAAGGATTTAGCAATGGATGTTGAGACGACCGAGGTCCTTTCTCAACATTCCAATGCTGAATCCGTTCGTCCCGCTCAGGGTTCGGGAGCCCGCACTGCGGCTTCTCCCGGCCCCGAAACGGACCTGACGCTTCACTTATCTAGCTCCGAGGAGTTAGATATTGTGGGTGTCGAGGCAGAGGAATGTGTGACACCGCCATCCCATTCCCCTGCTTTTGAGGAGCTGCTGGACGTTGTGACCAGAGCGGTGGCAAAATTAAATATTGAGTGGCCACCGCAGGTGCAGGAAACGGCTGTTAAAAGTAAGCTGGATGAACGTTTCCTGCAAACCCAGTCACAACCTCCACGCCGTAGTCTGCCATTTTTTCATGACCTCCACACCGAGGTGTCGAGGACATGGAATAAACCCTTCTCCTCCCGTGTTTCCGGTCCCAATACACACATATATTCTGAGATAATGGGAGCGAGGGAGATGGGTTATGGGAGGATGCCACGGGTGGAAGAGACTTTCGCTTCTCATCTCTCTCCCGGTGTGGCATCATCTCTGCAGGCTCCGGCGCTCCCCACCAAGCCCTGCCGTACAACATCAGCTTTGGTGGGGAAGGCATATATGGCGGCGGGTCAGGCTGGTAGCTGCCTGCACACTATGGGGCTGCTTCAGGCATACCAGGCTGACGTGCTAAAAGAAATGGATGACAGTGGGGAAGTCTCCTACGACGATGTTCGAGAACTTCGTCGTGCGGTAGACGTGTCTCTCCGTGCCACCAAGGAGACGGCTCGTGCTATCGGCCGCTCTATGGCAGCACTGGTGGCTACGGAGAGGCACCTGTGGCTGACGCTAGCGGGTATCGGCGACAAGGACAGGGCTTGTCTGCTCGATGCCCCCCTCTCTCCTCGCGGCCTCTTCGGCGACGGTGTTAATAAGGTCGTCGAGAGGTTTCAGGAGACGAGGAGGCAGTCAGCCGCATTCAAACAGCTGATTCCCTGCCGTCATCCCAAGACTCGCGAGCCTGCCGCCAGGGGGCAGTCTCGTGAGGGTGCCGCCTCTAGCTCCTCACATGTCCAGCAGCAAAAGGAGAGTGTTGCCTCCCGGACGCCCCCGCAAAAGGCCTGGCGCCGGAGGAAACTCTCTCAGCCGAAAGCCCCGGCTCAGAAGACGGATCTGAGGACCGTCATTCAGGGCAGGAAGGCTTCGGCCAAGAGGCCATGACGGGATCCGCAGGCCTCAGAGGGTGTCCCCCTCCGTGTGACATTTTTAAAACTTCGCTCCACGGAGCCCTCAGGAAATCGATGTAACCAGACTCTGGTTACACCCATTTCTAACGAATGTACGGCACTATCAAAAACCCTGTCTCATTCGACCCTCTTGAGGTCTGCTGAAAAAGAGAAGAAAAAGATTCAGTTACGTCCTGCCAGTAAACTGCTTCAGGCCACTGTAAAATCTGCTTTATCACCTGAGACTAGCCCAGAAAGACTCATCCCGCTTTCAGATTATTTAGACGCCTGGAAAGGCCTTCCGAATATATCGAAATGGGTTCTGGATATAGTTAAGAAGGGTTATAGGATCCAATTTAAAATTCAACCACCTCATTTTCAGGGGGTGTTGCACACTTTGGTTCCTGCTGATCAAAGCCAGGTGATGGAAGATGAAGTTAATTCCCTTTTAGCAAAGGAGGCGATAGAGGTTGTCCCCGTTCGGGAGAGGGAATTCGTTTTTTATAGCCGGTACTTCATTGTTCCTAAAAAGGATGGTGGACTTCGTCCTATAATAGATCTTAGGGTTTTGAACAGATCTCTGAGGAGATTTAAGTTCAAGATGCTTACTATACCTAATATCGTTCAACAAATTAGATCCGAGGACTGGTTTGTGACGATAGATCTTAAGGATGCTTATTTTCATATTTCCATCATTCCTTATCATAGGAAGTTCCTTAGATTTGCTTTTGGGGGAAAAGCTTATCAATATAGGGTTCTTCCTTTCGGCCTAGCCTTATCTCCTCGCACGTTCACGAAATGTATGGATGCAGCCCTTGCTCCATTGAGACTTCAGGGGATTCGCATTCTTAATTATATAGATGATTGGCTAATTCTTGCAGAGTCAGAGAGCCTGGCAATCCAACATCGAGATGTTGTTTTGCGTCATCTTCAGTGCTTGGGATTAAGACTCAATGTTAAGAAGAGTTCCTTGTGTCCCCAGCAAAGAACAACATTCCTGGGGACAGAGTGGGATTCGCAAGCCATGCGAGTCCAACTAACTCAAACTCGTATCGAGAGTATCTTAACTGAGGTCAAGACGATTAGGCTAGGTCAGGCCATCACTGTAAAACGATTTCAAAGAGTTTTGGGCCTTATGGCAGCCGCTTCAGTGGTAATTCCCTTCGGCCTGCTCCATATGAGGGCCCTGCAGTGGTGGCTCAGGACCAGGGGGTTTTCCCCGAGGGGTAACCCCTTCCGCACGATTAGAGTTACGTCCAGGTGCCTACGTGCTCTAGTCAGTTGGAAAGATGTTCGGTTCCTGTCTCAAGGCCAGGTGTTGGGAACTTCGGGTCACAGAAAAATTCTGACCACGGATGCTTCCCGCACTGGCTGGGGTGCGGTTATGGAGGGCCGTTTCACCCGGGGGGTCTGGGAAGACCGCCATCTTTCTCGACATATTAATTTCCTCGAGATGATGGCAGTGTTTTTTGCCTTTAGGCATTTTCTCCCAGATCTCAGAGGCCATCATGTCCTGGTTAGGTCTGATAATGTATCTGTGGTCTCTTATATCAACCATCAGGGGGGCTTGAGGTCTCGACCTCTGTGTAAGTTAGCCCATCATATATTACTGTGGTCTAAGGACAAATTTCTCTCTGTGAGATCCATGTATATACCTGGGGTTGAGAATGTGGGAGCGGACACCCTGTCGAGGCAGGGGCCGAGGCCCGGGGAATGGAGGCTTCACCCTGAGGTGGTGAAGCTCATTTGGGAGAGATTTGGCCAGGCGGAGGTGGATTTATTCGCTTCTCATGAGAATTCTCATTGCCCGCTCTGGTTCTCTCTTTCGCACCCTGCGCCTTTGGGCCTGGATGCTATGGTACAGACGTGGCCGAGGCGACGTCTGTACGCCTTTCCCCCGGTGTCTTTGCTCCCTGGAGTTCTGGAAAGAGTAAGGAGGTATGGAGTAGATACTATTCTTGTAGCTCCATTCTGGCCGACACGGATTTGGTTTTCCGACCTGGTTAGTCTCCTGGCAGGCTCCCCATGGCAGTTACCAATTAGGGGAGATCTGTTGACTCAGGCGGCGGGCTCTTTATTCCACCCGCGTCCTGAAGATTGGAATCTTTGGGTCTGGCCCTTGAGGGGGTTTAGATCTATTTAGTTCTAATTTCTTCCGGAACTCCTGGCTATGCAGGATAATTTAAGGGAGGGTGAACCCAGTGTTTACTGCCCATTGGCTTCAGTACGGGAATTTCTACACCCTTCCGGGACCTCTCATCCATGTTCAGAGCCTCTATGGCGCATTCTGCCTCCGTATGCTCTGAGGGTGGGCACGTGGGACCGTCCCATAACCTCCATTTGATCCTGTAGCTTCTTGGATGAATCCTGTTGTTGCAGGCTGACAGGTGACCCCTGGCTCCTGTCGGCGCTGCAGGGTATTTTGGAATTATAAGCTTTCTCTCATCCCCGGTCTCTATAGGACCGGAGGCTTTTAATTTTTCAGGTATTTATCCTCTGTTGCATGGACGGTGCAAGAGAGCCTGGTTTTTGGGCTTCCAAAGAAAGGAGTTTTCCCTTTAGACGGGTTAGGAGTTGAAAGAAGGACCTGCCTAGGTTATACAGGTCATATTTCAATTTTGAAGTTGCTGAGGCATCTTTCCCTTACCACACCAAATAAGGATTATGATTCTTAGTCTAGTGGGATTTTGTCAACTCCTGGCGTAGCGCCTCTGAGTGTGCCAGATGTTTCACACCAGGGGCGCCTGTTCTCGGTGGGGGCTAGCTGGTACTCGTTCCCCGTAGCGTTGATATGACGCAGCGGGAGTTCCCCGTAACGAAGGGGAACGTCTCGGGTTACTGGATGTAACCCTGGTTCCCCGAGAGAGGGGAACGAGACGCTGCGTCCCTTCTCCCCACCTTCGGGGCGCCCCGAGAGCAGCTGCTTTGAACCTTGTCGAAGCTGTCATTTCCTTGTTCCTGTGACCCTTATATAGCGTCCGGGTCACCGTCACATGTGACGTCATGACGCACGATGACGCGCACCAATCCAGATTGGAATAGTTGTATAGTGACTTCAGATAGCGCATGCCGAAGGCATTCCCCGTAGCGTTGATATGACGCAGCGTCTCGTTCCCCTCTCTCGGGGAACCAGGGTTACATCCAGTAACCCGAGACGTTTTGTTTTGTTTAGTAAAGACTTTATATTCTTGGAATACTGCTTGTATCTTGTGCGTTTTGAAAGCAAAAATTAAACCATCCGATAAACACCCATACATGTTTGAATTGGAAATTTACTGTTGTTCTGTAAAGTAAAATAAATTTAAAAAAAAATATTATAATAAGATTTATCATTGTTGTTAAAACAATAATAACAATAACATTTATATTATTACTTTTATTATAACATATTGTGTTATATTATGATCATGATTATTAAATTCTTGATTTATTTATTTATTTTACAGTTCAATAGCATGTATAATTGCAATAGTAAGATATATCTTTATTAATTTGATTATATATAAATCATTACCTGGGTGTTCAGATTTTCCTTCTTCATTGTCTTTAGCTGACGACATGCCTGTATGTGATCTGATTGAAAATACTCATCCCCATATCCTCAAAGACTACCTCTACTCTCTTGATTTGTATTTTACTCTACCTGATGATGAGAAATTGCTATGACACATAGGCACTTTCCTGTAAATGGTTTTGTTTAGAAAACATTTGTGCAGTAATACATGCAAATATAGGTCTGAGTGGCTCATGAATAAAACATGAAATAGCTGTGGATTAACTGCCTTCACACAGTCACAGATAAGCTGACATGTGACAACAGTTGATCAGTGTTGATTCTGTTAGCATAGCCTATTTAGTGTGAAACTTAATGAAATTAATAATTCAGAGGTTTTTGTAAAAAAACAAAACCATCTTGTTCTTTGTTCTTTGAGCTAAATGCTCTTTCCATGGGCAATAACAGTGAAAATGTTCATTGGCTGAAATGGACTTAACCTTTAGAAATAAAAAGTGTGACAACTAGCCTATTGCACATGATGAGAAGTGAGAAGACTATTTACATACATGATGGCTGGGTTGTTTCTCGACAATCGAGGAATTGACGATTGTCTTTCCCAAAAGCTCAGACTGACAAATACATTTTTAGTTTGCCTGGTTTGAGTGCTTTCATTATTAATGGCATGTATTGTGACTCAGTTCTGATTAATTGCTGTGCACGAGCATGTCTCGATAAGCCATTCTTCTCTAATGTATGTGTCAAATTCAAGTTTATAACAGAAATGTCATGTTTATCAGAACAATTTGGTATTTTCTTATCACGGTCTCTTTTGTAAAAACCATGAAACTACAGAGAGGTTTGTGCAGTTTGTCAATTGACTGTTTTGTCTCCAGAATGTGGACTCTTGAAGCTGCCTGATAATGAAAGAAGTCACAGCTGTTGCTTCGGCCCGGAGAGAGCAGACCACGAGGTGATATAATGACCTGAAGCCCCAGGCTATATCAGCGCTGGCACATTTCCCGGATTGGCTGCCAGCGCTCCTGATCCTTAAGGGACATTCCCAACGGTCTGTGAATCCAGGCTTACAGGGTGTTATGGACAACACTAAAGTGCAGGGCCGTAAACACCATAGACGCTGAGAAACGGGCCAGTTTTCCCCATCAGTTTGTGATATTGATGCTGCTCTGTTTGTTGTTAGAATAACAAAGGTTTCAAAAGTTAAATATTCAGGCCGGTCCGCCTCAGCGGTCTAACAACACTCGTCTAAAGCCCTATTCGGACGGGACTAGTTTAACATGGAGAGGAGGGGTAAAGTCATTATCACCAGAGCTTCTCAGTGGTTTTATTCCCGTCTGAATGTGCATCTCAGTAATCATTACAGACAATATCATTACCCGCGGTAAATATGCACATAAGTAGTCCGTCATTTCCAGTTTAAAAGTAGTTTCCCACGTTTTTTTTTTCCAAGTATGCAGACGCTTGATGAAGCATTCAGTTGCTATCTAGTCGGTGGCACAAACCTGTGGCAAACCTCAAGTGTTTTCCACACACCATTCAGATCAAAAAGAAGGTCGAAAGCACTTGTTAGAGGCACGAAACTTCTGAATTTAATTAGTACACCGTTCGACAGGACCTAACTGTTTTATATACAGTATATATATGAATATAGCTTATATGTGTTTGCACACATGATATCAGGAAGCGACGTAATACACACATGACGACAGGACGGTGACGGCGCTGCGTAAATCGAGTTATTGTCCCACTTCGGTAACACTTTAATAACTGCACGCTATTAATCATCAGTTAAGCAGTAAATAGTTCATTCATCATTTATAAAGCATTAATAGACATTAATAAGCAATTTATAAATACAGCTATAAATGCTTTATTCTTGATTTATAAGCATATCTATAATGTGTTTAATAATTGTATTTTCATACTTTATTAATGATCAATTTATCATTTCTAAATGAAGTATAGCATTATTTACAAACCAGTTATTTGGGAGTTGTCAGTGGTTCATAAGATCACTTAGAAAGTGTAAGTAAATGATTAATAAACTATTTAAATGAACATTCATACATCTTATTATTCAGACATATAGTAATAGTGTTTTGTTAAATGCTTTATTAACATGTATTTCTACTGTAATTCAGGGTTAGTTCAGGTAGTTATGAAGCATTTAGCAGTGGTCAGTTCACTATGTTTGTGAACTCATCTTAAGTGAGGACTAGTTATGCCTTATAAAGCATTTATAAAGGAGATTTAAAGACTCAGTTTTCTTCTAAACAGAAAAAGGAAACGAACACACACAGCGATACAGAACATAAACATATTTAAGACGTATGAATGCACATTTAAATAGTTTATTAATCATTTACTTACACTTTCTAAGTGATCTTATGAACCACTGACAACTCCTAAATAACCGGTTTGTAAATAATGCAATACTTCATTTAGAAATGATAAATAGATCATTAATAAAGTATGAAAATACAATTATTAAACATATTATAGATATGCTTATGAAATCAAGAATAAAGCATTTATAGATGTTTTTATAAACTGCTTATTAATGCTTTATAAATGATGAATTTACGGTTTACTAATGCATAGCTAATGATCAATAGCATGCAGTTATTATAAAGTGTCACCCCCACTTCTGCTAGTTTTACTGAGATCTCTTATCGTGTGCTTTATGCGCAACTAAGCAATTAATACGGCTCTATCACAGTGCTTGACATCTAGACATGTTGTAATGGAGGGCATGGAGTAAGCCAATCACAGCAGTGCCCGTTTACTTCCGTTTGGATGGAGAATAATTTGGTGCAAATAACTTTTAATTCCTTTAAATAAAAAGGCCAATACAACCCTTCCCCCCTCCTCCCCTGATATTCAGGACATGATTATGGCTTTGCTATAGTGCAGCCTCCTGCCAGGAAATCTGGACTTTCCCTTGAGGTTTAAGGATTTCCAGTTGGTGCATGAACACACTTTGATAGTATTATTGCATGTAGGGCATTTTCAAAGCATCTTCAAAGTGGTTGTAGGTCTTTCCGCTTGTTTCATGTGCTCATCACATGACCATCCGTGCTCTGGTTGTTTGAAGAATCCCCCACAGCACATCTATGCACTTCCAGGAAAAAAAATCCAGAAAAAAAAAGAAAAAAAGTGACACTTTATCAATACGCAGTAGTTCTGCGACTTGAAGCTCTGGCACAATTGCTACAGATGGTGGACAACCAGAATGCCTATTACCGCCGCGCCAGCTGCCGCGGCGAAATCACCGCGGCAAAAATAAACCAGCCGCATTTCAAAGTCGTTCCCGAAATGACCGCCAGGTGGCGCAAAGGGACATTGTGCAAAACAGCAGCAATTGCCGTATTTAAAATGTAAGTGGGTTAAATATAAAACCCTAAGCCTAATAGGCATATTTTTCATATATATATATAGGCCTATTAGACTACAACAGAATAGAACCAAAGATAGAATCAATTTTAGAACTGAAAAAATAGAATCAAAAGTTAAAAATAGAGACGATATTAGGAGCAATGACGCTGAATATTTTTACTATTCTATTGAGGAATTAGATAAATGAAGAGCTCTCGTGAGCGATACAATTGCATAGTAATTTATAGTGATTTTCAAAAGCAGCCCTTAAAAAAAAAAAATACATGGAGTAGTTAGGCATAATTTTTGAGAGATTACGCGGAACGCGTTTTAGTTAAGATCCTGGTTTCAATGCCCTTAATGTATATAGGCTAGGCTACTGCTTTAAAAAAATGTCACAACGCGTTTTGAGATTGTTTTGAATTAAACATTGAAGTTTAAAATGTAGTCTTATGCCACACCAGGCCGAGTGGCGTTACGCATTGTTCAAAAATAAGGTTTTATTCTGGCATGTTGAATTGGCGTTAGAATTTTGTTTTAGATTTATTAGATTTAGATTTTAGATTTCGTTAGATTTATTTTTCTCATAACAGCTAAAATAACTTAATATATGCCTTGTCTTAATATTACCTACTTAGGCCTAATATAGACAATAGGCATATAATAGCCTATATAATAAATTAGCAAAACTTGGCCACTAAATATTTAATTTTCAGTTATTTTAATTATCACAATTAAAGTTTTCATTTTATTCAATTGAACAAGCGCAACAATCAGCATTTAATCAAATATTCTAAAAGATGTATTATTAATAATAATGTTATTTCAACATAATATTTCGTTTTTTCGACATAATATGTGCGTGCAACAAGCAAGATGTGTATTTGTAAATCCGGTGATGCGTGCAAAATTTTTATCAATAAACTAGTGTTTTCTGACAGTGTCGACTGCAAAGATGAAGTTGACGATCGCCATATTTGTAGTGAACGCACCTAGAGAGAAATGCACATAAAGACATAATCAGAGAGTAGCCTTTTTCTTTTCGTTTTGAATTATTTCGTTTGAAGACATTTCAAGCTTTGTGTATTTGAGGTATTTATCATGTCTGTGTGAGGCATACGCTGAGTTTCGTTAAGTTAGGAGGATGAGATGCATGCAAGTGACCGCGCGGGCGCCTCCATGATTAGTGTCTGTTATATTTGCTTCTCTTACTTATTAAATCCAGCAATTGGTTGATGAAAAATTGATTAAAATTAAGATACAATTTATAGAAAACGAAATTCACTTTAAAGAAAGGTTTTCTACTAAACAAAACTTAATGAAGTGGTCAAAATCATGTCTGACCCACTCCATATCCATCTCTCGATATAATGCATCCTATCTTATACTCGTGCTGTTCACTTTTCATATTCAACATAGATGGAAAAAAATAACATTATAATATTTGAACAAATATGATACTAAATGAGATTATTTAATGTCTACAACAGTATAATAGGCCTATAGACTCTATTTGTACAAATTGCTGCACATTAATTTAATTAAATGAAACCTTGTAACGAATTCACACTGTAGGGTAGACTGTGTACAGTTGAGACACCTTAAATAACTTGCGTTCGCAGCAAGCACAAGTTGTGATTTTTGCTGTGCACTTGCATATTAGTGTCAGCTGGGAAGGAAATATAGAGACCAGACCTCTTGGAACTTTAATTGAATACATAGCGTTGGTAAAGCATACTGAAATTACATCCCTACAAATGTATTAGGCCCTACTGAAAATAAATGTATCGAATTTAAGCAAAGTAGCCTAAATGTTAAGACTGTAAGCCCTTTGCTTTTTTACGTAGCCTATAAAGGATTCTTATAGCCGACTTTGTGTTAATATAATTTGTAGAGAATTTTTTTTAACTCAAACATTAACACTGAAATAAATGAAACTAAATTATTGTAAATTTTTTGGCACACCACGACGAGTGGCGCTATGCATTGTTCTAAAGCCAGGTTTTATTAGTGTTCGACAAACGCGGCGGCGCGTTCATTTGAATGAAGAGAGCTTCTCGCTCGTGTGAGCGAACACACACTGGAACGTTAGGCCATGTCGCAACGAGTGAATCGTGGCAGAGTGGTTGAACTTACGTTACGATCATTTAGATGACACGGGTTCGAATCCCGAACTAACTTGGACTACTGATATTTGTATATTAGCCTATTAATGCATTGTATAGTCTATTTGTCTAGTTCTAAAACATAGTTTTTTGCTTATAGCCTATTTACAAAATAAAATCACCATGCATTTCCATTTTACACTAAGGAACAAATATTATACAATGACTTTACTTCTGTAGCCTATAATAATTCCAATCGTAATTTCAAAAGCAGTTCTGTTAAAAAAAATGTATATAGGCATATAATTATGTATATATGACGTTTAAACGACAAACAATAAAATCAGAACCAGTATTCTGTTGCGTTCATGGTTCCAGTGGCAGTAATGCATCCACGGCTTTTCAAAATGTCACAAAGCGTTTTGAGATTGTTTTGAATGAAATATTGAAGTTAATAATTAAGTGTTTTGGCACACCACGACGAGTGGCAAACTCTTTGTTTTGTTTTGCAAACTCAGCTAGCCTGTGGGGGGTTTGGAGAAGGCAATAGTTGCTTTATCGTGGGGGTGCAGGACAGAGGTGTTAATGTTCCATCTTTCATATGGAGAGTGTCGGAGCCAGCCTGAGCCTGATGAGCAGGCAAAGGCAAAATTCTTTTAAGGATTAATCTCAAAATCTCCAAAAGTCCATATGTAGGCCCTATATCTTATTAAATTATAAATATTGTAGTTTTATTGATTGTATTTAAAGGTTTTCCACACACAATTTCAATTTAGCAGATACAGAGCTCTTTAATTCGCGACCCACCTCCTTTTATTGTAAGGTGAATTCAGCAAGGCATGTTGTATCTTTGAAGGAACAAAAGCTATTTGTTACAGTTTTTTTCTTTCGTGATTTGTGTGGATGACACACAGCGACATATACAGTATTATCAGCTGTATGGTGGTTTTTTACGATGAAATGCTTCATTTCGAGAAAGACCCGGCGCGCGCAGTGAGGGAGACCAAACTTACTAAAAAAATATCCAGCGCGAGAGAGGCAAAAAAAACCGCCTGTTCTTAATTTATGTTGCTTTGAACTTTTTTCGTTTTGTACCGTTTTAATTTTTTAATTTAGCTGCAATTTCTTTGACAATAGAAATTTTAAATGTTGCAAGAATAAGATTCTGTGTTTCTTATTTTGCATCACAAAGGGAATAAACTCTATCGATGCAACCCTGTTTAAATAAATAAACTGTCCCGACACTTTATTCGTACCTTGAAATGTGCGATGGGTTTTCAAACTTAATTAATTTTCTTTTTCTTTTACATTTTCATTGTTTATTTTTTAATTGAAAGCTATACTGTTGAAAGTATTTTTCTGATTTGTTCGATCTGTTTTGAAAAATGTCTTCCGTTGCTATGGCTGGGTATCACTGTCAGTCATCTCAATCTCGTGAATGATTCACACACACAACAAAAATAATTTAGCAGATTAAAGACGAGCTTCATCATCTTCATTTTCTGGTGCGATCGGCTGACGGTCTTCCTTCATCAGATGTGTCGTCTTTGCAGCGGCTCAACTGGAATGTAGCAAATTTATGTTGTAATGTACAATTGATAATTAAACAAGATGATTGACTTTAATAAACAGATGCATATTTAATCATCAAGAACGGAAAAACATAAACACTGTCGGCTACACTGAGATTCGATCTCAGATCGTTTGAAGCTCCGAGAGGCTATTGTTAATGCATTGACCACATAGCTATCGCCTGAATAGCCTAGGTCTACTATTTTCTCTGTTTTAAAAGTTTGTTATATTCTTTTTATTTTTTTAACATTGACAATTTACTGAAAAAAAACAATATAGTGTAGCAATATTTTAGAACTATCAAATCTCTCTGCATTAATAATAAAAAAGTAGCCCATGTTTGTTCGGGATTTGAAACCGTGTCATCTGAATTATTGAAACGTAAGTTATAGCCTACAACTCGGCCACAAATTTGTTTTGTTTTATTTTGTTTGAAATGTATGTTTACATATTTTGCTTTCGTTAATGTTAACCAATTCTGTTGTAGCATAATAGGCCTATATTTTTTCCCTAAAAGTTGTTTTATTCTCTGCTTTGTTTGTTTATATTTTTACATATTCAATCAGTCTCATTTTTGTTCAAATAATGAAAAAAGTTTTGTTTTTTTTACAAGATCTAGCGCCATTTTTTTTTTTTTTTTTTTTTTTTTAAATAAACAGATAGGAAACTTACCTTTTAAAATGCCGCAGTTGCTGCTGTTTTGCCCTGTCACTTGCGCCACCCGGTATAGCCTAGTCATTTCGCGAATGACTTTGAAATTCGACTGGTTTATTTTTGCTGCGGCAGTAGGCTAATAGGCATTGTGGTTGATTATTTATTAAAGAATTCAATTGATAATCATAACAACATGTAAGCCTATTTAATTCTGAATATAACAAAGAATGCTTAAACCGACTAACATCGGTTAGTAACTGCGAGTCCTGAAAATGTTTTAATTTTACGGTAAGTTATTTTAATTTATTTCACTGTTATGTTTCAGTTAATAAATCTACAAACACATTAAAATAACATGAAGTAAATGACAAGTAACCTATTGACATAGCCTTTCTAAATGATAGAAAAACTGGGCACACAATGTTAACGTGTGTCTACTTTGTTTAAATGTAATGAATTTGAATTCGTTTAACCACAATATTTATCTTGAATTTATCTGTGACCTCAGCTCAGATTACTGCCGCGGCAGATTACGTCATAAAGAGAATAAACTGACACTTTTCAAAGTCTGTGATTACAGCGCCACTCAGCGGTAAAAGGCAGCAAATACACATCCCAATTTTGCCGCCGCGGGAACGGCGGCGGTAAAAGTCTCATTCTGGTTGTCCACCATCTGTATAAGATGATATAAGTAACCATTAAAGAGAGGGAAGGGAATGAGATGAACTACCCTTTAAAACTCAATAGTCCAATCCCCTGTAGAGTCATTATGCTAATAGCTTATTATACCTGTTAGAATGGGATTATCAGTAGAATCAATCACAGCTGAGACTCCAATTTTACATGCACTGTAAAAAAGAAAAAGAAAAAAGATAACTTGCATTTCTCATTTAACCCATAACCCATGTTTTGCTGGTACATATTAATATATTTAGTGTTGTAAATTATATTTGTAAGTAAAGTAAAATGAGTTAATTTGGATGTTACCATTTGGATGTCACCAAGAGAGTCAGCTTGAGCAGAAGTCATGATGTCTACTATTACTACCTCTAGATATCACACAGCAGAAGCTTTCTAATTCATACATCTAATCAAAATATTATTGCATAAGAAATTATGAGTGGTTTATGTTTTTTGCTGATGATACCTCATTTGCATTCATGGGTTTTAAACACACTTCCATTTTTGTACATTTGGAAAAACTGACTTTATTGTATTCATGAGATATTAAATAAAATGTGTTCCAGCTAGATCGATAATGACAGGGTTTCATTCTGTCCTGTGTGATTTTTAAAGATAATGGTAAGAACCGTTGTGGCATCAACACATCTCAACAACTGTGCGTGTGCTAATTATTTCATCATTCATGCAAAAAATGCTAATTACTTTTATTAGTTCCACTTGCATCACATTTATAAATATATTTGCTATTGTTATACTGGTGTAGCCTGACATATTAATTTTGATTCAGGCATATTAAAACTTTTTTGACTTTTGTAAAACTTCATAATGTAAAGAAAATTAATTTCAAAAGAAAATTGCCTTTGCACTGTCAAACCCATCTCTTTTCAAATCTTCTCCACTTAGCGATTCATTGTGAATGCATTTGAATAATGTAGTACTTTCAATTTCATTTAATAACTCTGAACTTTTCTGACCTGACATTATCTTGCTTCCACATGCATTTATCAAAATAATAACCTGTAGAAATGGCTGCATCAAAGCTATTGTAATATTGTATCAGTGAATCTATATTGATATGTCATAGGGATAGATAGAGCAATGTAAAAGAACAGCTAAACGAAAAATCCCTGTCATTAATGAACCCACACACATCATTCCGAAACCATATGCTGTTTTTCACAAAGTATTGTATAAGAGTTCAACATGTATTAGGCTTCAAAAAATAAAACAACTTTAAATTTAAACTTCAAACAATCCTCACATAAACCCAAAATAATGTCATATTTACCTGTACCTTCCTTCCTGTCTAACACATACAGAATAATACAGTAATTTAATAAAGTTATCAAACAGTCTGCACTGCATTAGATTAAATATAGACTAATCCTTATTAATGCTACAAAAGTTATTTAGTCAAGAGCAGGGAGTAACTGTCTCTGTTCCCTCTGTTCTTTGATTAACTTTACTGATAGACAGCTTTATTGGCTACTGTCACTTTAAAACCAGCCGCCGCTGATCTCCCGCGCGCCTCATTCTCTCACAACTCTTTACTTCATTTAAGACTTTATTTAACTCATTTAAGACTGCTCTTATGTTATGAGGATACGCGTCAAAACGGACATATTGGGATAATTGTGTGTGTTATTGTTTGTTCAAGCGCGATAGAGAACTGTATTCTGGCGCAGAGTCTGTGCACACGATACTGGCGCGCATCTTTCTGTGTCGTGCGTGTGTGTGTGTGTGTGTGTGTGACTCACATAGACAGAACATTCACAGACAGCGCGTTCTTGTCACGCTTGAATGGTTTAAAAGCATTGCATGAAAAAGAGCGTGATCATATAATGTAGGCACTATGCTAGCCAAAGGATGATGAGTTAACTGTGTTAAACTGGACAAAAAATAATCGCATGCATTAACGTTGACAGCTCTAATAATAAAATTGACAGCTGATTTCTCTTTTCTTTTTTTTTTTTTTCTTTTTTTTTTAAGTTCACTAAATTTTCAGTTGTTTAAAAGATTAAAGCAATTATCAAAGTTTGATAAAATGTTGAGTTTGATCAAAAGCAAAGCACATTTCTCTCTGTGCTAATCTCTGGGATTTACGAGCATTTACAAATGCATCACTTCTTGGGAATTGGATTCTGAATGTCATGCTGATTACACTTTGTAACAAGAGCAGGCTCATTCACAGCACTGTCTTCTCAACCCGTGGTCATCTTTATTAAAGCAGAAAAACACACGTTACTATTTACTTGTTAGGTGAACTAACTACTCCAGCCTTTTATCCCAGCAATTTTTAGATCTACCAATTCATTGAAATGTCTTCATTTAAAGTTTGGTAAAACTGCTCCTATATGTCACAGTTTTCCACAATCCTTGACTTGAGGTGAAATGTATCGCTGGTATGGCCAGTATGTCTTTCTTCTTTTCTCTGTTTCTCCTGTGTTGCTTATATGTTTTGTATATCTATTAATATGTTAAATTGTACTTTTTATATGAAAATGCTGCTACTGTCCTGAAAATCAGAATTAGACTTTCCTAAATAAATACAGAATAAATGTTGCATAATCATATTTGGTTTGAGAGCTCTGGTGAAGGGAAAGATTATTTCCAAATAACGACTTTTAGTCATACATTGACATACAGCTTCAGAAGATTTGCAATATAGTCTTGGATTATGTTGATGGTACCTTTTTTTTGTCTTTTTTTTTTTTTGTCGAGACTTGAACCACATGGTCACAATGAACAGCATTGAGCAGTGTAAATATTCTTCAAATATGTTACACAGAAGAAGAAGAAGAAAAAACAGCATAAAGGTTTCGGGCAACATGATGGCGAGTAAATAATGTTTTATTTTCTTTCTTTTTTTCCCCCCTTTTTTTTGTGCAAAACATCCTGTAAAGTGTGTCATTTTAAACCCTGCCTGTTGGAAAACAGATAGCTCTGTCCAAAACTCACTGGTTGAGGTATTGCAATTCTGTTTGATGGGGGGAAAAAAGAAGAAGAAAAAAACATAAATAAATACTCTCTCACTGCACATTTAAAGAGATTAGCACATGAAAGATTTCACTAAAGCATGAGTCAAGTAACATTTCAAAGGACCCACAATTAATATGCTAAAATTACTTAACCAATAATCTTGGATTCAGATCATTTGGGGGTTAATCATATCTCTAAATTCCTTTAAAAACTTCAAATTTGTCCTCCATCCTCAGTGGCACACAAAACATTTTAAAAGCACAGTTTACATTCATAATGTCTTTCATTCAGAAAGCAAATCCATCACAGTTGTTCTAAAAGAGCAATGCAATACCTGATTTGATTTCCCAAAGGTCTATAGATATCGAGTCAAGGAAGAAAGAAAGCTAGAGGCTTGGAATGTTAAGGTAGGCATTTGTGTATACATGAATATATTCTTAAATTGACAGAAAATCAAATAAAACAAAAATAAATAAATAAGGCAAGTGCAGCTTAATTGCAATTATAATACATTAGTTGCATTAATGAATTTAAAAATCTGAACGAACTGTAATTGAATATTACAGGCTTCCTTTTTACTGGCTTCCCCACTTCTCTGGTAAGCAGTCAGAGAAGTAAAATATAATATTTTATGATCATTTTGTGAGATGCCTTCCTGTAAATTAAAGAGTAAAGCACGCGCTAGCAACGCCAAGGTTATGGGTTTGATTCCCAGAGAAAGCACAAATAAATTGTGTAGCCTACATTCTTTGAATTAAAGCATCCGCCAAATGCGTAAACATAAATGTAGATCCCATGCGCAAAACAAGGTAGGCAACATGATGGACAGAGCTGTGCAATGCTAGGCTTTTCGACTGAGTGTAAAACATTTTAAAAGCAATTCTGAAATACATTTTTATGAGTTCCTCTCGCGCTGCAAACTTACTTACCCAAGGTGTTTCCGACCAGAGATACGAGGAAAACCATGATATATCCAGCTATGAGCACCCATTCATATTGTTTAGGATGCAAATATTCCCTCCAAATGTACTTGAGAAGTTCGTCGTCGTCGTCAACATGAGAATGCGAGTAAATTTCCGTGGAGTTCAGATGCAGCGCTGGCGTGGAACAAGCGTCGCACGCGTCATTAGCGGTGATCGCGGACATGTTGCGCGCGGACCCGGGCTCTCTCTCCAGCATCGCGGATGACTGACACCGCGTGAGTGAATGAGGGGGAGAGAGAGAGGGGAAGGGGGATACAACTCAGAGTTGATGGCGTCGTGACGCAACGTGCACCTCTCAGCCTATTATCAATTAGTTACCAAGACAGAGAAACGTTTTGAAGTCAGAGAAGCTATATTCTATCGATTGCTTGCTCACGGTCTCATGAGGATACTCATGTTTATTCAAGTGTAGCTGTCAGGTGTATGTCGCATAATAAATTATAGCCTATACCCACAGTCAAACAATCTTATTATGCTGTACTAGAATATATATATTTTTCTTTGTCACAGGTTCATCATGTTGAATTATAATGCTTCATGGTAAATAATAAAGTAGAACACAGTGAGATTTTGGACATCACTTTTAATGATGCATGGAGGTTTATATCTCAAGAGGAGTAAGTCACATAATGGTGGCCAAATGGTGTTGCATTTAAATGCAATTTAGTTAGTTTGGACTTTTAGGCTGCGGCCGAAAACTAGTTTAGACAACACTTTTTTTTTTCAACTAAAAAATGTAAACGTTTTTCTGCGTTTTGGCCGTTCATTTACAGGACAACAGCGTTTTTGGGAAAGGGCTTTCAAACTACAAGGTTTTGAAAACGAGACCTTTACTGTCTCCATGTAAACAACAAAAACATTAATTTGTGCAAACGGTGATGTCATGTGTATTGTGTTAGCAGGGTGTTTCTTGACAAAGAGACGCAAACCAATCTTGGGGACGGATGCATTCGAAAATGCATTTCTGCGTGAGCATTTTGAACGGTAGCTTGTGGAGACTTCAATTCAAAACTCGCAGGTCCAAGATCGGTAGTAACCCACCACTTTTCTTGGGTACAATAAAGCAGGGGCTGTAAAACCCTGACCTGCATGGAGGTCAGTTTGCTTTTTTCCCAGTTGACCTGAAGACCCAACTGGCTGAGGTGACTGAGCACCAGGTCCCTGTGTTTGCATAACTGATCAGAATCAGCCAGTTGTTGAGATAGTGGAGAATGCGAACGCTGTGTTCTCTGAGCGGAACAATGCTTGCCTCCGCGACCTTCATAAAGACGCGGGGAGACAGGGACACCCACAGGGCAGGACCTTGTACTGATACGCTCATCCCTCGAATGCAAAGCGCAGAAACGGCCTGTGTCAAGGGAGAATCAAGACATGAAAGTACGTGTCCTTCAGGTCGATCGCTGCCAACCAATCTTGGGGACGGATGCATTCGAAAATGCGTTTCTGCGTGAGCATTTTGAACGGTAGCTTGTGGAGACTTCAATTCAAAACTCGCAGGTCCAAGATCGGTTGTAACCCACCGCTTTTCTTGGGTACAATAAAGCAGGGGCTGTAAAACCCTGACCTCATATCGGTGGGAGGGACCGGCTCGATCATGTCCTTCGCCGGTAGGACTGCGATCTCCGCTCGCAAGACATGGACATCGGCTGCTCTCACTGAAGTGAAGTGGATGACCTGAAACTTGGGGGGACGCCAGGCGAACTGAGTCGCATAGCCGAGCCTGATGGTCTGAATGAGCCAGCGAGACGGACTGGGGAGCGCTAACCAGGCTCGCAGAGACCGTGCAAGCGGGACCAGAGGGACTGCAGGCGTACCCGCAGTGGGGCAGCGAGGTGGAACGCAGGGACACGGCTCGGGGGGCTCTCTTTGCGAGGCGATGAGCAGACTGAGGTGCTGCGGGAAGTGGAAGCAGTAACTGACCGCTGAGGCAGGATGTGTTTGATCGCCTCAGTCTGCAGGGCGAAGTTCTCGACCGCGTCGCCAAAGAGGCCGGTCTGGGACACGGGGGAGTTAAGGAACACAAGACACAGCCAGAGACCGTACAAGCGGGACCAGAGGGACACGGCTCGGGGGGGCTCTCTTTCTCCAGGCCGAAGAGGCCGGTCTGGGACACGGAGGAGTTAAGGAACACAAGACACAGCCAGAGACCGTACTAGCGGGACCAGAGGGACCATTAGCACGGTATACCAAATACATAAAAGTGAAGCAACTCTAGTTACAGTTTAGTATTCCTGATACATAGGATAGATGAGTTACAGACAGATCACAGTGGTAACATCATATGAATAAATTAAGAGTTACAAATATGTAATGAAGTATAAGACCCAGTATATATTTATCACATTCCAAAGTAATCTAATACAGGCTACGATATTCTATTCTATTCTATTCTATTCTATTATTTTATGAATTCTATTGAGAAACCATAGAGAAAAAGGTTAATAGAGTCAATGTTCAGAAATGATTAATTATTATAATGTTTTGAAAAATGCTGTTATTTTCATTATTAAAAAAATGCCATTATTTTACATGAAACAGTTAATAATTTTATTTATTGACCAAATGTTTTAGTTTGTCTTGTATATATTTTTATTATTAGATCAGATAACATTGGGGGCATGTTGTTCACATTTCACTTCTGTTCTTTCAGGGTAAATCAAGAAAAAAACGATACACTGTATTAATGAAACAAAACCACATAACTGTACTAGACTTGTGTGAAATGTTTGCGTGAAATCTCTGAACCCTAAGTGGATTTACACAAACTCAGAAAGTCATAAAGTGTTAGGTTGTGTCCCACTCTCGCCTATATCATTGTAAACATACCCTTAGGAAGCTGACTTTCCTCGCTGCCCTATCAGGCAATGACTTTGACTGCTTTAGCACATGAAGATACCTCATTAAACTGGTTTCGGACATACTTCTGAAGCTGTGTAACGGTTTAATGATCTACAGCAAAACAGATTGAGCTTTGGTGATAACTAAGCAAATATTTAATAAATACAATAATAATTTCTCGCTAGAAATGACTTCAGAAGTGGAAAACGTTGGTCAAAAACATACATTTACACACAAACTGCAGGATTGTGGGATATCATAGGCAGCGAATGATACATATGCTCCCTTTTAAAAATTGATCAGATGAAGGTTTCTCAGGAGACAAGAAGTGAAACTAACAATTGATTAGGATCATTTATGCATTGATGCCTTTCTACCTTTAAATGCATTCTGCAAAGGCAGCAGTTTTCGGACAGAGCCATTGTTTGTTTATTGCCTCTGTCCTGTTTCCTTTGTTCTAGTTTTCCCGCCAGTCAACTGTTACCATGGATATTTATTTAATTATCACAGCTGATCATTACTGAGTTCATTATCATTGAGTACTTAAGTTCCTCATTTTACTTTCTGTATTTGTCCGGTATTGTTGGTGTCTGTCTCGAGTTCTTCGCTTTTTATTAATAAACCTTGTTACTATATTGGAACTCTTAACCTGCATCTTCATCATCTTTAAACGTGACATATATTTAGTAGATTACAAATTAATCATTATCTTTACATATATTACAATCAGTATTTTTAATACTTCACTAATCTTAGGCTTAATAATGTAATGATTTATTATGATTTTTAGCATGTACAGAAGGATGATTCATCAATCAATATATTATTTAGGTAAATTCCAATTTAGAAGAGATACATCTGAATTACACTATGTGGAATCAGTAGAATTAGTACATTTATTCAGTTTGACAAATTAGTTATTAGTATAACAAAATAAGGTACAAATTAGTATAACTGAATAACGACAGACAAATTCTCTTAAAAGCAAAGGTTTCAAAAAGTAGTTCTTGCAGCGATGCAATATAAACAGCAATTGTATACTATTTCAACAGTTCTCAAAGAAACTTTTTTTTCTAAGTGTGAAGAACATTTTTATATAATCTAAAGAACCATTTTCCACAATAGTCAAGTTTATTTGTATAGCGCTTTTCACAATACAGATTGCATCAAAGCAGCTTCACAGTATTAAATTAAAATAATACAACAAAGTTTGTTTCAAGAGGAATTTATTGATTGATAAAATTAAATTAAATATCCCCAAAATATCCCCAACTGAGCAAGCCAAAGGCAACAGTGGCAAGGAACCGAAAAACTCCATCAAGTGACCTAATGGTGTCCTAAAACTCCATCAGGTGCCTTAATGGAGAAAAAAAAAATAACCTTAAATAAATAACCTTTTGTGGAATGTAAAGGTTTCATGAAAGTTAAAGGTTCTTTATTCAGATGGAATGGTTTCAATCAATTTGTCTGTATGTTATGATGAATAACATCTAATTCATGGGATTATTAAATACTAATTTATTATTATCATTTTTTAATTAAATGATAAAAAAGAAAAGCAAAGCAAACACACATCTTATGAGATGCAAGTTTTCCCACTTCAAAGGGAAAAACTTGATGCAAAGAAAAAATAACTGCACACTCTCTTAAGCACATTTATGACCAACGTACCTTGACCTAGGCTATTGTTGTGCCGAAACGTTGGTCATAAATGTGCTTCAGAGAGTGAGCAGTTATTTTTTCTTTGCAAAAACAACAGCAACAACATGCTACCGGGGGCTTTCTGGCCCAATTATGAGGGGCTCATCTTACCCCAAGGGTCTCACTTTAACTTTTCACTTCAAACTTTACTCTATAAATATCAATGAATAACTGTGTCCGCAAATCAGCCATCAACAAACAGACATAAAAACTTTTAATATTCATCAATTTACTTCGGAAGCCCTGAACCGCAAGGCTTTTAAAGTCATAATTATGTGATAAAAAAGTCACAATTTTGACATACCAAGTCGAAATTATGAGATAAAAAATACGAAATTATGACTTTAAAAGTCAAAATGATGACATGACTAAATCGAAATTATGACTTGCCGACTGGCACGCTCATTGATCTGACATACGCGACCCGACACATGATGAATTATGAACAGATTAAGGAGTATTTCGATCGTGGTTTTACAAATGATGAAATTCTTGCCGTACTAGCGGAACGACATGGAATAGCTCTGAGCAAACGCACTCTTGAGAGGATTTTAAGCAAGAACAAACTTTGGCGCAGAAATAACAAAACGGCGGAGGTGGCAGCTTTCATAGAACAACAACTTCAAACATCTGGGCAATGTCATGGCTATACAGTAGATGGATGCACCAAAGATGTTGGATGAATGGGATTGTAACTGATAGGGAAACAGTGAGAGTTCTGCTGTGGCTTTTAGATGGTGAAGGTGTTGAGGTGGAGTGTGTATCATAGCCGTGGTCCTAACTTTGTGCGGCATATAGATGGTTATGATAAGACATTTGGAATTGGAATAAGTGGATGTATTGATGGATTTTCCAGGAGCATGATATGGCTTGAGGCATACAAGACCAACAATGATCCAAGACTTATTGCTGGATACTTCATGGATGCAGTCATTAAAGCTGGGGTTGTCCTGTTAGAGTGAGGATAGATTTAGGATCAGAAAATGTTCATGTGGCTGAGATGCAAAGAATTTTGACTTTTTCTGAGTATCGACCTGAAACAGACCATGTTACTTTTGGGCCAAGCACTAGAAACCAGCGCATCAAAAGATGGTGGCTCACTTTGCGAAGTGAATGTGTCCAATTTTAGATAGACCTCTTTGACAAACTGAGAGAGGACGGGCACTTCGCAGACACTTTTTTGGACAAATCCTTCGTGCAGTTCTGTTTCCTTAAAGGGATGGTTTGGAATAAAATCAACCTAGGGTCCTTTGCACCCTGACCTCGAGCCAAACACCCCCCAGAAGCCTTTATTCCCTTGGTTGAACATTATCAAAGTTAGAGCTTATTTAGAGAAATCAGCCGGATGGCTTAGTGCAGGCGCTAATGGATCCTATGATGTATCTGTCATGAGTCAGGTTACCTTCTCCCTTTCTCTATCCTTTTTCACACACACACACACACACACACACACACACACACACACACACACACACACACACACACACACACACACACACACACACACGCACACTCACGCACACACACACACACACACACACACACACACACACACACACACACACACACACACACACACACACACACACACACACACACACACACACACACGCGCGCATCTCTCTCTCTCTCTCTCCCTCTACCCCGCACCTGTTAGTCATGTCTGTGTCAACCTGTCCTGTCTAGTACAGCCTGCATCAACGTGCTCTCAGAGCCCTGTTTCCACCGCATGAGTTTCTCGGCATTCCCTGGCTGAGATACCGACTAGCCTGTGTTCTCCAGCTCTTCGGGTGACCAGATAAGAGACCTCATTGAGACAGAAGTTTTTGACTGTTTGCTTTACTCCAGCTCTGTGTGCTTCAACGACAGACTGCCTTGTTTCCCTTTTCTCATTAAAGACTGTTAAAGCCTGTGAACTCTGATTTTGGATCCTTATTCCTCTTAAGTTGTGACAGAATAATCCGCCCAAATTATGGATCCAACAGAGGAGATTCCTGTCCGATCAGCGGTCGAGATCCAGGGAGCGATGCTTGGCAGGCATGAGGAGGAGTTGGCCGCTGCCCATCAAGCTGTTCGGAGCCTGTCTGATCAGGTTACAGATTTATCTGTCCGTCTACTTCACCTTCACCAGGATCCATCGAGGTCTTCCGCACGACAACTGCCCCCAGAGCCACGAATCAACAATCCATCCAGTTACGCTGGTGAGCCCGCTGAGTGCAGAGCTTTTTTCATTCAATGTGAGGTTGTCTTTTCACTTCAGCCCCAGACATATGCGGAGGATCGGGCTCGCATTGCTTATGTTCTTTCACTTCTCTAGGGACGTGCACGCGAGTGGGGGACTTCAGTTTGGGAGGCTCGATCTGATTGCTGTCGCTCTTTCGGGCTCTTCAAGGACGAAATGATTAAGGTCTTTGACAGATCAGTCTTCGGCTGCGAGGCTTCACGGCTTCTTGCAGTTCTATTTCGCAATAGAGTTCCAGACCTTGGCGACTTCAAGTGAGTGGAACGAGCCTGCACTTATCGCTCGCTTTCTGGAGGGGCTGAACTTAGACCTTAAGGAGGAGATTTACGCGCGGGGGTCACCGACTCAGTTGGACCAACTCATCGAACTGGCCATTCGCTTGGATAAGTGTTTCGAGCAGAGACGACGTGTTCGTTCTTCCTACCCCAAGCCATGTGATACCCTCTCAACTGCCGCAGCTCCTGTTCGCAACCAGTTTGAGGCTGAGCCCATGCAGGTTGGAAGTGTGCACATCTCTTCAGAGGAACGACAACGGCGGATTCTAAATCGTCTTTGTCTATACTGCGGTGCGGCTGGTCACTTTGTTTCTTCCTGCATGTTAAAAGCCAGAGCTCGCCAGTAGACAGAGGAGTACTGGTGAGCGCATCCTTCATTTCCTCCTCACCCAGATCTCGTACCACAATCTCGGCTGTTCTTCGCTGGACGGGCTCCTCAGCGACTGGTCCTGCTCTCATCGACTCTGGTGCTGAGGGCAATTTTATCGACGATGCTTGGGCCTGTGAACATAAGATTCCTCTGGTCAACTTAACTAAGGTTACCACCGTCTTTGCCCTGGACGGCAGGGAACTCTCTTCAGTTTGCCGCGTCACCAGCCCGGTGAGTCTCACTGTCTCCGGCAATCACCAAGAGACTATTTCTTTTTTTATTTTTCAGTCTCCCGGTACCCCTATTGTTTTAGGGCATCCCTGGCTTATTCAACATAATCCTCAGATTGACTGGGTCAAGGGGTCTATTCAAACATGGCATTTATCTTGTCATGTTAATTGTCTTGTGTCTGCTCTCTCTACCGTGTCTTCTGTTTCTGCGTTTCAGGACGAGCCTGATGATTTGTCTGAGATCCCGGAGGAGTACCATGATCTGCGAGCGGTTTTCAGTCGTTCTCGGGCTGTGTCTCTACCGCCTCACCGGCCTTACGACTGTAGTATTGAACTTCTCCCTGACTCTATACCTCCTCGCGGCAGATTATACTCCCTTTCGTCCCCCGAGCGTGTGGCTCTAGAAAAGTATCTTACTGAGTCCCTCGACGCGGGCATTATTGTTCCACCCTCGTCTCCTGCCGGCGCAGGGTTTTTCTTTGTTAAGAAAAAAGATGGCTCTTTGCGTCCCTGTATCGACTATCGTGGGCTGAACGACATAACGGTCAAGAACCGTTACCCTTTGCCTCTAATGTCTTCGGCCTTCGAGATCCTACAGGGTGCAAAGATATTTACTAAATTAGACTTGCGCAACGCCTACCATTTAGTGCGCATCAAGGAAGGAGACGAATGGAAGACCGCGTTCAACACTCCCGTCGGCCACTTTGAATACCGGGTTTTACCTTTCGGCCTGATCAACGCTCCAGCGGTTTTTCAAGCCTTAGTTAACAATGTCTTAAGAGACATGTTAAACATTTTT
Source organism: Leuciscus leuciscus (assembly GCF_965113295.1). NCBI lineage: Eukaryota > Metazoa > Chordata > Actinopteri > Cypriniformes > Leuciscidae > Leuciscus > Leuciscus leuciscus. The sequence continues at coordinate 34,370,108 of NC_138746.1, forward strand.
GTGTTCGTTTACTTGGATGACATTTTAATTTTCTCACCATCTCTCCAGGTACATATTCAGCACGTTCGCCGCGTCCTGCAGCGATTGCTAGAGAATCGTCTATTCGTTAAAGCTGAAAAATGCGTCTTTCACGCTCAGTCGGTTACGTTTCTTGGTTCGGTAGTTTCAGCGGAGTGGATCAGCATGGATCCCGACAAGGTTCGAGCTGTTCTTGATTGGCCGATCCCAGATTCCCGAGTCGCGTTTCAGCGGTTTTTAGGTTTTGCAAATTTTTATCGGCGCTTTATTCGAAACTTTAGCCAAGTTGCCGCCCCTCTAACTGCCCTCACCTCGTCCAAGATCAGATTCGCTTGGACGGAGGCTGCGCAGAGTGCTTTTGACCATCTTAAGAGACTCTTTACCTCCGCGCCCATACTGATTACTCCTGATCCTGCGCGTCAGTTCATTGTTGAGGTCGATGCCTCCGAAATTGGGATAGGAGCTATCTTGTCGCAGCGCTCTTCCCAGGATGATAAGGTCCATCCGTGCGCGTTCTACTCTCATCGCCTTTCGCCCGCAGAATGCAATTATGACGTTGGTAACCGAGAACTTTTGGCGATCCGTCTAGCACTTGGTGAGTGGCGACACTGGCTTGAAGGAGCCAGTGTACCATTCATTGTCTGGACGGATCATCGCAATTTAGAATACATCCGCTCTGCGAAACGTCTTAACGCCCGTCAGGCCCGCTGGACCTTGTTTTTTGATCGCTTTGACTTCTCTATTTCGTTTAGACCCGGTTCCAAGAACCTCAAGCCCGACGCTCTTTCTCGGCAGTTCGACTCCTCAGAAGGTGTCTCGACCGATGAGACAATCTTACCTCAGCACTGTGTGGTCGGGGTCGCTGTCTGGGGGGTGGAACAAGCTATAAAACGAGCACTCACGCACACCATTAGACCTCCCCGTTCACCTGAGGGAACTTTTTTTCATTCCCGTTACCGCTCGTTCGACGGTTCTTCGCTGGGGTCATTCTTCCAAATTAGTTGCACATCCCGGGGTAAGAGGAACACTAGCGACTATCTGTCAGAGATTTTGGTGGCCCACTCGAGAACGCGACGTTCGTCGTTTTGTTGCAGCCTGTTCTGTCTGCGCCCAGACCAAATCTAGTAATAACCCTCCGGCAGGTCTTCTTCTATTCTTCCTATTCCTTCACGCCCCTGGTCGCATATCACTTTGGATTTTGTGACTGGGTTACCTTCTTCATCTGGAAATACGGTTATTCTCACCGTCGTTGACCGTTTTTCTAAAGCTGCACATTTTATTCCTCTCCCTAAGTTACCGTCTGCTCTCGAGACCGCGCAAATTATGGTGAATCACGTGTTCAAGATCCACGGTCTTCCTTCGGACATTGTGTCTGACAGAGGTCCCCAATTTACCTCTCAGTGCTGGAAGGAATTCTGTCGACAGATAGGGGCCTCCCCCAGTCTGTCGTCAGGATTCCATCCTCAGACCAATGGGCAAGCCGAAAGGACCAACCAAATTCTTGGCCGCATGTTACGCAGTCTTACCTCACAGAATCCCGCGTCATGGTGTGATCAGCTTCCCTGGGCCGAATGTGCCCACAATTCCCTTCCATCGTCTGCTACTGGGTCATCTCCCTTTGAGGCTTGTCTTGGTTACCAACCTCCTGTATTTTCCGCGCAAGAGTCACAGATTTCGGTTCCGTCTGTCATAGTTTTCATTCAGAGGTGTAAGCGTACCTGGAGGAAAGTGAGATCTGCTTTATGTCAGTCTAGGGAACGTACACGTCGAGCCGCCAGTCGCCACTGAGTATCTCCCAGATATGTCTGCGGACAGAAGGTGTGGCTGTCCACCCGCAATTTGCCTATTCAAGAGATGTCACGCAAACTCATATCTCGTTTTATCTGACCTTTTCCCATCATTAAGGTTATCAGTCCTGCCGCTGTAAGACTTAAACTGTCCCGTCAGATGCGCCGTGTCCATCCGGTTTTTCATGTATCCTGCATTAAACCCGTCATTCGTGCGCCCACCCGTCCCTCCCCTCCTCCTCCTATTGATGAGGAGACCTCTATTTACAGAGTCCGTAAGCTCCTCGACGTCTGTCCTCTGGGGCGTGGCCACCAGTTTTTGGTGGACTGGGAGGGGTACGGTCCTGAGGAGAGGCGGTGCATTCCGCCCCGGGACGTCCTGGATCGCTCGTTGATTGATGACTTCTACCGGTCTCGCCAGGCCCCTTCCTCGGGAGAGCCTGGTGGCGCTCCTTGAGTGGGGGGGTACTGTCATGAGTCAGGTTACCTTCTCCCTTTCTCTATCCTCTGTCACACACACACGCACACACACACACACACACACTCACGCACACACACACACGCGTGCATCTCTCTCTCTCTCTCTCCCTCTACCCCGCACCTGTTAGTCATCGCAATCAGCGCTCGCGCTGCTTTGCGATGACACCTGTTCTCACTTTCTCCCTAATGCTCTCCCTTTATCTAGTGTTGGTTCAAGCAGTCACTTGTCGGATTATTGTTCCCTGTCATGTGTTTGAACTGTAACTCTTCTCGTTTGCAAGATCTTTGGGAAATACTCACCTTGTCCTGTCTGTCCGGTACGTCTGTGTCAACCTGTCCTGTCTAGTACAGCCTGCATCAACGTGCTCTCAGAGCCCTGTTTCTGCCGCATGAGTTTCTCTGCATTCCCTGGCTGAGATACCGACTAGCCTGTGTTCTCCAGCTCTTCGGGTGACCAGATAAGAGTCATCATTGAGACAGAAGTTTTGGACTGTTTGCTTTACTCCAGCTCTGTGTGCTTCAACGACAGACTGCCTTGTTTCCCTTTTCTCATTAAAGACTGTTAAAGCCTGTGAACTCTGATTTTGGATCCTTATTCATCTTAAGTTGTGACAGTATCTGGTAAATTACCCCACTAATAATGCCCAGAATGCATGGGATTAAACTCGCCTGACGGCTCATGCTACTGCTAACCCGGACACCGACGTCACTTCAGTGAGTTGAGAAAAGCACGTAAAAGTCCTGCAGAAAGCGATGCATAAGGATGTAGTGTAACGACGAATTATTATTTTTTCCGAAGTGTTGACAACTTAGTGTTAACTAATAATTGTTATAAACTGGTACTACCAACAAAATATTAGTGCATTCCTGGAACTGGGCGTCGTTACACTACATCCTTATGCATCGCTTTCTGCCAGGTATCTGCTGTTGAGACTCTTCGAGAGTTATGATGATCCATGACCTCAAAGAGCTCTTTGTCCACATCTTCAAAATGTGAACGGCATGATTCTAGGATCATTCTGTCTGATTCTGTAACATATCTGAGAAAGCAGTCCACAAGACTTGTTGTGACACATCCATGGGCCGCCTGTTCCAACATTACAGGCAGGTACTTCTCTCTCGCCAACCAAATGCAATGATTCGGCCGATGCTTTCCCACTGCTGTTGACCAAAGTCGTGTTGTAGGTAGATTAGGGAACTTAAAGCTATTTCCCAAAGTACATTCCTCATAAAAGTCATGCCAAAACTCTGAAAGCACATCCCTCAAACCCCCCCCCCCCCTTCATCAACAGCATTTTCCAGCCGTCTATCGGGAAGAATGACTTTCATATGTCATCCGTCAAGACATTTTTGTCACAAAAATGTTCAATAAGCTGTCGAAAGGCCTGACCGAGATGAATAACAAGAATTTTCTTCACCCTTTCACTCTGAACAAAGGGCTCCAGTGAGTTATTGTCACGGTTCATGAATTCACTGTCTCTCTCTTCCCGTGTGTTTGTGTGTGCGTGTGGCCGCTGATTACCACAATTATCATCAGCACCAGCTGCGGTCTATTAGCCATGCCTTTATATGCTTATTGTCTGCTGTCTTGTGTTGCCAGGTCGTTGTTTGATGTCCCTGGTGTTGAGTCCTGTTTCCTGACCTCTTAGCCACCTGTCTTCCTGGATTTTGATTCTGTTTCTGAGAGTTCCTGGATTCCTTTGTGGATTATTCCTTCCTGGATATCTGTGAATTGTGCCTGACGATCGTTGGATTCCACCTTCACTTCTTACTGGGTTGCTTATCAACGTCCCTGCGTCACCCTGTTTGCTGTGATCTTCACCTCTCACTTGAAACTGTTCTCACTTGTGGTCAATAAACATTTATTCTCGCTATTGCATCACTTGCTTATTTTTACGTTACAGTTATCAATTGGAGAAGGTACAGAATATGATTCCTCTAAAATAGGTAATGTGTCTTCCAGCCCAGAGATAAGTCCAGTGTCTTCCAGCCCAGAGATAAGTCCTGTGGAGATTGTTACAGTGCCACTATCCTCCAAATTGTTCACCTCTGGCTGCATCAATTTCAAACACACTTGATGGATCAGTCATGCTTATTATGGAGTCTGACAATAAAACATCATCGCTGCCTGTTTCAATTAAAGTGCAACTCCCTACATAAATTAGGTCTGACTCTACATTGACATAGGTCATTGACTCTCGTACGTGAGGGAGATCTGGAATCTTGCTCAGTCAACAGAGGGGATTGGCTGGTACGTATGGGAGATCTGGAATATTGCCTGTTTCCCCCTCCCTGCACAATTGTTTCGCTGTTGAAGTTCAACTGTGTGTCTAACTGTGTGTCTGGCGATGGCTCTCTTCTTGGTTGTCGAGTAAAAACGCAAGATTGGTAATTTGGTCAGCTCATAAAGTTCTCCAATTGTAATCTGGTCATCTATTGTTTGCTCTTGAAAGTTTGTTACATCGACCACAAAATCTGTGAAGCTTCCCACTGAACATTTTTCACCTGAAAAAAAATACTCGGCAGCCTTTTCAAGTAGATAATTTTTTGTACAGTCCTTTGACACGCAAATTTTACGTGTACCCCCACCTTTTTTTGTTCGGACCTGAATACATTTCCCTTCTCGAAAATGCATCCATCCCATTTCAATATTTCGCATACTCTTTTGAGCATTTTTTTACCTTCTATTTTCACAAACATTGTCAGTGTCACCTCTGCTTCTTGCTAGACTGGTTCTCAGCCGATCAAAAAGTTTAGATTTTCTTGTTCTTTTCGCCTGCAGTATCCACGAATAGCCAGTCGGTCACCATAGGAAGGCAGATATTCCTTCAGCTGGTCATCTGACACTGCAATCAATCTGCAAAAAGAATACAATTTAAAACACTTTAGATATAAGTTTACAATTCTCTGATGACAGTGACCCTGTGAGGTACACTGTTAGATCTTACCAGGCCTTTTTTTACAGTAAAATACTGGAAACACTGTTGCCAATAATTTACTGTTAAGTGTACAGTTATTTTCTGTAATCTACAGTATGTTACTGTAACAATGCACTAAATTGAAACTCGAGTTAACTAATTTCACTTGCAGAAAACGACAGCCTTAAATTGAGACCACTAACAAAGTATTGTAAATAAAGAGACTTCGACTGGACCAGAAACTACACAGTCACCGCCTGTTAAATAAAGCAACATGCAGCATATCATCAATGTCTATATATCTTCTCCTGGACTGAAGCACAGGCTCTACTCTTCAGCACAATGGTGACCCAAAAAAACGAAATCTTACAGTAAACTAATGGCAACAGTGTTGCCAGTATATACCTGTATTATAACTTACAGTTTATTACTGTTAAAATACATTTTGTGGGTGTGTCTTTTTATCTTACACTGTTAACCCTTTCAACCCCACAGGAAAATCCACACTACAAAGAGTAAAAAGTAACATTGAGACAGTGTTGCAGTGAGGCAATTAAGTGAATATGTAAGTGATTGTTAAGCATTAGTGATGAACACCTGCTGTTAACAAGCAGAATCACTGAAGGAAAGAGGAACACACAAACAGAAAATAGAGAAACACTGACTTCCAGCCATTACATATTATTACACTTATTATTAACCAGTACGACTTTATTTCTGTCATACATCTACAGAAGTTGTTATTGAAATGTTTAATTGAAAATGATTGGTTTGAAGTTACCATTATAGAGATCAGTGTTTGCTTTAGTTGGGACGCTGACCCTTGACTTTTTAATATTAGATTTTGTCTGGCTGCTTGACTGTGTTTTTGCAAGCCTCACTTGTGCACGCACGCACACACACACACACATGGTTTGTGAATGTAGTTTGTTATATTGATTATAATCATATAGCCTGTTCATTCATTAATCTCATTCAGAGTTTAAGACTGTATCAAAAGTGTTACATTACCACGACTGTGAAACTACAGCAATCAGTTGCAATGACACATTTTTTCAACACATAATGCACAACCAAAGAGACAGGGCTTCACTGTCTTGTAGAAACACAAAGATATCAAAAATCAGCACATGTCTCTCAACAATGGTTTCAATAATTTATTTATTTATTTATTTATTTATTTATTCATGCAGCAGTGCATGCTGGGAGTTTTATACTGGAACCCAGCATGCATTGCAACATTAAACTTTTGATTGTCACCATTGTTGAGATTCATATTCTGATTGTTGATGTCTGTGTGTGTCAAAAGAAAGCAGGAGTTCAAAATGTTTTAATGCACTATATGATTTCAATATCCTTCAGAATAACTGATTACAGAAAAGTTGCTGAATTTAATGTTGCAGATTCACAGATATGATAAATATTAAATACCTATAAATTCAAAGCTTATACACAGGAAGAGAACAGAGAATCATACATGTCCAGGATGATTATGGCATCATCTCAACAGCCAAAAACACCTGATCAACTTCATCTTGACTTATTCCTGCCATAACAAATGTGCTTTATAAACACACAGTTACAGCAGCCAGAGAGAAACTAATGGTAAAAAAAAGTCAAAAGACCAACTAAAGCAAACACTGATCTCCATAATGGTGACTACAAACTTTATTATATTTAATAAAACATCAACAACTAAATATGTTAATCTGTTCATTCTCAACAAGAACTTTTGTACATGTATGAAAGAAATAATGTTAAACTGGTTTGTAAACTGTTTTCACACTCAGTGTTGCTGGTAGTCAGTTGCAGTTATTGTGTTTCTTTTTTTTCTTTTTTTCTTTTTCAGTGATTTTGCTTATCAGGTTTTCATCAGTGTCTCAATTCACTCACTCATTTTCATTCTAGTGGACTATATTAGTGAACTAATAGTAGGGAATAGTGAATGAGGGTATAGGGTGTGATTTGGAACACAGTCTCTGAGTGTCGACTTTGAGCGCTGTTAATCCACAGTATATTCCTATGGAAGCTTGTTTCCGCCACAGAATAAAACTTTTTAAAAGATAATTGCGACTTTTTATCTCACAATTGCGAGTTTACATCTCACAATTCTGACTTTATTTCTCAGATTTGCGAGATATAAAGTCAGAATTGCGTGAAATAAAATCGCAATTGCGTGTTATAAAGTCAGAATTGCGAGATATAAAGTCAGAATTTTGAGATATAAAGTCAGAATTGCGTGAAATAAAGTCACAATTGCATGAAATAAAGTTGCAATTGCATGAAATAAAGTCGCAATTGCGTGTTATAAAGTCAGAATTGCGTGAAATAAAATCGCAATTGCGTGTTATAAAGTCAGAATTGCAAGATATAAAGTCAGAATTTCGAGATATAAAGTCAGAATTGCGTGAAATAGTCACAATTGCGTGAAATAAAGTCGCAATTGCGTGTTATAAAGTCAGAATTGCGAGATATAAAGTCAGAATTTCGAGATATAAAAGTCAGAATTGCGTGAAATAAAGTCACAATTGCGTGAAATAAAGTCGCAATTGCGTGTTATAAAGTCAGAATTGCGAGATATAAAGTCAGAATTGCGTGAAAGTCAGAATTGTGTGAAATAAAGTCGCAATTGCGTGTTATAAAGTCAGAATTGCGAGATATAAAGTCAGAATTTCGAGATATAAAGTCAGAATTGCGTGAAATAAAGTCGCAATTGCGTGAAATGAAGTCGCAATTGCGTCTTAAAAAGTCAGAATTCTGACTTTATATCTCGAAATTCTGACTTTATATCACGCCATTCTGCGAGTTTATATCTCGCAATTCTGACATCTTTTCTCAGAATTGTGAGATATAAACTCACAATTGTGAGATATAAAGTCCAATTCTAAGTAAAAAATACTTTTTTTTTTTTACCTCAGAATAGTTTATATCTCACAATTCTGACTTTATAACACGCAATTGTGACTTTATATCATACAATTCTGACTTGATATCTCCCATTTGCATATTATAAAGTCAGAATTGCGAGATAAACATGCAATTCTGAGAAAAAAAGTCAGAATTTCAAGTATTATTCACTTTATATCACGCAATTTTGACTTAATAACACACAATTGCGACTTTATATCATGCAATTCTGACTTAATAACCTGCAATTGCGACTTTATATAACGTAATTCCGAGATAAAAACTCAGAATTGTGAGATTAAAAAATCGCAATTACCTTTTTTATTTTTCACTCTGTGGCGGAAACAAGCTTCCATATATTCCTGTAGGCTACTTTCTCGAAAATTACAAATATTAACCAGAATGCATTGTTTTTTGACGGTATATTACTGTTTTAATGGAAAATGGTATGATACTGTACAGAATTTGGCCTTTTTTTACGGTGTATAATTCAGAAATATAATAAATTTGACTGAACTGTAACTTATTGTATGAGATCTGAACTGAGCTGGACGATGACATCACTCCAGTGGGTTTGGTTGGAATATTGACAATTTAGTGAATCATTATGGATTAAAAGAGTTGAAGTATGGCCCAGCATTAGCTTTAAGTTGTGTTCCTCCATGGCTGCTTCCTGTTCCAGAGGTAAACATTGATTTATTAGCGGGAAAAGGTGAGCATCACACTAAGCAAAGTTTTACTGAAGCCTGCTTAAGTTATTTAAATACTTCATATTATGGATATTTGAAAATATTTGCAGATGGTTCTAAAGAACCCAAAGGACATCGTGGTATTGGTATTTATATTCCAGAATTTGAAAAAAGATATGGGTATAGAGTGAGTGACCATTTATCAGTATATTCAATAGAGATGACTGCAATAATAACTGCCCTTAGGTGGGTTGAAGAGACTAAACCTCTTAGATCAGTTATATGTACTGACTCTATGGCAGTATTACAAAGTTGTATAACAGATAATGCAACACGTGAAGATTTGGTATTAGAGGTAAAGCATCTTCTTTTAAATCTTATAAGCCTTGGACTAGCGGTGCAGTTCTGTTGGATTCCAGGCCATTATGGAATTGATGGCAATGAAATTGCTGATAAGTTAGCTAAAAAAGCTCTGGAATTAGACTCCTTTGGGTAAAGGAGATGCTAAAGCTTTAATTAAATCACAGATTATGCTAAGGTGGCAAGATGAATGGGAGTCAGAGAGTAATGCCAGACACTATCATAGGAACCAGAACTGTGTTGGAGGGAAAATAATCACCTCATTGGGTCTTAAAGGAACACTCCACCGTTTTTTGAAATAGGGCTTATTCACCTTCTTTCCTACATTTAGATAGGTGGGCAAATGCATTTTTGTCTCAGTGCATGCATTGTTTTAGTTTGACAGGGTCGGCGCTAGCTTAGCTTAGCATAATGAATGGAATCCTTTGTTGCCAGCTAGCATGTCCTGAGTAAAAGTGATATAAAAATGTTTAAAAACCCACCTAATTACTTCTTGTGGCCTGCATATTCACAACAAGTACAAATAGAGATGCAGATTAACACTAGACGATTTCCTATGCAGATATTGACTTGGGACTATATTAGGGGGAAGCACAGGTGAAGCACTGCTACTTGGGCGCAGAGATATCACGCCCAAGTAGCAGTGCTTCGCCTGTGCTTCCCCCTAATATAGTCCTTAATATATAAGTCAATATCTGCCTAGGAAATCGCCTAGTGTTAATCTGCATCGCTATTTGTACTTGTTGTGAATACGCAGGCCACAAGAAGTAATTAGGTGGGTTTTTAAATTTTTTTATATCACTTTTACTCAGGACATGCTAGCTGGCAACAAAGGATTCCATTCATTGTGCTAAGCTAAGCTAGCGCCGACCCTGTCAAACTAAAACAATGCATGCACTGAGACAAAAATGCATTTGCCCACCTATCTAAATGTAGGAAAGAAAGTGAATAAGCCCTATTTCAAAAAACGGTGGAGTGTTCCTTTAATAGGCACGAAGAAGGTATTATAACCAGATTGAGGTTGGGCCACACAGGCCTTAATTCCACTTTATCCTTAATAGGTAAAAGGGTTTCACTTTATTTTGATGGTCCCTTTAACACATTCTGTTGTCTAGAAGTAACATTGCACCTACATGTCTACTAACTCTCATTAGAGTATTAGTAGAGAATTAGTAGACTGGTAGGGTTAGGGTTAGAATAAGTTGACATGTAGTTGTAAAGTTACTTATAGTCAGTAGAATATCTGTTGAGGACCATCACAATAAAGAGCTATCAGATATTAAGCAGAGAGTCTACTAATACTCTAATGAGAGTTAGTTGACATGTTGCAAAGTTACTTATAGTCAACAAAATGTTCAAAAGGGACCATCAAAATAAAGTGTTACCGGTAAAAGTAATGGCATATGCTCTGAATGTAAAGTCTTGGAGGATGTCACCTATGTTTTATTTAGATGTAAGAAATTTGACCAACTCAGACAGAAATGGAAAGAGTCTGATGCAGAAAATGACATTCATAATATTTTACAGGAGCAAGGAATGCAGGGACAAAGAAGCAAGTATTTCTTTATGTATCTTAATGATACTGGTTTAAAGCTACACTGTGTGATATTTTCCCCCATCTAGCGGTGAAATTGTATATGACTACCCAGTGAATATTAGTTTCTGTTCCTTTCAATTTCGAGGGAGTTTTAACTCCTACGGTGGCCGTATTATTCCAAGATTAACATGGCTTCCAGTTCGACTTCGTCCAATTGCACCTTTAAAACTATCACCTGTGATCCGTCGCAGCACAGATTTATGTTACAAGGTAAACAATACTTTATCACCATTGACGTGAGGAAAAGTAACACAAGTTATACTAGAGGTCATTCTGGCGTTATGCACAACCATGCTATGGTTAGACAAGCAACTATAAAACTTTGAATTTACACAAATAGGCTGAATTACCTATCGAGAGGAAAGCAGGCAACCTCGGCGTCCGTTTTAAAATCCTTGCTCCTCATGAGCTCTCTCCATCTGGGAAAAGTTACTCCAGTATTGACTTTGGTCTTGCTGATTTGCCTGTCGCGTTGACGTTTTAATTCTCTCTTTCGCTTCCTTGGCGACTCTGCTTCATGTCCTCGAGAATAGGCGTGATCCTCCATCAGCAATCTTTCAAATCTGCCGGCAGTCGCGAGTAATCTCCCCCTCGCATTCGTCTCTGTGTCACTGAGTGTAAAGCGTGAAAGGCGAAGCTTGAATTTACAGGTATGTCCCTCTTTGGCTAATGTAGTTTCAAGATGGAGGGGCAACATGGCGACCGGCATTCGAACCCCTCACCCGTATGTACTTTCAATGGCAGATTATAAACTTACGAGAATACTTTATTACTTGAAAGAAGTAAATATACATTAATGAGCACATATATTTTTGAAAGAACTGTGTTTTTTGCTAAGAATCAAAAAAAAAAAAAAAATACACAGTGTAGCTTTAAGTAGAAGAATTTAGTTTCGTTTTTTTTTTGGGGGGGGGGGGGGGGGGTAGTTTTGCTATTATTTTGTGATTTTATGATTTAATGTGTCATTTGCCAATGTCCTTTTTACACACTCCTGTGTAGTAGTCCAGGAGGCGGTATATATCGTAAAGATATGATCCGCCATTAATCAGAAGAAGAAGAAGAAGAAGAAGAAGAAGGTAGGCGGAGTTTCCTGTGCACCGCGATGTACGCAGCAGTTCGCCGCGAGTCTTCAAACTGCACGGGCAGCAGGTAACATTAACCTAATACGGAAAAGTTACATTTATCCTACCATGCTACTGTAAAAGTTGCGGCAGCATGTGAGTTATGCTTAACAATTTTAAAAGTATAACTCAATTTCAGCCGCATTCTGAGTCTGACAATGTCATTCGTTTTTTACCCAAGGCCATAGCAAGTGTTATTAGCTTGGGGAAATACATCCAGTGAAAGGAAATTGTAAGTCCATGTCCAGCTCTAAATTGTAAGGAATTTATATCTTTGATTTCATAGTAAACTTTACAATAAGGTTCATTTGTTTATTATTCATATTAACTAACATTAACTAATCATGAGCAAAACATTTGTTAGGCTGTAGGCCTATTTGTTAATCTTAGTTAATAATAATACAACTTTTAATTGTGTGTTCATGTTATGTCACAGTCAGTGCATTAACTAATGTTAACAAAAACAACTTTTGATTTTAATAATGTTTTAGTAAATGCTGAAATTAATATTAACTAAGATTAATAAATGGTGTAGATGTGCAGTTCATTATTAGTTCATGTTAACAAATTTAACTAATGAAACCTAAAGTGTTACTGATTTCATGATAGCTAACACTTTAATGAATACATACATAAAATGTATAACATCAACAAAACTAAACATGAATTCCTCATAATTACCTACTTGATTCTCTGTTTTGTTTGGTAAAGTAAATAATATTTAGTATTATTATCATAATTTCCCTATTTCTGTTTAATGTGTTATGCATTCTACTTGTATCAACATCTTTTCATTGGTAGTGAAGAGAGGCTCTCTGACCGACTGCTGCTCTCCATCGAGCGAGATATTACAAATAATTGTGAGGAAGTCATTAAAATATATAGAAACACAACAGACAGACGGTACTGCTTTAAAGGATTAGTTCACCCCAAAATGAAAATTTCCTAATAATTTACTCACCCCAATGCCATCCAAGATATCCATGTCTTTCTTTCCTCAGTGGGAGAGAAATTATGTTTTTTGAGGAAAACATTTCTGGATTTTTAACAATGGACTTCATTGGTGACCATCGTTTTTAAGTCCAAATCAATGCAGTTTCAAAAGTCTTTGAAGTGTTTAAACGGGCTGTACGCGATCGCAGCTGACTAGCGAATTGTTATCTAGCGAAACAATAGGTCATTTTAATAAAAAAATAAATAATTTATAGACTTTTTACCTTCAATACTTCGGATTGAGCTGATCAAACGGACAGGGAACCACACCACATCACGATGAAAGGTCACGCCGGCGCCAGCAATACTATTTGAACTACTATTCATATTCATCAGAATGTTATTCATATACTATTCTGGGTTCTGGGTTCTCTCAAGGTTTTTTTTTTCTCCATTAGGTCACCTGATGGAGTTTTAGGACACCATTAGGTCACTTGATGGAGTTTTTCGGTTCCTTGCCACTGTTGCCTTTGGCTTGCTCAGTTGGGGATATTTTGGGGATATTAATCTAATTTTATCAATCAATAAATTCCTCTTGAAACAAACTTTGTTGTATTATTTTAATTTAATACTGTGAAGCTGCTTTGATACAATCTGTATTGTGAAAAGCGCTATACAAATAAACTTGACTTGACTTGACTTGACTATTCATATTCATATTCACTGAATACTATTACTATATATATATAATAGCAAACAATACTATTTGAACTATCCTCCTACGTACGGTCGCATTGTAAACAGTGGGGCGGTTCTTCTGCCGGCGACGGCGTGACCTTTCAACGTGATGATGTAGTTCCCAGTCCGTTTGTTGATCAGCTCAATCCGAGTTATTGAAGGTAAAAAGTCTATAAATTATAATATTTTTTTTGAAAATGACCTATCGTTTCTCTAGATAACAACCTCTTCTTCAGCTGTGATCGCGTACAGCCCGTTTAAACACTTCAAAGACTTTTGAAACTGCATTGATTTGGACTTAAAAACGATGGTAACCAATGAAGTCCATTGTTAGAAGAAAAATCCAGAAATGTTTTCCTCAAAAAACCAAATTTCTCTCCCACTGAGGAAAGAAAGACATGCATATCATGGATGGCATTGGGGTGAGTAAATTATCAGGAAATTTTCATTTTGGGGTGAACTAATCCTTTAAATACAGGTGATTTATTTTTAAAAAATTATGTTTTTTTAAAAAGTGCCCTTTTGGGTCCTTCCGCCCCTGCCTCGGAGGAGGTCTGTGCACGCTTCTGGCCCAAGCCATAACATGTTCTAAATGTGATTTATTTACAAATATGACGCGGGATCATTCATATTCACATCTATATATAGGCTACGCGAATTATAATCTTCATTTTGTGATTCTTTACTTATGTGCAATAGTCTACTTCTGTGTAGCCTACTTTGTGACTTACCTGGGGTGATGCAATTCTGTCCTTAAATATTTTCAGTGGTGAGTTTGCTCAGATCCGCTCGCTAAAGGCAATAAGAATTTCATCAAAATAGCCTACTTAATGTGTTCACAATTCTATGGAAGCATGCATGTCATCTGTGTCAGGTCGTGTCATGTCGAGTGAAGCCTGAAGATCAATAAGCTTAGTCGACAAGTTATAATTTCGATTTAGTTTTTGACTTTTAAAGTCATAATTTTAACTTAGTAAATCATAAATTCGAAATTTTTTGTCATAATAATGACTTAAGAATGTCATAATTTCGATTTTTTATGCTTGTTTTTTCTTTTTCTTATGTGGCGGGAATGGGCTTCCATACAAAAGGTTTTTTACTGCTTACACGTTCACCGGTCATATCCGATCTGTGCCACATGAGAGGAAAAAATCGGAATTCGGTCACTTGAACCATGCAGTGTAAATGGGGCCATAAAGTCATAATTTTGACTTAGTAAATCATAAATTCGAATTTTTTTGTCACAATAATGACTTAAGAATGTCATTTCTTATGTGGTGGGAATGGGCTTCCATACAAAACTATTCAGCTGCTCAAGAGAAAATCTAAAGTATAAATGCTGATTTTCAACCTTTTTATCTGTTTTCTCAAGTCAGGTAGCACAGATAAAAACATTTTTGGGCTTTCTTCTGTATGCAGCCAAGTTTTATTGAAAGCTCATTTTGCCAGCATGAACCCTGTGCATCACCTAATTACACAAATAGTATGTAACCAGCTAATGTCATGTGTGCCTCAAGGTATTTTCTACAAAACTGTGTTGAAATTCCATGAAAATATGTGTTGTAGAAAGAGATATCCAATTAAGACATTTGAATGGATATTTACCTAACTGGTACCAGGTCTTTAAGTGGCCCGCCACTGTATGCTGTGAATACACATTGGATTTTACAGTGGAAAAATGCTTTACTTTTACTACATATAGCTCTATTAAAACCAACATGAAACCAAAAAATCAAGAGAAGTAGAATTTCATAGTGCCTGGAACAGCATGTTTTAATATATATATATATATATATATATATATATATATATATATATATATATATATATATATATATATATATTTAAGTCGTTTTAATCATTTAAATATATGTTTGTAAATTAATTTTGAATATCCCTTTAAATTTTGCCTCAGCCAACATATGGTTACAGCAATCATACAGAGAGTGCCTTTAGTTGTATGGCATTGAGGGAATACTGAGGGGGAATACTGTGAAATGCGAAACACACTAAAGGTTTCCAGGTAAAACGTGCAGAGGCTGAGATCTCATGGGAGGGAGGGATAATCAGTCAATGCATTCATGGCCTCTGTGACACTCCAAGGTCAACCTTGCAAGCTTTTATGTTTCTAGTATAGAAATAAGAGATATGTTAGTGAGGAAATCACACATGAGGGTGGCTTTAAAAAGCACAAATTAAAACTCTGCCCTTTTAAATCATTTACATATTTGAAAGAGGTTGTCAAACAGAAATGAGCAAGAATTCCAGTTCACGGTGAAATCTACACTTCTCCAGACATTCATCCTGGAGGTTGGTGTTCATATGAATCATGCATTATCCCTGGGCTTACACTAACCCAGCAGAAATTATTTTACTATCTGTGTCTCTCTCTGGTATTTAATCTAGCAGAAGCGTTCACAGATTTGTGCAGGACACCTGCCTCTTGGCTCCCATCTGGAACATTATTATTTTGTAAAGTAAAGATTGTGCAAAGTATCATTACGAGCATAATTGTCATATTTAATTAAAATATTTTCATTTCACAAACTCATTTGAGATGATCAGCTAAGCTATCATTACGATAGTTTTCTTAACTATAATAAGCCTGTGGGTTAGGGTTGCATGATGACTAACCGATCTCATGAGAATATGTACTTGTATGAAAAGGTAAGATTTGTTGTTAAAACGTGAAGGATCAGCCCTTCCTGGAGGAGATTGTACAACATGCGAGTGTTGTTGTCTGATGTCTACAAATCGCCACCTCTGCCAAGAAACCACTTGGCATTTCAATGGATCAACACCTGCATCTCTTCAGCCTTCAGATGATGAACTGCTGCTGTTTCACTACATCTACCCTGATGTCTTTACCGTTCAGTCCTCGATGGACCTCAAAGACACTTACACCCTTACAATTCAATAAAAGCAGTAAGTCTATCCACATTTTACTAACATATTTAGTTGTCTGCAAAGGCTTTCTTTTCCCTCAGGTATCCAACATCAAACGGACAGTTTCTGGCTTGCACACCAGGGGACTAAAGAGATTATGTTCTGTGAACTGTATTACATTCTATGTATAATGACATGACTTTCAGTTAACATTTTAGGGGTGGATGATATTAGCAAAATCTTAAACACCATTATTTATATGTGTTTTTACCAGTAATCAGGCTTGTCTTTTCTTTCTTTTTTTAGAAAGAAAAGTTATGCATTAAAATATTGAGTCAGTCAAGCGTTACGTTACTTTTCTATTACTTTTTCTCACCTGGGCTGAGCTTGGTTGTTTGTTTTATGATAGCAAAAAAAAAAAATAATAATAATAATTGGCATTTTGGCAAAAGTAAAGGCAATTTCTCACTAAAAGAGAAATGACTCAAACAAACCTTTTAGCTGTGCTTCATTCTGGGTGGCAGAAGAATAGAAAACAGGAGAAGAGAGTTCAACATTTACATCAGCAATAAAAAAAAGAAGAAGAAAGAAACACAATTGTGATGTTTAACTTAAGTAATTTTACTTATTAGTATGGTTAAAGATTAGATTAAACACAAAGTATAACTGTATAAAAAAGTATAAAAACCATGTGTAATGTGAAATGTGCTGTAATGTTTTTTTGGTCAAATCTTAAAATACAAAATGTCCTGAGAGTGTTGAATAATGTGAATAATGCACCTGCTAAAGCACTACAGTTTCAGCTTAAAATAGATCATTCAATTTCATTCATATCATTCAGCTTTTTCCCCAAATGGACTTTATAATGAAGATTATAGACAATAATAGATGCACTTTTCTTATCAAAATGTTTTACCTCTAAAGAAATTAAAAGTAGGCTACACTTGGTCCCACTTTATATCAGGTGTCTTTATGCACTAACATTTAAAATAATAATTTGATACAATGCACTACCTGTGTACATGTTTTACATTGTACTTATATATAAAAAATAAAATAAATAAAAACCTGCATGTAATTACAGCTGTAGATAGCATCTATAATTACACTGTTTACCTTCCCTTATACCATAACCCATCCTTAAACCTACACCCATACCAGCAAACCTGTCCTAACCGTACCCATATCCAGTGCAGTAACAGCACAAATGTTTTACAATACAAAATGAACACAATAATAGTAGTAGTTAAGGACACCTAATATAAAGTGTAACCGCAAATTGGACATACAGTATATGCTTAAACTGATGTGCACATGAAATGAAGCTGTTTGGGTTTTGGCGTAAACCGCCTCAGTGGATTGTCACATGACCAGATTCTTTTGCCTTTGTGTGATGCTTAATCCTCACCAATAGGTGTCAGTATAAAGTTCAGGACTAGTGACCACATTAACTAAAGCTGTAATCAATTTACTTGCTGCCTGTCAACTCATATAGGTCAAAATATTACGTTTATTGTCTTGTAGTAAAATGACAGTATTTCATTTAGCACTTCATGGCCTCTTTCTTCTCACATCATACAATAGTTTTAAGTCAAATTAGTTTCATGACCATTAATTTATTTGGTAAAGTACCCTGTTAGGTTACAGGCAACAGTGATAGTGTTTACAAAAAAAGACCCGATATTGAGAATGGCATTTTTATATTGTTTGTCCTTTCCAATATACTTTACATGTTCACTTTTTAAATAAAAAACAGTTTCATAACACAATCTAAACACAAAATCATGACCTATATATAGTGCAAAGCCAGTGTAGTATATGCCAGTATTTTTAGTCACCCTTAAAGATATCTAAGCACCAATTACCCACAAACCAGCATTTATTTATCTTGCATTTGTTCCAGCATTTCAATGTCAATTAAACAACAACAATCTGGGTTATTTTGGAAGAGTGTTCGAACAAGCTGAAGTGCAATTTAAGGTTGTATGGATGATTGACTAAAGCTTTTAATCAGACCAAATTAGAGGTTTTGTTCTCAGATAATGTTTCATAATTGCTTTCATTCAAGTGATAGAAATTATAAAGCCAATCGGCCCATATCCCCACTCCAGACATGCTTTTAAATGTACCATAAGTGAAAAATACTACTACAAAGTAACAGTGTAATAGTCCTTGCAGTATTTTTCACCAGTTATATTGCAAACCTTCAACACCGGCGCATGTAAACAGCACTGTTCTACTTAAGCTGAAGTGTGTCAACTTTTGGATCTGAAGATACTCTCTCCTATCTGAGTTAAATACGCAGAGCCAATTTAAACAAACCATTCAAGCACGAGCATCCCAACCGGTCTGACTTAACAAGCTTGGCTCAATCAATGGCATAAGTCAGAGGCAGGACGATCTGTTAGTCTGACCAATGGAAGGTGAATGGTAGAAAACTGTTTGAAAACAATTATTTGTGCAATGTTTGCAAATCCATTTGGCCAGTCTAGTGGTGCACATCTCAGCTCAGTTCACTATTAATTTCAGTACTTATTCTTGTGTAATAAATTTCCAACTCTTTGAATGAACCGGCCGAATCTGTTGTCTTGCCCCTGTGTTGTATAAGTGTTATGGTCATTCATTGGTTGTGTTCTTAAAAAGACAGTATTCCTTGTTTTCTCACTTACTCTGTGGCTCTGTGGAGACACATAGTCAGGCTGGCCCGCTGTGGGACGCCTGGCTTCAAATGAGTAAAGCGGCTCAAATCTGCTATACAGCCTGTTTGCTGGTACTTGTTGCTTTGGCAATGGATCTGATCTTGTTAGTGTCGAGTCTGTCTTCTCTTTCTGAGCAATAACCGAGGATTGTTCCTGTGTGTTGGAAGTCTCTGCACTTGCAGGTGGGTGAGGCGGATGAAGCTCTTCAGTGCTAAAGCGAGGCGCAGATGTCTCTCCCGCCAGGCCTTCATCTCCAGGGATCTTCCCATTAGCTCGCCTCAGTCGGATGCTTTCAACAGACTTGGTTGAATTGGCAGTGCTTCCATGGTGTTTATTGTCTCCCACGGTGTCATCATAATCAGAGAGAATTGTATCCGTGCTGCTTCCCATTTTAAGACTTTGTGCATTCTTTCCTTTCGGTGAGCCGTCCCCCTTCTGTGGGATGTTTAGAAGGGATTTTATTTTCTTGGTGCTCCTTTTCAAGAAGCGTTGTGATGATACACTGTTTGGTTTTGAAGGCGGACTGTCCTCTTGGTCCAGAAGCGATGCGGACACAGTTCTCGAAGGAGGATCTTGCCATGTGTTTCCTGAGGTAGTTGTGCTCTCATCTGCCTTTTTGAAATCATGATGTGAGACGGACCTTTGGTCCTCTTTGAAATTTGGAGTATACGCTTGATTTTTGGGATTCTCCTGTGCAGGCGGATTGCAGTTTCTCTGTTTTCTAGGTAAAGATGCGTACATGTAGCTGGAAGGCCCGTTTGTGTCACTGTTATATGTATTGCACCTGGGATCGGCCACACTGTGCCTCTTGTATATGTCTTCTTGCTCAGTGTTTGGAAATCTACTTTTGGCTCGGTTTAAACTTGCATATATTGCATCCCTTCCGGAGCTATAGGTTGCATTACTCCCTGAGTTTTCTAAAATCTGTAAACTGCGCCTTTTTAGCATGATGTCATCATGCTGTGCTGTCTGATTCCAGTGTGATGAAGAATAAATCTGAGCATTTGGCTGAATTCGTGCTGGATCGTGGTTGGAGGACGCTGAATTATTGGAGTAGCTGTTCATCTCTGGTTGTTCCGGTATGGTGGGCGTGAAAACAACCGATGACCTGATGCGAGAGTGTTGCAGAGGAGCCAATTTATTATCCTCGTATTGGTCCAGATAATCGTGGTTCTCTCCATAAGGTGCATCATTATGGTTTTGGAGGTAAGACTCTAACCTCCACGTCCGAAGGAAAGACTTGGAAGTACTTGCTAAACTGGGCATGTTTTGCCTCATGTTGAGAATTTGTTTGTCGTGGCCATGGTACGATTGCCGCATGTTTGAGCCTCTGAACACCGGGTTGGTGACGTAACTTTCATACTGGTTGTCCACATTGTTGGAGAAACCACTGTAACGGCTGCTCTCTGCTGCCACGTTCCAATTACTAGAGCCAAACTTGGACAATTTCGACAGATATACCGGCTCCTGACGTTCACCCGCATAGCTGTGTCTTTTGTGAAACTCTGATGTGTCTTGAAGGAATCGAGCATGAGGTGTAACAATCGGCCTTTCTTCCACCTCTCTCAATGGCGAAATCCCTGATCTCCTTTCACAGGCTTGCCGGTAAACAGCGTCAAGTGTGTGCCTTAAATGATGTTTCCTTTCAAAGGGGTTGGTGGAATGAATCGAATAGCCATCCATTTTGCCATTGGGCTCCATCTCACTCTGGTTCACGCTGAAAGTCTGAAACGGAGCTGGGATTGTTGATCGGGCGTACAACGTCCGAAATTCCTCGTCATAAGTCTCCACTAAACGGCCTGTTATAACCTGAACCATGCTGAGGTTGATCTTCTCATAGGACCACATGAAGCTGCCAAACGAGAAATGAAGATTAATACAGCAATTAAACTCAGCCTTGGCCATATATGCAAATACTTTGGAATGCAGTTTATCTTGGGTATGCTGTAAATAATTGCATCATAAATGCTCTTTGAAAGCCAGCCATTTGATTGACACCATGTGTTTGTTGACGTGCTGAATGTTAAGCATAAAAAGTTAAGTCCTTATAAAAAAAGTGTTCCGAAACGTATTTGGTCACTAAAGCCCCATTTAAAAATGGTTTAGGATTATATAATCATTTCAAAACGTGCAATTTATTTTAAAGAAACATGCACAATTTCAGAAAACAAAAATTAGGTTCCCTTTCGAAGTGTAACTATAGCACTATGGAAACGCTTCCGCGTGAGCTGGTGTCTACACGCCAATCTGATTGGCCGAACGTAGTGATGTCATAGAGTCCGAAAATAGACGCCAGAAATGTGTGTCGGCGGCTGCTTTGTCTTCAGAAGCCGTATGTTAGAGCATGTGTCTGCCTTCAATCCTGTGTGTGTGTGACATAAGTCAGGAGACAAGCTTCTCAACATGTCAGGGTTAACACCATGCCCCGCTTTATTTCGGCGGATGACTCACACCAAATGTGCCACAGATCTCGCCCTTCGTGCAACCGCTCAGGCCAGTGGCGTAGATCCTCTCAGCTTCTGATGCTTAGGTGGTCACAATAGAGGTAATGCAGTCACCAAGCAGCGTATTAAGCATTGAATTTCAGATTCTGTCATCTATGAGGCACGCAGGATGGCTTCGCCTCTAGGCATCAGCACCCACTCCCTAGGAGTGTAGAGTCTTAAGTTCTTGCGAGGGGTGCATCTTTACAGGATTTCCGTGGTGTTCTCCGCACACATTCACCAGATTCTACAGTTTAAATGTGGATTCAACCCCAGGAACTCGAGTCCTTCAGGGTTGATCCAAGTCTAGTCTGCACTCAACAAGCTCATACACAGCCTTGTGGGCTCTGTTATCTTGAGTGTGGCGACGTTGATATTGAATTTCTGATAGCGTCAACGCCATGACCATAGACTGTAAAAAATATGGACGAAGTGTCCGTGACATCACCCGTAGGTTTCTGAAGAGCATTTTTTAAGCCCAAAGAGGGCGGAGCCGGCCATCTTGTTAGCGTGTCACTCCCGGATAAACGAAAATGGGCAAAAAGGCGGGATTAGTCCCTTCCGTGTTGGATTCAAGAGAGAGACAGGAAGGTTGCAGCTTGGCCATGACGCAGCGTCGAAGTTCCTCTTTGAACATCGCAGGTTACGAATGTAATACGGTTCCCTGAGAAGGGAACAAGATGCTGGGTTGCATTGCCACACCTCGGTTACACCTGTGTGTCTTCTTCAGACAATTAGAATCTGTCAATGCTCATTTCTGGCATCTATTTATGGACTCTGTGACGCACTTTCTCTACGTCACGACATCCAGTCGTTCGGCCAATGAGAATGGCGTGTGTTGACATGCTTCACGCGGAAGTTTTTCCATAGCGTCAACGCCATGACGCAGCGTCTCGTTCCCTTCTCGGGGAACCCGGGTTATATAAATTTTTAGGTGTAACTTTATATTTACTTTCTTATAGTATATAGTTTCTTATACTTTCTTATTCTTTTATAAGAAACTGTACTTTCTTATAGTTCTGAAGAAAGTACTAACATCGATATGCAGCTTGGTTTGATTTTCTTTTTTAATCTAATGCAATGAAATTCATAAATGTAAATGTGAGATAGGCGTGCAGTTATTTAGAGGGCATCTATATGGGAACACTGCCACTGCTTGCTGTTTTACAATCAGTCATTTATTGGTTCAGCTAAATAAATAAATAAATAATGCCGCCTCACCTGTATGATCCATAAAACACCTTTTGGCAGTCAATAAGAAGAAATTTCTGCTCCATTGCTCCGTGGAACTTTACCCCAGATCTGCAAAGGTATTCTTGGCCTTTCACTGTGCGTATCCTTATATTCTGCATTCAAGAAAAAAAATTGTAGATAACTTTTAGCAAGAAAACAAGCAAATGTAAATGTGAAATAACATCTTAACTTTTTTTTTTTTTTTTTTTTTTACTCAAATTCCTACTGTTAATGTGCATGATTCATTGATGCACATTGTATAAAAAAAATACATATTACATTTTGGTTATGAACAGTTACGAAGACACATAAGTCAAGTCCAATGTAATTATATAGCACATTTATTATTTTGTACAGCAGAAATATCAGTGCCACAGCCTGTGTGTTCAAATGTAATTAAGAGTTTTAAATATAGTTTAGCTTTAAGAGATTTCTCAAATTATTATTAAAAAAAGTATGATTGGTGTACTATGAAAAGCATGAAAACGTGATTGGTGTCACGGGTGGTTATATATAAGTAATGCACGAAGACGAAGGAATCAGGAAAACAGTCTTTAATAATATCGCTGTCAGACCAACTGCAACAATGAGCAATTAAAGACATTTAAAGAGGATTTTAGGCGAAATGACTGAAAAATCATTTAAACAGTAATTTAAAATTATCACTTAAGATTATCACTTTTGACAAATAGGGGGCGCAGTTACAAAACTGATGTGATGTGGTCAGAGTGAAGTGACAATGACACATACAAAGTTTGGTGTCAATATATCAAGGCATTGCAGAGATAAAGCCTGAATAGTCATTTTGGCATCATGCCTCAACACTGTAAAAAAAAATTACATCCCCAAGTAAAAAATTTCAAGTGACCGATAACATCTAAATTTTTCAATTAGTCTGACGTATTATTTCTCATTGAGCCAATGTTAACAGACTATTGCAACAAGAATTTCACTTGGGCCAATTGAAAAATTTAGATGTTATCGGTCACTTGAAATGTTTGATTTGGGAGGGTTAGAAATTTTTTACTGTGAACTTTGCTGCTGCGCTATACGAAAACAGTTTTGTCTATCGACACAAAATCCATCAAGTTTAGTCGGCACAGTCTGGCGATGATACGATTCAATTTTGGTGAAAATCGGACAAACGGTCTAGGAGGAGTTCGAAAAAGTAGGTTTTGAATGAAAATCAAGATGGCGGACAGGAAGTTCGGCCAAATAAGGTAAACGTGGTGTCTATGTTCTCGGCTTGACCCAAGGAATATATTAAGACCAGAGGCATTTCAATAGGCCGATGTATTCAAAAGTTATTAGCCTTTTTGGAAATGTTGTTATAACTTTTGACCACAAGGTGGCGCTGGTTCGAAACTTCTCACGCCCCTTCAGGGCATCGTGCTGATGACCCATACCAAGTTTCTTAACAATCCGTTCATGCGTTCTTAAAAAACAGCATTTTAGCACAAAATTCAAAATGGCCGACAGTCAAAATGGCCGATATGGTAAAATTGGATATCAGTCGACTCGGCATGTTGCCCTGAATCTAACGAGACCAATTTTATGATTTTTGGACAAACGGTTCAGAAGTCATAAGCAAAAATAGCTATTTTTCATATCTCCGGACCAGTAGGTGGTGTTGCGCCGAAACGCAGCATGTAGCCTCAGGTCATGGTTGGGATGACATGTACCAAGTTTGGTCTGAATCCGATAAAGCGTTGGTGGAGATACAGCCTTACATCTGTTTTCGCAAGCGATTATCGAAAACGGTTTGACGAATCAACTTGAATTCCATAACTTTTTGTCGGCATGGGCTGCCATAGACTCCAAGAGCGGAATAATAATAATAATAAGAACGGGAGAACAGATACAATAGGTGCCTCCGCACCTTTGGTGCTTGGCCCCTAATAAAACTCACACAGGAACACGCAGGAAAATGGGTCACACACACCTCAACATTACCATACACAGGACAAACAAACTCGGGAAACATAGGACTATACTAAACCAACAAGGGACTAATAATTAATTAGACAACAGGTGAACAGAGTAATTAATCAGACACACAGGGAACTAATAATGCCAAAACTAAACATGACTCTGACAATTGGTTTGCCTACTCAGACTACTGCCTCTGTAATAATTCTCCTTCTTGCTGACATCAGAAATGTTTATTTGAGATGAGATGAGATAGAGTTTTCATCCGGTCAGTTCCCAATAGATAAAATAAAGTCCCCTCCAACATTTTTCCCCCATATCCTGTTTTGCTCATGTTGTATTTAGTGTCTCATGTTGATTTTAAGATAAATTACACAGAGACACTGTTCAGCAAAAACAAAACAAAAAAAAAACGACAGGCAAACAAACCTCATTACTGCTTTGCAAACAAAGATAATGACAGCAATCCTGTCTGTTGAAGCCAAAGGTTAGTTCTTATCACTGCTGCTAAAGCGACAAGGCTGTTAAAGTGTACGTCCCTTCTGTTTGACTACATCTGCACACCCAAACAACACATGTCGTGTGGGCATGTTGTGTGCAACTGTAAAATCCAAGTTTCTTGGGTCTACAGTGAGGAAAGTCTGTTGCCAGCTTGATTGGCTGCTGTGAAAAATTGCCTCCCGCAAGAGCGAGAAATTAGAGAGATACTTAAAACGTAAATTTTTTACAAAGTAAATCAAGCATAGAAATCAGGATCTGCTTCAGTAGCTGTTGCTGTGCTGTTGAAGGGTTAGTTCTGTCAGTAATTACTCTCCCTCATGTTGTTCAACCCCGTAAGAATTTCGTTCATCACAAATTAAGATATTTTTGATTAAATCTGAGAGCTGTCTCACTCCTCCATAGGCTTCTCTGTTATTGAAACTTGCCGGCCCAGAAAGTTAGTAAAGACAATGTTTAAAATAGTTCAAGTGACTACAGTGGCTCAACCTTAAGTTTATCAACTAAAATATAAAAAACATCTAAGTTAAAAATTAAAATAACGACTTTATTCAACTCTTCATTTTCTTCTGTGTGGGTCAGAACGGAGGCTCACTATTGGCCGACGCTGGTCATGTGAGTGATGCGTGTGATGCTGGCCAATAGTGAGCCTCCGTTCTGACGTACGACCCAGAAGCGCTGCGCTGTTACACTACGTGAACTCACTCAGAGAAACACAGAAGAACATGAAGAGTTGAATAAAGTCGGTATTTTTGTGTGTTTTTGCGCACTTAAAGTATTCTCATCGCTTGATAAACTTAAGCTTGAGCCACTGTAGACATTTGGACTATTTTAACGATGTCTTTACTAACTTTCTGGGCCGGCAAGTTTCGATCCCATAGAAAGCATATGAAGGAGTGAGACAGCTCTCAGATTTAATCAGAAATATCTTCATTTGTGTTCTGAAGATGAACGAAAGTCTTACGGGGTTGAACAACATGAGGGAGAGTAATTACTGACAGAGTTTTCATTTTTGGGTGAACTAACCTTTTAAGAGACATTTGAATGTACTGAGTTATTCATAGCATAAATGTCAGTCGCATAAAAATGCTCTGATGATGGCCCTTAGTGAGGTGTGGTGAGAAAATTCATAATTGCCTCTTGTTTTTCATATAATAATAGTTAATACCCTCTGGGAAGAAGAGGGAGGGGCAGTGTTTCCAGCTCAAAGCTTCTTTACATGGCTCCTGATCACTTCCAGGCTTCATCACTTCACAAGAAAGATGTGAATGAAGCAGTAAATGATTTGCTTACAAAGAGCAAAAACAGTTTTCAGTTGAAAATAGTTTCTAATTTCAATAATGTATATGTTTCTCAAAGTTTCTCAAAGAATGACTCACTGGGAACAACTTTCATTTCTTTTGGCGCACTGAAACAAAGGAATAAAAGAGAGAGATAGGAGAGCTCTGTAAAAAAACAAGAGTAACCGCATGACAGGTTTGCAGACTGCTGTTGACGTTTTGTTTTTCTGGTTATGTGTTATGCCAGTCAAATCTTAAAACTGAAATCAGCCTCAGCTATCAGTCAGAAGAGTATAATGCAGATAAATGAAGAAATCTGTTCACACACTCAAATCAAATATATATATATATATATATATATATATATATATGAAGAGTTCAGATGCAAAAGCCTCTAAATGCCATCTGAAATTTTCTTATAGAATGATAATTTTTATCAAGCTTGTATATTTAAGTTCAGTAATTTCACTTAAATGGCAATTAATAGGTAGTCTTCATTGTCATTTGAGTGAAATTATTGAATTTAAATATACAAGCTTGATAAAAATTATCATTCTATAAGAACATTTCAGATGGCATTTAGAGGCTTTTGCATCTGAACTCTTCATATACAAAAATTTCATTTGTTGCCTTTGGCACCTGCATTTTTAGGCTTTTGAATCAATATGGTCACAAATATACTGCGATTTTGGTCAGTGTTTCTTTCAGAAAGACAAAAAGCCTGTTAGCATGGTTGCGGCAAATGTAGGTGTGTAACTGATGTTTTATTGATGTATTTCATCATTCTTATGCTGCCATAGAGAACAGAAGTGCTGTCAATACTTCTCATTTTCAAGTTTTATGTTTCCATTCTCATATTAGTATTATGTCTGTCTCTTGTTTGATGCACACACGCTTGGTTGAAGATGGAGCTTCGGGTAAACTGAGTCTCGCTCGGTCATGATGAAATATGTTTGTGTGAGGTCAGCTATAAGAACTGAGCTTGTGACCCTGTTTCTGCCGTTGTGTCTGCTGTTGCTTCTTTTTCCTCTTCTGATCTTTTGACTGCTTTGTCACTATGATTTGTCATCTTTAACACGTGGTGATTTGGTCAATACTTTTCACAGTAAAAAAAAAACATTCTCTATCGCTCTAAAATATTTCATTTGAATTCTTAACATTCTTACGAATTGTTAACAAAATTTAAACTGTAATAAATATGTTCATTTAATTTAATGCAAGTGATAATTTATTATTTAGAAGTAAACGTTTTAGAAAATTGTTTATTTAAAAAAACAAAAACATAAACCAGTTAAATAAGTAGTATTTTTTTGGCAAGCATTATTACTATTCTTCATTAGTGCACAAAACTTGAAAAAAATAAGTCAATTAAAACAATCAATACCAATTTGTTCCCCCATTCAAATTCCTTCTCACTATCACTGTAAAAAAATATGCTAGAAATGCACTGCAAAAAATACAATGTATTAAAAGTGCCTGAATATTAGTGCATATTACAGCCTGTATATTTTACAACTTGTAACCAAATATTTCATAAGTGATTTCATAAGCCAGACTACTTGAACAACCTAAATCAGTATTTGTTCATGGTCTCTCGTCTCGTAAATAGGGATTAAATTGGGCCAAGATGATCTGAAACAGCATTTTGACAGTAAGTTTGTCAATTCCTTGCATTTCCTGTATGCTCCAGTTTGTTTTGATCCAGTGCACACATTCCGTCTCTTTTAGTGAGTGTACTCAATCGATGTTGTGATTAACCTTGGTAAAGGTGGCGTATTTGTTCTCGTGAGCAGAACGAGACACTGTGTCCCTGTCTCACACACACTGTCTGCTCTCTGCTTCAGTGAAATCACACGATGACACACATCCAGATGCACCACACTTTCTGACATATATCCATTGATATGCAGTAGCAATGTTACTTGGTTTATTAATAGTTGTATATGCGGCAAAGCAAGAATCCTACCACTGCATCAAAGCATACATAAAGGTGTTAGTGTTTTTAAATATTTATCCATCTGTATATTTTATGTATAGCCCCGCACATGACATATGTACAAAACTATACATATATATCGTGGCCACAAATCAAGAGTTCACTACCCTAACCCTTTTTTTCAGCTTTTTCTTGTTTTAGTCAGATTGTGGTCACAAATTAAGAAGTCGTTCCCTTGTTCTACTAAATTGTGGCCACTCTGTATTAATTTGTCCCCTTGTTTGTTCAATCAAAATGAGGGAATGAACTGGTACGACATGGCCACGATTTGTCTAAAACGAAGAAATTAATTCTTAATTGGTGGACAAATATATATTGTTGTCCATATATCAGCTGAAGGGGTTTGTTTTGTTTTCTAGTAAATATAATGTAAGTAAAACTGTTAATATTTTAAATTATGCTTTTGGTAACTTTATTTTGATAGTCCACTTTAGAAATTCTATTAACTATGAGTAACTTTACAACTACATGTCAACTAACTCTCATTAGAGTATTAGTAGACTCTCTGCTTAATATCTGCTAACACTTTATTGTGATGCTCCTCAACAGACACTCGACTGAGTCTGACTATAAGTAACTTTGCAAATACATGTCAACTTATTCTACTAACCCTACCAGTCTACTAATAGTATAATGAGAATTAGGTGACACAGTTACACAGTTAGTAGAATGTCTAAAGTGGACTATCGAAATAAAGTGTAACGATGCATTTTTCCTTGGGATGGAGGACATTTAGATTCTGACTTGACTTTACTTGAATGCAGCATGTGACCTGTGCATTAATATACAGCAGAATATGGACACTTACCCTGAGTTTTTGGAGTTGGATGTCTTGTTTTTCTATCATAGCGAGGAAGCTTTTGAAGTGATTATGGTCGAGGAGAATGTAGACAGGAACACCCCTGACTGAGGCATCTACCACTTCTTTAAAGATGTCCACATCGGTGAAAACATCCATTGCGATTGCTATGACCTGTATAGACATACAAAGGAAAATATAATAGAAACATCAGTCTCCGAGGATTTCTGGGCATTCAATAGCTGACATTCTCTTATTTAAATCAAAGTCTGTTACACAGAGCTGAGGAAGCAGAGGTGTCAGCTTCGTGTTATTAAAACGGCACCCTTCGTTTCTCTGCGTAGTCAAACAAATCTAGGTCGATTTCAATAACTTGAGAGGTGGCTTTAATGAACCTGACAGGGGATTTACATTTTCTTGAGCACTGTGCCTAATAATAAACAGTGAGAAGTCCGGGGAGAACACTATTCGCTTTGTATTATTAAAAGATTTAGACATTTGTGTTTCAGGAAGACCAGCATTCCAGGATTCAAGCCTTGACAGGTTGAAGATGTTCTGTTAAAGCTAAAGGCCAGCGAGTCTTAGCATAAGCTGTATCTCACCACACCCTGTGGAACAAATGATTAAATCGAGAATTTCTACAGAATTTGATGAGACTGAATAATAATGTCATACAATACATAGGGCCCTATCTTGCACCCAGTGCAATTGACTTTGTACACCAACGCATGTATCATTCCTATTTTGCACCCGCACAAAGCGCGCTTTTCCCTCCACAGAAGCACGTCGCTAAACTAGGGAATGAACTTGCGCTCCCTGGGCGGTTCAGCGCAAAAAAGGAGGCGTGTTCCGGCGCAAACGTTCCTTCATGCTATTTTGATGGTTTAGAAAACAATTGCGCCACTAACCAGGAAAAAATTGTTTAAAGTCAGTGGCGCGTTGCGCATGTTATTCATATGCTATTTTAAGGGCGCATGCTTGGCCATAATCAATGTAGCGTGTGCACAACCGGCACTTTGATTCTCTCATCTACACAGAAGCAGCAGTTTTCTTTTTTGCAAATCATACATTATTACGATAGATAGATAGATAGATAGATAGATAGATAGATAGATAGATAGATAGATAGATAGATAGATAGATAGATAGATAGATAGATAGATAGATAGATAGATAGATAGATAGATAGATAGATAGATAGACAGACAATTTATTATAAAAGCCATACGCCTTTTTAACCGAAGTTAATTTGGGTTTCTCCATCCCCAATGTCCCTGATGAGAACGTTGCTCTCCTCGGCTGTGAACCGCTCCTGGCGTGCGTCTGGCAAATCCACCGTTATAATAGGAATCCGCTTTAGAACAAGCGCGCCTGCTCTTAAAGGGAATGTGAGATGTCGCTCTGATTGGTTTATTTCACGTTACGCCAAAACCACACCTATGAGTAATGAAGCTACTTCAGACCAACCCATTTTAGATTTGCGCCTGGCGCAAGAGTCATTTATCCCGCCGGGAAAATAGCAACAGCGCCGAGACCCGCCCACAAAGTTACTTGCGCTTTGCGCTTTGACACTTGCTTTTCAGATCGTTAAAATAGGGCCCAGTATCTTGATCCCAGTCTGACTGGGACATTTACAGTTTTGCATTTCAAATAAAGCAATAGTTCATCATTAGCATCAACTGTAGGCTGTTTGGGTGAATCTCGCAATAACATGTTGACTTCGATAGACTGAAGATGAAGATAGTCTTTATTTATAAAACTGAAGAGCATAATCCAAAACAAATGAAGGCAATTTAAAAGAGCACAGACAACACCAGACAGTGAGCTGACAGAACTGATGGCATTACTGATGGGATTTATGCGGTGGTGTGCGGTGGGTTTCTGAAATGAGGCAAAGTCCTTTTTATTAATTAAATGTAAATTCATCTCTCAGTTTCACTGAATGTTGTCACATCTTCCTGCTTAAATAAACATCACATAAAAAAGAGAAACCAAATAAATTATATTTTGTATTTTTACATTAAGTAATTAATGTTCTATTGATGAAAACCAAGTATAAATCTCATCAAGTTAGTTTAAGAATTTTTACATTTATTCCAAAATAATAAAGGCACAATTTAAACATTATATTTTATTTGTGAACTGAGATTCAGCTATTCTTTTTAATAGTCAACTTATTTTCTTTGGTTATCAAGCTCGGTAAACACCATCACAGACGAAAATGCACCTTTTAATTTCACCAAGCTCACTAAAAATACTCCAGTCATCATGTTTTAAATCCATTTCAAGTTTGATTTTGATGTGACATAAAGTGGTGATTTCTCAGTGGCTGAGGTGTTTACTTACTGTTTATTAAAGGGGTGGTATAATGCCCTTTTCACAAGATGTAAAATAAGTCTCTGATGTCCCCAGTGTGTGTATGTGAAGTTTTAGCTCAAAATACCCCACAGATATTTTTATATAGCATGTTAAAGTTGCCAATTTTGCAAAAAAACAAAACAAAAAAAAAAATGCAATAACGCACCGTTTTGTGTCTGTTCCTTTAAATGCAAATGAGCTACTGCTCCCGGCACAGGGGGCGGAGCTTCAAAAAGCAATTTCTTTAACTGAAAATATCTCCCTTTGCTTTGAACTTGGAGCATAGTAACTTTGCAGATGTTGTTTATGCTCAAACAGCAACATTACACACTAACTAAAGTTAGAAAAGTGAAATCATAATCAACCACCCCTTTAAGTCTTCCCATTAAACCCCATCATTTTGTTCATTCAGAACGATTCAAGAACGTGCACAAAAACAAGAGGTGGGTTTTATCGCATGAACCAATCATATCCAACCATAACCAACCATATCCAACCATAACCAATCATATCCAACCATAGCACGATGGAGGCATTTCATGTGACTTTCCCCCATTCGTTCTCAATTACCCCCCATCAAACCTAGCGGTGTGTTAAAACTTTACTTTGCGTTCCTCTGCAACTTTAACCGCTGGTGTCGCTGTTGGACAGTGTTTTATAGATTTATAGATTTATACACTATTTAATGTTTATTTTCTCATCCAATTTTCTGAGGAGGCACTGCTTCCCTTGCCTCTTTGGAGGAAACGCCCCTGATACACAGATAACTACTGAACAAATGAGGAACAGGTGTGTAATAATCAATGAGAATATGAGTTTCTATGACAACAGACTAAAACAGAAAGGAAACACAGGAAATACAGAACGACCACTGGCTCTGCTCCCTTTTACCTAAACTCAACTCAAACTGATGATTCCGGTGCCGTTTTCAAGAAACGGCTGAAGACGCATCTTTTTCGGCAACACTTGATCGATTAATACCAACACTTTCTATTCTCTTCTATTCTATATCTAAAAATAAATAAATAATAATATTTTTTTTTTTTTTACATATACTGCGTTAGATTAAACTGGGACTGGTCATAGCACTTACATTTTGTTGTCCTACTGTTAGTTTAACTGCTTCTATTGTTCTCCCCATTTGTAAGTCGCTTTGGATAAAAGCGTCTGCTACATGATTAAATATAAATGTAAATGAAATGATGAATAACAAACTAAAAGTCCTTGAAAATGAAACTAAAAACACAACAGAATGACACAGTTGACAGAAAGAAATGCTTTAAGAATTGTACTCTGTTCATTCTCATTAGATTCTTATTACTGTATAACAATACACATTCAGTCCCACTTTATTTTGTCTTTA
The DNA here is from genome assembly GCF_965113295.1 of Leuciscus leuciscus. Lineage (NCBI taxonomy): Eukaryota > Metazoa > Chordata > Actinopteri > Cypriniformes > Leuciscidae > Leuciscus > Leuciscus leuciscus. Next base: position 34,403,180 of record NC_138746.1, read on the forward strand.
ACTACTACGTATATTAACACTTTATCTTTGTCACATTTGTCACTCAGTTTGTTACAGAGTTCAGTCTTCCTCCATCCTCTGCTTGTCTCCTTGGTTACTGATTGAGATTGTTCTGTTCAGTGTCCCGTTAAATAGTCTCATTAGTTCCTCTGTTTGCTGTGTATTAAAGCCCTGTGTTTAGTCCTGTCTAGTTGCCTGCTATCGTCATTACTATGTTGGTTGTTTTGTTCATGTTCTTGAGTGTTTTTGTAAAGATTTGAGTTTATTTCTAATTAAAAGTAACTGCTGCACCTAGATCCTGCCAACCTTCATTTCATTTTGTACTTTATTATACATAACTACATGCAACCTAAACCAAACCCTAATCCTAACCCTATAGTAAGTATGTTTTTGATTTTACTCAGTACTTAAACTTATAGTTAAACTGTAACCGAATGTACAAACATTTAAATTAATCATTTGATACAGTGCACTTATTAGGTACAAACTGTACATGTTTTTACCTTGTGCTGATATTTAAAAAAATACCTACATGTACTGTAATTACAGCTGTAATTCATTTATGTAAATACATCTATAACTAGACTGTTGACCTTCCCTTATAATATATCCCACCCTTAAACCTACCCAAACCAGCAAACCTGTCCTAACCTTACCTGTATCCAGCTCAATAGCAGCACAATTCTTTTTCAATGCAACATCAACACAATAAGATCACTGAACCTAACAATTATTGTATGATGTAAGTAGTTAATATAAAGTGTGGACACATATGCTATAAGGTAGCAAAACAAACATTGAAATATTCAAATATTGTCAGCATGGTTGAAAACAAGACGGCATGAGCAGGATCTATTCACAGCAGTTACAGTTGTAATCAGAATTATTCAACCCCCTGATCAGAATCATATTAGAATAAACAAGAAACAGGATACAAAAAGATAGTGAAGGCACCAAATGTTCCTAGAGACGCCGTTGGACATAATAGTTATCAAGTTCAAAGTTAAAGGAACAGTGGTTACACTACCCGGACAGGGCAGAAAAAGGAAGCTATCAACAACTGCAACCACATTAAGAAAAACCTAGAGTGACTGTAAAAGACCTGAAGCAAGTCTTGGTGACAACAGGCACTGAGGTTTCAGCTTGCACAGTAAGGTGTGTACTAAATGCATGCGGTTTCCATGCTATAACTCAAAGATGAACACCACAACTGACCCAAAATCACAAGAAAAGCGCTCAAAATCATATAAATAAAATAAGCCACAGAAGTTTTGGGATTCTGTTCTGTGGAGTGATAAACAAAACTGGACATTTTTGGTCCTATGGATCAGTGGTATACTGGAGGAAGAAGAATAAAGCATATGCTGAAAAGAACACTCTGTCTACAGTTTAGCGTGGTGGGGCTCGTGATGCTCTGCGGCTGCTTTACATCCTCCGGCACTGGAAACCTGCAGCGTGTGGAAGAGCAGATGGATTTATTGAAGTATCAGGAAACCTAGGAGAAAATGTCCTGCCGTCAGCGAGGAAGCTGAAGATTGGGTGTCATCGGACCTTCCAACAGGACAATGATCCCAAGCATAACTCAAACTCCACCAAGGCTTGGTTTCAGTAGAAATCCTGGAAGATTCTACAGTGGCCAGTGACTTGAACCCCATAGAAAATCTCTGGTGGGATTTGAAGGCGGCGGTTACAGCACGTAAACCCCAGAATATTACTGAACTGGAGGCCATTGCTCATGAGGAATGGGCTGAGATTCCTCAGAAACGCTGCCAGAAGCTGCTGTCTGGTTATACATCTCGTTTGCAGCAGGTCAGAACACTAAAAAGCTGTTCTACTAAGTACTAGAGATGTTTGCCGTTAAGGGGTTGAATAATTATGAGATGGCAGAAGTCATTAAAAGTTGCATTTTCAGTTGAATTTGTGGAAACCACTTGAAACATTTGATGTGTTGAGCTATTTCAATGACTTTTGTTTGATTTGTTCATTGCAAAAAGCTTAAAGTCTGTAAATTTTGCAATGGGGGTTGAAAAAAAAACTATTACAATTGTAGAAAGAAATACAGACCTATTTCTATAGAAAGAAATACAGAGCTTAAAGTCCCAGTGGAGTGCCTTGAAACACGCAGCATTATTCATGTGTTGACATAATTTCCACTGAAACAGGAAGAGAGGGCGGGGCATTTTGAACAGCTCATCCCCTTTTTAAAAATAGCCAATAGCGTTTTGTTTATATCAAAGCTCGGCCAGAGCCGTTGAGTTCGTTAAAGCCACAGTTTCCTCCTAATCTCGAACTGTTTCTCCTCCTAATCTCCTCCATATCGCTTTAAAATACAACATTCTGTGCAGAACTCAAACGGGTCGGATACGTTTTCTGTTCTGCGACTTGCTCATATGATCCGCTCTGTGTCGTGTCTCTGGACCGAAGCTGCAGAGGTTCACGTGACACTTACGACAAACCAGACTTCATTCCTCCAATGGAAAGCATATTTACACTTATTTCACACATCAATTCCGATGGAGAGAACGCTGGCACATTTGGCTGCCGCTTCTTCACTCTGTATTTTTTATTTTCTATTGTTTATTTATTACTATACTTTATTGTTGGATTCCTTGTTATTTGGCCGTGCTTCTACATTCATGGACTGGGATTGGACAACACTCTTTGCTGTGCCTGTGTACTCTAGTGGTGTGCCTGAATTTCTAACTCCCTTGTGTCTCCATCTTCCTGGACAACAGCGTGTCAGAAGTTCTGTTTTATTATAACACTTTGGAATTTACCCGGACACTTTGGATTTAATCTAACCATGTCCCGTGTAGCAGTGTCTCTGGATCTTCATTTCATCATAATGCCTTGAATCTTATTTGGACATTACTGTGTGGATTAGATTGCTATTTGCTGTCATCTGTATTTTAAAGGCACACTATGCAGTTTCCGTTTTGTCAAACAGCGACCCCTAGAGTCAATGTGGAGTACTTGTATTTAACGTTACTGTCGTAAATACCACAGTATTCAGTTTCTAGTTTTATTTTTCTTGACTCTTCCGACCGCACTTTCTTCGTTTTCTTCGTCGACTCTGCCATGATTCACAGGTGAAATGTTTGCTAGTGTCTTTCATAGAGGCTGCTTCATATGTTGATGTATGTGACGTCATGCCGTGAAGAATCAGTCTGATCGGTCTAACTACAGGCCTATAGCTAATCTGGGCGAAGGTTTTGGAACGTGTTGTCGTGTCACAACTTCATTCTCACTTGTCCTTGAACGAGCTTTTAGAACCTTTTCAATCTGGGTTTCGATCAGGACATAGTACTGAGACTGCCTTGGTCCGAGTTATGAACTATCTCCTTGTCTCTGCTGACTCTGGTGCCTTTACTTTCTTGGTGCTGTTATATTTGAGTGCAGCCTTTGACACGGTGTGTCACTCTATACTGATTGAGAGACTCGAGACTTGGCTTGGTATTTCCGGTACAGTGTTGGAGTGGTTTAAAGTACCCAGTTTGTTGTTTTAGAAAACAATAAATCTAACGTCGGACAGGTATGTCATGGTGTTGCTCAGGGGTCTGTCCTTGGCCCAATACTTTTTAATATTTACATGCTTCCTTTAGGGCAGATTATTAGAAAGCATGGATTGGGATTCCACTTTTATGCCGATGATACCCAAATATATATTAGCACAAAAACTAATATCACAGGTATCTCTGCAACACTCTCTGACTGTCTGCAGGAAATTAAATTATGGATGTACCACAATTTTCTTAAATTGAATGGTACAAAGTCAGAGGTCCTTTTAGTTGGGACCCCTGCAGCTGCCTGTACTGGTAGAACTTTCAGTTTACACCTTGCAAATAATGTAGTATTCCCATCATCTCAAATTTGCAATCTTGGTGTTATCTTTGACTCTCATTTGACACTTGAAGCACATATCAAGAGCATTTTGAAATCTGCATTTATGTTCATCTCAGGAATATTGCCATGATTAGGCCTTTTATTTCATTACCTGATGCAGAAAGGCTTGTCCATGCACTCGTTACCTATTGGGCTGATTATTGTAATGCCCTTTATCTTGGCCAACCTGCAAAGTCTATTAAGCGCCTGCAACGTATACAGAACTCAGCTGCACATGTTCTTACACATACTCCTCGTCAGCATATCTCTGGCCTGCTTAGGCCTGTATTGGCTTCCAGTCCATACCTGCATTGATTTTAAAACTCTTATTTTAACATATAAAGCTGTACAAGGAACTGCACATCATATGTGATTTAATTACGCCATATATGCCCTCTCGATCTCTCCGCTCCGCCAACTCTTTTCTCCTTAAACAGTCTTCTTGCAGACTAAAACTATGGGTGAAAGAGCCTTCTCTGTGGCAGTCCCTAGGTTGTGGAATGCACTTACTTTAACTGTTAGGAATGCCCCAACATTAAGTAGTTTCAAGAAACAGTTAAAAACCCATCTTTTTAAGATAGTGTTTGTGTCTTAATTGGAGACACTGGATGTATATTGTATTCTACCTGTTGCTGCATTTATTTATTTTTATTTTTATTTATTTTTTATCTACTGTACATGTTGTAGCATTTTGGGTATAAGAAAAGTGCAATATAAATAAAATTTGTTATTATTATTATTATTATTACACCGTCTGAATTGTTCCCAATCCCCTATATAGTGCACTATGTGCCATATTTACACTGTCTGTATCGTTATAGTGCACTATGTACTATTCACCATGTAGAAAATACTAAATATGTGACCGAACAAGTGACCAATTTCAGCCGCAGCTTCAGCGTCTGTTTTTAATGTAGGGGGCGATACTGCATTATAGGCTGTATAATGCGCTTATTACGGTTCTAAATCACCCTAGAGGAGTATTTACCCAATTAATGTCCAGTAACTAGAGAGGGGTAAAGAAGCCAGAGTCATGGATCAGATTCACTCAATGTATTGATTAGGCAATGCAGAATGAACTCATTATTCACAATTTCTCAATGGAAGTATAAATATGTGTCAAATAAAATACTAAATAACGCAGGCCTGCGCAACTAATAAACAAACAACTTAATAGAATTAGACTTTAGTTCAAAAGATACAGTTAATATCTCATATATCTCATGAGATACATATCTCAATCTGAACAACCTGAGCACTCTAGCACTTTGAATACACTCTAGCACTCTAGCACTCTATGCCCAAGCTACCGCGTGATGACCTTAATCCACCTTGACACGATTATTTACAATAATGCATTTCTACCTACTTTCCATTGCCGTATCAAAGCTTGCGTTAGTTTCTCCTAACTCGCAAGACTTCAGAGATTAATCCACTCCAACTCTGTAGATGCAACACTCGAACAGAACGCTGTACAACTATTATAATGTAATAAATCTAGCTTGAACATGACCTTTTGCACATGCAGGGACTCTTCAGATTCTAGAGAGCTTTTGATTGGACAGAAAATGTATGAGAAGTTGAAGTGCAGGGTGACGTAATCAAAATCATTGATGACGGAAGTGAAAGACTGTACATTTTGAACGTTTCCATTTTCTAAATGTGCATTTTGTCATTGTTTTGGAACACACTAGCTAAGGAGAACATATTAGCCAAAAAAAATCTGATTTCATGGTGACTTTAAATACAAACAAAACCAATTAAAAAAATGAACAACAGGTGCGCGTGACAATACAATTAACAAGAAACCATAGAAAGCAAAACAAACCCAGGAAGCAGAACTAGAACTCGTGAAAAACCAACATGAAATGAACACAAGCAAGACACACAAGACAAAAGCAAATAAAAAACTCAGAAATCCCTTACATTTCCATCACATCAAGCAGGAGCGACTATGTGCCTTATAACAAAATAAACAAAGTCCAACAGATGAGGGCAGGAGGGGTATTGAGATGGAGAACACAGGGCAATGAGGGAAGACCATACCCTGGTCCTACCAGACTCTCGTATATTTAATTTGTACAGAGAGTCTGGCCACTCTCCATTGACAAGCGTTTACTTCCTTGAAGGCGGGTATTATGTTGAAGTTTAAAACTATTGGATCTACCCAGAGCTACTCTGGATCTGCCATAACCAATCGCTAACGTTTGGTCGTGACGTAACCCTACAACTCAAACTAGCACATGACCTCAACGTCATCGTTGTCAGCCACTCCCTCTGTTCGCTGATTGGACCGGAAAAAAATGTAAAAATTTGGCCGGAGAAAACCCACGAATATACCTCAAACCCAGATGGAGTACTGAGGGAATTTTGCTCATTTTCAAACTATCCAAAGGATATCCTGTTTACTTAGACATTATAATAACTCATGTGTTTTTCTACATGTACTTTTCATTTATGGCTCATACATTCTTATTCAAAGTGTCTCCTCTCATCCCGAAGGAGCCGTTCAGCCTTTCTAATGTACTTCTTCATGAGGCATTGAAATACAGAAAGGGCATCATTACTACCGGGCACAATCAAAGCTATGATTACTGCTTTTAAAATACCTTAATCTGAAAATACACGTACAAGTAAAGTGTACACAACACAGCACTTGGAAATACAAGTACACATGTATTATGGCAATTACAGTGATTTAGGAAGCTTCCAAGAAAATTTCATTTCTCACACCTGTTTGCACTCTTTTCCTGAAGAAGTTAGTAAAACTCCTGGGAGCTTCACTGAACACAGTGCTGATGTGCTGCTGATATATTCGGTTGCATAATGTTACATTCTATGATGAAACCACCTTTAGTTTACTTGAATCTTGGCTTGGCAGAGGCTAGTATATCAATTGATATCATTTGGCACCCTAGATGAGAACACCCTCCCCAAACACACCCTGAGAAGATACTGTATACATCCATCAAGTGTTTCATTACTCTAGAGAATACATGTAATGAGAGCGCTAGGACCACACAAGGCAGTTAATTCGACACACTGAAATTGGTTTGATAAATCCATGTCCCCCAAGAGATCGCCTATTGGGTCTGGCCCAGCACTGGAAATGATTTGTTGAAAAATGATACATAATATGCTAAGATGTTTGAGACCATTTAATTTCGTCCAAATGCAACAAATTTAAGTTACACTAACGAAATCCTTTTATAGAGCCTCTATTATTTTATTGGTGGAAAATACTTTATGCACATGGATTATCCCTTACTTAGCAGAAACAACTTAAAAATTTTTCATAATGTATTAGTAAATGTTGAAATGAACATTAACAACGAATAAGGGATTCAAACAGGCAGAGGTGGACAGTAACAAAGTACATTTACTTGAGTACTGTACTTAAGTACACTTTGTGAGTATCTGTACTTTACTTGAGTATTATTTTTTTCTGGAAACTTTTTACTTTAACTTCACTACATTTGAAAGACAAATATCGTACTTTTTACTCCACTACAATTCTGTCAAGGTCCTTAAGTAGAAAATAGTAATGTCAGTCAGGGGATGATGTTGGTTTCTGACGTCAACAAGATTTTCGTTTTCAACCACAATACAACGTCTGTCCAACGTTGGAGATTAATGTCAATCCGGCGTTGGATTTTGACATCAACCTGATTTTAATTTTCAACGTTGGGTTTGGTCTTCTAAATGCGAATATTGTCATTGTTTTGGAGCACACTAGCTTATAGATAGCAGTAAGGCTAACATATTCATACTAAAAGCCAAAAAACTTTAAATAGGAACAGCCATTTGGGTGTCCGAAACCGTTGTGGACGTTATTGAGTGCACTTATTCAATCACACATTCAATCCCACTACTGGAACTGTGTTCTAGAAATAAATGTGACATTGATATGAGGGAAGGCAGGCATAGATTCAGAGGCATAAGGTACTGTAAGAATTACACACAACAATGCAACTATAATAAAACAATGCATTGACAATTACTTTTGATACTTAAGTACTTTTAAAAACAAGTACTTCTGTGCTTTTACTTCAGTAAAAATCAATCTTTACAACTTTTACTTGTAACGGATTAATATTTGACCAGTAGTATCTGTACTTTCACTCAAGTAAGGAAGTTGTGTACTTTGTCCACCTCTGGAAACCAGTCTCCAGTGTGTGAGACCAGGGGAGTGAGGTTTACACGCACATCTCTTACTGGCCTACGTTACACTTATTTAGATGAAATGATCACTTCCTTGTTTGCCATTTCTTGTCGATCATAAAGGTTGGTCAGCGCTGTATTGATGAGATCCCATGCTGACGATATTGTACTCAATCACATCTATCTCAGTCCCTCAGTGTGCCATGTTCAACAGAAGCTCTTAGACAGCTTTAATCATCTCTCATAATCAAAACACAAAAAAATACTGCATTGCTCAGATGGAACACATTGCATTCTCACTCAAAACTAATGAGCTCCACACCCCATAGCAGAGCTTCATTTGCATGACAAAAATTTTCTTCTTTTTTTTCTTTTTCTTTTTTGTGGTAAAGCTGGCTTCTCATGGGCACACCTAGATGTTTCTGGCACTCCTGTCATCAACTGCAAAGGGAGCGATCATTTCAGCATTGGATATTGCACAACTTCATTGTTTGCTCTGTGTTTGTTCAGCACGGTTTAGCAGCCACTGTTGCTGGCGAAGACCATTTGTACATGACTGATGCCTGAGGGAGAAAGTGATGTAGCCTACGTGACCTTATCACATCATTAGCAAGAGTTCAACACGTGTGGGGCTGGTTTCTAAAGCTGTGATTTAAAGGAAATCAATCTACAGTCTCTTCTGTGATTATGGGGGATTCTTGAAGAAATGGTTGGCACTTTTCCTATACTCATGAGAGACTAAATTCTCTGACAGACAACAATGCTGGTCTCATCGGGGCTTTCTTTATACAAAATGATTATGATGAAAAGATTATGGAAAATTATATTCAGGGAAGGGGTGTAAGAAAATATCGATACTCGTGAATATTGCGATATTATTTTTGTCGATACTTTCGATTCTCAAAAACACTGTATCAATCTTACATCCAAGCAAGATTTGTGTCAGTGGCTTTGTGTTCGGTTTTCGCCGTGTTCACAGCTGAAGTCTGGACTCATTTTGGCTGCCACTATAAAGAAGCCACTAAGGAGATTGAGTGTTGATTGCAAAATAAGCCATAACAAAATCTAATATCTACTCAGGAAATGCATTGAATCTGAGAGATAATTTATCCACGCTGCTGAGAGTAGCGTTTCAATAGACAAATATGAACTGCACTCTTTCCTCTAAATAATCAAATAAACCCACAACAAAAATGACAGCGCTGAGAAAACATCAGCAAGATCAGATCATAGTGATGTGGATATACAAGCTCTCCAATTCAAGCGCTCCAGTGAAGGTGTGCTTATTTATACAGCACTTTATACAACAGATGTTGATGCTTTAGAGCAAGCAGCTTTACGGTGGTGTATATGGTCCACTGCTGCTTCAATGTATATATAATGAGTGATTATAATCAGGGTATTAATATTTTTCCTTCTAAATATCAAATGAGTTGAATGACTTCTCTAGAGATTTTACTTTGTTATAGAAGTTACTAGTGTGATCACTGAAATGTTCTTTTCATGTATTCTTTAATGTCAGTATTTGATATCTGAATGCAGTAACAGTGCTTGCTCATTTAGCCCGGCTTCCAGAAATGAAATAGGGTCTTGTTTTGTGTTTGAGAAAAGTCTTCAATGTGTTAAAACATATAGGGGTCATTGAAGCCAATAGTTTAAGGGACCATTTCTTTGTTAAAGGCTTACTTTCCAGTTAGACTGAAGTGTAGCTCTCCTTGAGAGAAATAACTTGTTATCTGGATGTTTTGAGAGGAGACTCCTGTTTGTTAGAGTCTGGCCAAATCCAACCTTGGAAAAGCTGTTTGTGTGTCGGTGTGTGTGTTAGTCTTTTTGGTTACAGGTTAAGGAACTACTGGCATTATTGGAGATTGACTGAGTTGTTGTTCTGGACATGTTGGCGCCCAGCAATGCAGATCTGAGACCTGGAAGGTCACATCGTGTCTAACTTCAGGGTTCGAGTGTCAGCCGCATAATCGATGGAGGTATGCTTCAGTCTGTCTGTATATGTGTCGAAAATTACTGTTTATGTGTTTCTTAGCCAATCAGAAACTGCAACTTGAAGCAAGGACGTAGCTTAGACCTTGGTGAAGGGTATAACTGCTGTGTGTGTGTGTGTGTGTGTGTGTGTGTGTGTGTGTGTGTGTGTGTGTGTGTGTGTGTGTGTGTGTGTGTGTGTGTGTGTGTGTGTGTGTGTGTGTGTGTGTGTGTGTGTGTGTGTGTGTGTGTGTGTGTGTGTGTGTGTGTGTGTGTGTGTGTGGTGAAGGGTATAACTGCTGTGATCTTTGTAACTGAAACAGAGCGGCCTACGAACTCCTGTGTGAGTCTTGAAGCTGAACTTTTGCTGATGAAATTGCAAACTATCTTCAGTAAAACTTTTCTGAAGAACTTTTCAGAAACTTTTTCTGACTTTTCTGAAAAAAAAAGAAATTATATTTTGTTTGCATTGTGACATTATCTTCATGAAAGTGAAGTACATTCAAACCTCAGTGCTCATTACCGTAAATCATCACAATGATCGTTACCATAAAAACAGCACTTTATTTTAGTCCTCTTCTGTATGTGTGTATGTTAATACACTAATTAAAATAACTAATATTGAACCATGATAAGTCAATGTAGTTTATTTATATTCAGTTCTTTCTTTTCTTTCTTTTCTTTAGAAAAAATCTAGTCTGCATTAAAGTCGGCATGAAATAAATATGCTTGTCATGAAAATAATGGCACATTGAACTAAAGGTAAGTTATTATTTTTCTTTCAATTTAGAGTTCTCTGAGAGCCTGATGTTTTCATGTAGCATACCAATATTTATTTAGAAAGACATATCTTTAGGGAAAAATTCACTTTACTTTCAAGGTAGAAGCTGTCTTCTAGGCTAAAAAAGCATGTCTATATGATAGGTGATTCCCGTGTAGATCAAAGACGTACGGTATATCTCTGCATTTAAAAGAGCTTTGCTCATGTTGCCTTGATCTGTTACTGTTAGGCCCTAAAGGGAAACAGCGAGATGAAAAAAAAAATTTCAGAAAGTATTTTCAGAAAACCCACAGGAATGAACCACTCACTCCATGAAGCAGTACGAATTATGTAATCAAATAACAAACATTAACACAATATACAATTATTGACTTTAAAGTGGTACTTCACCGCTGGCAAAATGGGCTTTCAATAAAACTTGTCTGCCTATACAGTAGAAAGATCAGTGCTGATCAGAGAAAACAGAGAAAAGGCAGAACAGAGAAAAAGGCTGTTGTCTTCCTTTTTGCCAAATAGGTAGGGAAACTTCAACACCCATAATGCACTGGGCATGTTGTCATGCAGTCTGCTATGGATATGTTTACCAGAATCAAAAACCGCCTTGATTTAGTAGTAAATTCTACTTAGTAAACTTTTGGTCATAATGGTGTCGACTTGTATTGTTACCGGGTACGAGACCTGTAGTTTTCATGAAAGCCCTGGAACTGCCAAAAGATAAACATGAATTTCTCGGCCCAGATAACATGGAGAATGAGTAAATATTGTTCATTTACATATACTACCTACATTGTAACAATACAAAGCGGCAAAATTACACTGATTGATTATACAGTAGGTAAACTGTAAAATGCTATTCAAATTTATACAAATATATATGTTGTTTAAGATCAGTTTTTGCTTCAGGATTGTGGGTTCTACAGACGCATATTTTATCGCTTAAGCCTTAGAGCTCATGGCAGGCCTTTCTTGAAACAATTTTGTTTCAAAATATTGTTTAAACAATATTTCTAAAAATCTATTTCTCTATAAAGAAAATGAATGGGACATCCAACATCTGGCTGTGCACTCTATATAGCCTTTCAAAGATTTGTTCATTTATTTATCACACACTCAACACTGTGACAGTGAAACGATTTTTCCAAAGAGTGACTTTCTCAACATGCTGCACCATCTTTGATAGTGATGTATATCTTACAGCTTCTGAAACATTGTCCCTGGAGCAACCTGAGGTTAAGAGCTTTGTTATGGGCATGGATCAGCTCTTGTGGGCCTTGAACCCACAACCTTTCAATTACAAATCAGGGGTGTGTTTCCAGTACAACAACGTAACTTGCTGCTTTACTACCATGGTACGATGCATAGCTGAAGAAATCAACTTAGCTAGTTATGACTGTTTCCCGAAACCGTTGGCGTTTTGTATATTCATTCTAAATAAAAGATACAGATGTTTCTGAATGTCAGTTTGCTTATTTGGCTCAATATAAGGATTTATTGAGTCCACATTTCATAAAAACAAGAAACTCTGCTTCTAACCGCAGGTCGAGAGCTGTCACTCCAAACACACAACTGTGTGATGCTGTTTGCGAATGTTCATTGAAATATAGTTTCGGGAAACACCGACTCGTTAAACTGTGGATAACGACAGAACTTGTGACCATAGTTGGCTAACGATGCTTCTGGGAAACACACCACCTGCATTTCTCAAAAGCATTGCAAGCCTAAGGATATTGTAGAACCATTGGCAACAATGATCTCTATGATCAACTTAGCTCACGATGCTTTAGAGAAACGCACCCCAGAACAGTTAGTGCTTTAAGGTAACAACTGAAGTGTGGAGCATTTCAACGCTATGGACGCTATTATACGCGCGACACAGTGTTTTCTGCTAGTTTCAGCCCGACACAGTTTTCATTTTCACATCCTGCGCCACGTTGTTTAAATAGCAAATGCATTTGTGCCTGTCTGTGCGCCCATGGGCTGCTGGTCTGAGAACGAGTGTGTGTTCAGGAGCGTTGTTGGAGCGTTGCTATTTTGAGGAACTGAAATAGACTGAGCCAATATTATTATTTTTTTGTTATTTAAAGAGCGCATTAGTAATGTGCGCCTATAGGCGGGTCCACAACACATACAGGATTAAAATGTAAAAGATTATTATTGTGTACATAATAGGGCTGTCACTTTTGTGAATTTTTTTTTGATTTTTGAGACATAAGTGTTCATTGAATCGATTGTAAAATCGATTTTCCATGTCTAAAGACGTTTCCATTTTAAACGCCAAATATAGGCAAATCCACGGACAACTAACAGGCATTAGGACGAACGTAAAGAGGGCGCTCCGCACTGACACAAGTCAGCAATATTTCGGATGATTTATTGGCGTGAAGTTTCGTGCACAATGACAAACAGGAGTGCAACATTCTCGAAAAACAATAAGCGTGGACTACCATAACATCAGTGAGAAACATCACTGCAGGATTCAGCATGGCCGTGTTTACCATTAGAAATGTCAAACAAATTTCACCTACGTAGGCGATTGTAGACCGTAGCCTGAATCTGTCTCTGTATGCATGAGACTGTCTGAATACCGGCAGAATTAGCATTTTTGTAGTAAAAATAAACACATTATGCAGAAGTATAATTTGCTGTTATGTGTGTTTGTGTCAGAGCCTGCAGTTGCTGTGTGACGCGCGTTCGCTGCGGGCGTATCATGACGAGCTGGACGTGCTCCGAGAGAAGGACGTTAAAATCGATTCCACATTTTCGTTTTCGAAACTTGTGTTGGTTGGTCCGATCGATTGTGCAATCGATTTTCGAACGTAAAGTGACAGCCCTAGCACATAGAGATATGGTGGAATCCGGCTTGTCCCGTAGATGGTCTGCTTGCTTTTACCTCGCGCACGAGCAGATCCGTTTCCTCGCTAGAGAAACATTCAGTCTTTCCGCTTGCAAATTCTGTCATGTAAATAGCGAATCCGCAATGCCGCGAGCGCAACTGGCTTTTAAAGGGAATGGGAGATGAGACTCTGATTGGTTTATTGCACGTAAAGCTCAAAACACACCCATTACTCATTAAGAGAATAGAGACAACCCTTTTAGATCATGCGCCGGGAGCGCCGACCATTTTTCCCGTCGTTACACTAGCAAAAGTGGATTTGGACGCCCTAAAGGTAATGATACACAGGGCAACTTTTTGAGCATGCAAACTTTTTGATACACAGGGCAACTTTCCCAATGAAAATGGGCAATACATTTCTATCTGGATAATTTAGATCGGTCGTGGCCCCTGTGTCTCATCCGGTTGTCCGTTGACGGCGACATTGCTCAGCAACATTGCTCAAAAAGTTGCCCTGTGTATCATCACCTTAAGCGCACTTGTGCGCTTTAAATCATGCGCTTAGATCGATAAAATAGGGCCCCGTGCCTGCTTATGTGTTTCTTAACTCTGAGTGCAGCTCAAAAGCACACGATCTGAAGGACTGGTTTTGAAGAGGCGTTTATTTACACCCTTTTCAGCATGCTGTTTTATCAACATTACCTGCCTGGCATCCTGTATTTGTTTGCGGATCACTTCCTTGATAGTGGGGCTGTTCTGCCTTGGCGGGTGGAAGAGCAGGTCAATGCTGGTCTCAAGCCTTCGGTGCGGGACTTCTGGCCAGCCTAACTCCAGGTTTGGCGGGTCAGTGTCTGAGTGTGTGGGCCAGTATGTGCCCGTGGAGGACGTGTCGACCTGCGGACAGTCCACTTCTTCTGAGTGGTTGCTTGTGGGCGGCTGTACCGCGCTCTGTGTAATATGCTTGATTTCCTCCTCTGAGAGGAAACTGCAAATGCCTTCCTCTTTGATGAAATTTTGATAAGAAACTTCTCCCTCTTTGACGAGGCAGTCGATGGCTAACCGATACGCTTCCTTGTAATGCGGCTGTATGAAATCTTCTGCCTTGAACTCTCCCTTTGAGGAGGACAGCAGTGAGAAATCGGATTCCATCACGGTGTTGATTTGGATCCCTCAAACGCTGCACAGCCTTCGCCACCTAAGAAACAACACACATCATGTTCATCTGGGACAATTCTGTACATCAATAATATAACAAATCATCTAGGACATGTATAATTGCATCTTGCATAGATATTTTGTTGCAATATAAATTGGAGCTTTTTTCTAGCTTCTTCATCTTTGCTCTTAAGGCCTGGTTTTCCAAGCTTTGCACATTATTAGGTTTTTGGTTTCAGCCACTTACAGAGAGCTGCAGGATAACATACTTTTGTAGGGCAAAAGCCAGAAACGAGATGCATTTTAGCACTTCCTAAATTAATTACTTTTTTTTTTTACAACAAAAATGGACCATCACTGAACTCACTTAAGCTAGAATATGATGTTATTTTCTTCTGGAAACAAACTTTGTTGCATTATTTTCCTGTTATTTCTGTAAAGCTGCTTTGAGAGATTGAGGTCCTGCCACTTGTCCCACCTCTGTGGCATTCATGGTTTGTTTCATTGCAGGGACTGCTTGTTTGCACATGTTATTTCTCCTCACTTATTTGGTGTGAAATGATGGATCCCACACATCAAAATTGTCACACTTGTGAGCTGTTTATATGATGTGCCTTTAAAGACATGGGACGCATTTACACTGCAGGTCTTGATTCTATATCTATTGACTATATCTTTCAAAAGTGACCCATATCCTTGTTTCTGCCACAGAATAAAAAATAAAAAAGGTAATTGCGACTTTTTCAGACTTTTTTTTTCTCACAGTTGCGAGTTCACATCTCAGAATTCAGAATTGTGTGATCTGCAATTGCATGTTTTAAAGTCAAGTGTTACAGTGGTGGTCAGAATTAACGGCACCCCTGGTAAATAAGATCAAAAATGGCTGTAAAAAATAAATCTGCATTGTTTATCCTTTTGATCTTTCATTCAAAAAATTCGCAAAAATCTAACCTTTCATTGAAGTAAAAGAATTGAAAGTGGGGGGTAAATCACATTATAAAATAAATGTTTTTCTCCAAAACACGCTGGCCATAATTATTGGCACCCTGTTATTAAATACTTTTTGCAACCTCCTTTTGCCAAGATAACAGATCTGAGTCTTCTCCTATAACGCCTGATGAGTTTGGAGAATAACTGACAAGAGATCAGAGATCATTCCTCCATACAGAATCTCTCCAGATCCTTCAGATTCACAAGATCATATTGGTGCTTCTTCTCTTCAGTTCAGCCACTGATCTTCTATAGTGTTATAGCCACTGATCTTCATAACCGTCCCAGTTTAGGGGACTGGGACGGTTATGGCAGAAGCTTCATTTTGTGCTCCGTAACACATTTTTGTGTTGATTTTGATGTTTGTTTTGGACCGTTGTCCTGATGGAAGATCCAACCACGGCCCATTATAAGATTTCTAGCAGAAGGAGTCAGGTTTTGATTTTTTATCTGTTGGTATTTGCTAGAATCCATAATACCATGTATCTGAACAAGAAGTCCAGGACCTCCAGCAAATAAATAGGCCCACAACATATAAGATCCAGCAGTATATTTAACCGTAGGCATGGGGGACTCTTCATCCCTGTGCGCACCAAACACATCTGGTGGGTTTGCTGCCAAAAAGCTCTTTTTTTTAGTTTCATCTGACCACAGAAGCCTGTGCCGTTTGAAGATCCAGTCGTGTCTGACAACTGAATATGCTGGAGTTTGTTTTTGGATGAGTGAGGAGGATTTTTCTTGAAACCCTCCCAAACAACATGTGGGGATGTAGGGGTTGTTTGATAAATTTTTTTAGGCTTTCTGACCCCAAGACTCAACTAATCTCTGCAATTCTCCATCTGTGATCCTTGGAGAGTCTTTGGCCACTCAAACTTTCCTCCTCACTGTGCATTAAGACAATATAGACACACGTCCTCTTCCTGGCAGATTCGTAACATCTTTAGTTGATTGGAACTTCTTAATTATTGCCCTGATGGTCAAAATGGGGATTTTCAATTTTTTAGCTATTTTCTTACAGCCACTTTCTATTTTGTGATGCTCAACAATCTTTTGATGCACATCAGAACTATATTCTTTGGTTTTACTCATTGTGATGGATGATTAAGGGCATTTGGCCTTTGTGTATTCGTCATATTTAAACTCCTGTGAAACAAGAAGTCATAGCGAGACAATTTCATGTTCCTAGTCACCCTGGTATGCTAAAAAAAGGTAAATATTAATAGGAATATACTTCAGAGATATTTTACTCGTAAAAAATTCAAAGGGTGCCAATAATTGTGGCCAACGTGTTTTGGAGAAAAACATTTATTTCATAATGTGATTTACCCCCCACTTTCAATTCTTTTACTTCAATGAAAGGTTAGATTTTTGCGAATTTTTTAAATGAAAGATCAAAAGGATAAACAATGCAGATTTATTTTTTACAGCCATTTTTGATCATATTTACCAGGGGTGCCATTAATTCTGTCCACCACTGTATAAAGTCAGGAAAATGTGAGATATAGACTCGCAATTCTGAGGAAAAAAGTCTTGGACATTATAATACGCAATTGCAAGTATATATCTCGCAATTCTGACTTTATATCTCCCAGTTCTGAGAAATGAAGTCAGAATTCTAAGATGTAAACATGCAGTTGTGAGATACAATGTCGCAATTATCTTAAAAAAAAATTTATTCTGTGGTAGAAACAAGCTTCCATAGATATCTGCATTTACAATCCATACATGATGAAACAACCCAAGGTAGACGGACTGACCCGGAAAAGCTTAAGCTGAAAAGGAAGTAAAAATGCGCGATTTTTCAATAACGTACGACTTTCCGATCTGTCTGTTTACATGGCAGATGCAAATGCACGTATCCAATTCATATCAGATTTATTTCCACATATGAATGAGGACTGAAACCGATCTGAGATTTTCTGAATTCACGTGCTTTTTTCATGCTTACATGGTCCGATCTAAAAAATCTGAATTGGGTCACTTGAATCATAAAATGTAAATGTGGCCATATTATCATAGGCCATTTCCTCTTTCTTTTTTTGTCCAGTAAAATCCTCCCCACCCTAAACCACCTGACACCAAGTTGCAATAGAAAGTAGAACATTTTCGTCAGCAACTATTCTGTTATTTATGTGTAAAACTTAAACTGAGTGAAAAAAAAAAACTTCTTCTTTTTTTAATGAGTCCACATTTAAAGATAAAACACTGAGTAACAGCAGTGAGTAAAGTCTCCAGATGTAACATGTTCTGCTGATGATGAAACTGAGTGACTCACTGTTCCTGTAATGGGAAAGCTGCTCTGTAATTAACATTTCTTCGACTGAAAATGTGAGAAAATGTTAATGTTATTGCATCACACTGCTTTGTTACTGAGTCAGGGCTTCTCAAACAACAAGAACTTTAATTTCCAACTCAGTAAGTTCTGTTTGCTGGGTGCAGGACAGTTCGTAGATAGTTAAAAATCTTTAAATGTTGTCCATGCCTAAAGTTATCACTCAGTGGTTGTATCTCAATGGTTATATCTCAATGGTTGCTCAACTGGTGCTTTTTGCTCATTGACACTCAGAAACAATCACATTAGCTGCATTTGGCATTGATAATTACCCTGGAGCTGCAGGAGAATTATGTTATGACAAAGATGATTATCCAGTGCCACCAAACCCTTAATTCATTATAGTGACTATATCCTGAGTCCATTTCACGCTTTTAAGAGTCGGTCACTAAAAAAACCTGGCAAAACATCTACTATAATATAATTATATATTTACAGTTCGTATGAGGCTTTTTTTTTTTTTTTTTTTATCTAGTGGCATAGAAATGATGTACTTCACCTTCAAAGAAACAAATTAAGACTGTTAATGAAACTGTCAATAGACCTTTGATGTGGTATTAGTCAACATTAAGGATTTCATAGAATATTGTGGACCTAATTAACCTAATTAAATAATAGTGACTAAGCGTTCTTCAGAAACAACCTGATCATTCATTTGGAAACTGTCTGTCACGTTATATTGGTGTTTTTCTGTTTCAATTTCATTTTCTTTTCTTGTTTTCCCTATAAATAAGCTTTTGCAATGGAAAGTTTCCATGGATGTTAAAGGGGTGGTAAAACGCCTTTTTTCGAAGGCTTTATTGTGTTTGTGGGGTGCACTGTAACATTTTTTCATGCTTCGTTTTTAAAAATTTGCATTATTTTTCACATATTTAACCATTATTCTACACTGCTCTGTCCCTCCTTGTAAAAACGGTCGGATGATTTCCGCGTTCTATGAAGCCCCCCGCCCCCCTTTCAAAATACGCAATGGGCTCAGATTGGTTAGCTGGCCCAGTGTGTTGTGATTCGCTAACCTCCAAGTGCACGTTGTTCGGAAACGTCACGCCCCCTTATCTTTACCGGTAGTTTGTGCTTCAGTAAACAACGGCGTCAATATTGCCATACCAGTTTGAGCCCGAATCAGACCCAGAGAATGTTAGTGGAGAGGATCGAGCAGAACCTGTTCAAGAACGGCTGTTAAAGGACGTTTCAGAAAGGTATGTTTTTTAAGACTGCAGATCGCTATATGACACTGTTACTTTTGTATATTTAGAACGATTGTAGCAAAATATCTGTCGCCCAAACTATTAACCCAATACGAACACTAAACATTGGCTTTACAACAGTAGCCAAATCAAACACAAAACCATGTTTAGCATGCCTGTAGATAAACAAGCATGTAGATAAACAATACATAAAAGCTATAATCAAAGAATATTTTACACTGATCACATAAACGACAACAACCACGAACATTCCAAGTTCGCTGCGCTGATGATATGTTTGTCGGATAAGTATGAATTAACGTTAGCATTTAACAAACTGGTTTGTGGAGCCAAACAGCGTTGTCCTTCGTTTACTTCCTTGCTACAACGTACAATTAACAATACGAACTATTACAGGAAAACACAACGACGAAAAATAAATCATACTTACAGGTTGTGGCCCGTAAACAGTTTCTGTTTTTAAAGTTGGAACTGCTCCATCTTTCAGGACTAGCCGTTGTGCGAATCCTTCATCGGAGGAGGGGTTTATGTAAATATTGGGCTTAGTGATGTCAGCAAGCCCGCAGGAATGTCGTGTAGTCCCTACTGGCCATTTTATGTAGTTCTTAGAAATTGATTTCTTTAAAAGCAAATATCTCCCTTTGCTTTAAACTTTGAAAGTTGTAACTTTGCAGATGTTGTTTATGCTCAAACAGCAACATTACACACTAACTAAAGTTAGAAAAGTCAAATCATAATCAACCACCCCTTTAAAGGTTCTTGATGGAACGCCATCAATGCCATTAAAGAACCTTTATTTTCAAGAATGACTGTACCAATTAGGGACAGGTGAACAAAACTGTACCATACATTCAGAAAACCATACACTAGAAAACCGTAATGCCATTAAATGTTATTTCCCAGAATCCGTCGGTGTTAATCATATTTCAAATTCATCCCATCAGGCATAATTAATTCATTCAACTTGACTTGACTTGATCAGCAGGTGCTGGGATCTCCACAGGCCTAAAGCAATCACATAGGGTTGGTGTTCAACGCTTGAGTCGATCTGAGCCCCACCTGTGCTGATTAATATGCTGACTAAATAACAAAGGCAGGTTTAGTCAACCAAAACTAAATGCTGGGTGTTAAATAAGTCAGTTTCTGTGAGAGAAATTTGTTACTGCAATAATATTATCTTCACTGGTGTAGTATTATATTATAATTATACTGTATATTTATATATAACTTGAAAAAGTTAGTTTAGTTTCACTAACCAATCCATTTTGAGAGATTACAGGCACATTTTTATGAAAATGAAAATAATGTTTCGATGCAGTTTATGAGAGTTGTGTGGGAGAGACTTTCGCACAAGGGTTGCGATTCTTTTCTATATTGAAATATACAGTTCTACAGTATTATAATTTTCCTAGAAAGTGAACTGATCTGTGTGCAATAGCATGTAATAGTGACAGTAAAGTTCATTCATTTTAACAACAGATGCAAATGAAGTCTTATGTCAAGTATACGTGATTGCGTTCAATGCAATTGAATATTTATATTCAAAAGATCTTAAAAATTGATTCACTTGCAAAAGCACAATTTCACTAAACACTTCGTTCAAAACAAGAATAATAATCCAAAAAATTTGGGGGAGATTTCAGGCAACTTTTCTAAGATTTGTTCATCTAAGAGACCATATGACATCAGCGCTTCATAATATGCTTTTATTAATTTTTGCCCCCTCCCCCCTTGTTTTTTGTTTTCTTTTTGTTTTTCTTTTCTTTCTTTTACATCTCTTTGCAAATAATTTTCAATAGGTAAGTTATATATTTTTTCTTGTTGACAATTGAAATAATTTGCAATAATTTTGTTTTATAAAAAATAAGAAATCAGCGCATTCCAAGATAAAACTACAACTAAAATCCATGTTTAGAAAAGATTGTTAGTCTGTGAGAACCCTTAGTTAATCCTATACCTTTTCAGAAGTAGTCTGTAATAGCGTCATGCATTGTGCTTAAGTACTGAAGCGTTTCTTTCAATATGCAAAACAATACAGATATATAGCAAAGTAACCTGTCAGCAAACTACCTCCAACATATTCAGCATCTACTTCATGAACACTTGAGGATGACATTCAAGCCTATGCCATTTGTAAAAAGTTACTTACTCAAGAGGAAATCCTCATGCGGTGTCCCTTAGCATTCTTATCCTGTGTTGTTCCAGTGCAGATGAGGTATGTAACAAGCCAAAGTATTAGACTCAGAAAAAAAAGAAAAGAAAAAAACCTGAATGTGTTTTAACACGCAAAGTGCTGAGAACCTGGTGAAGGGTGGGGACTCAAGTTTTCACATGCAAATAATAAGAGCGTCTCACTGGCCAGAGGCAGTAAACCTGTCTGACATACCGAGGACACACCTCTTCCCCTCTATCTTTCGTCCCGTGTCTCTATTCTTTCAGTTCATAGTTCACTCAGATAAGGCTGACAGTTTCTATTTCTGACAGACTCTATCTTTCTCCTCACTGACAGCGTGAGATGTTTTGTAAATGTGACATGTACAATGACTTCTTTCTTGTTGCACAGTACAGGAAGGTAAAGCATTCTAATGTTGGCGTCTTGCTGAGAAGAAACCGTTTTATGAATCAAGTCATTTATTTTTTAAAAGCATGTTTTGATTATGCTATTTATGTTCTGTGAATTGCCGACTTTTATAAAAGACCTCAAAAGATCAAGGGGGCTGTCAAAAAAGCTTCTGGGACGTGTGTGCTTGACATAAATGATCATATCTCGACTTCAGTTCTTCATGTAGAAAAACACAGGGAGTTTTCATGTGGGTGGTTTCGTCGGTTTAACTCCATACAGGCTCTTTTGTAACATTTCACCATCCTTGTCATTGTGATGATTCACTTGTAGGATTGAGAATTGAGTTTGAAAACATTTCTGAAGAAAATATCTGAATGGTTTTCATGTTCTGTTCTCGATGTAAGACACAGAAGTGTTTCATGTTCTGCTATCCGGTGTTTTAACTTGAAGGTGCTTCTGAATCTGTGGTGCCGTGAAAAAAATAATAATTGCTTTGTCTTGAGGGATCAGAGTGCTGTAAGAATCAAATGTGACACCAGAGAAAAGACCAGAATACAAACAATGCAATACAGAGACCACAGTGAAACAACATATTTTTATCCTGTTTTTTTTTATATAAAAACTAAACAAAACAAAAAAACTGTCAATCTGTCAAATGCATGTGTTATAGTGCATGTGTACTTAAGGCTCGGGAAACACAAATCAGTGTAATTAACTGGTCGGACATGTGACCATGCGCTGTTAAAACCTTAAATTCGGCAGCAAATATCAGCTGTCTTTGAGACATGCCAGACTGGTTTCTACATAATTGGGAAAAACCCTGTTATTACCTCCTCTTGCCAAGGAAAAGCATTCTTTCATTCACACACACACACACACACACACACTGACTCAATATCTTTGTGGGGACTCTCCACATGGTTTTTATGTCCAAAATGTATATTCTGTCCCTTTACACTACCCCTACCCCTAAACCTACCCATCACACACACACACACACACACACACACACACACACACACACACACACACACACTAACCCGACCCCTAAACCTACCCATCACACACACACACACACACACACTAACCCGACCCCTAAACCTACCCATCACACAAAACTTTCTGCATTTTCAAAAAATAATAATTCTGTATGATTTATAAACTTGTGTACCTCAATTTAGGTTCACAGTGACACAAGTCCCCATGAGTATGTGTGCATTCAGGTTTAAGTCCCCACCGGGATTGAAAAACATGTGCGCACACACACGCACACACACGCACACACACACACACAAACACAGGTAAGTCTTGTCTGTGTCACAAACACACCAGAGGGCTTTTTAAGTAGTACGAGGCATATCATTTGGCAGCATTGTTCTGCTATGGCTTGAGGATCTCAGAAGCAGGTGCAGTCTTACAGGCCACATTAGGCACATTTACACATTCACAACAGGTTTCTGTCCCTTGAGGTAACTGCATCACACTCGAGTAATGCTATCCGAAAGGGAAAATCTTAATGCAAGCAGCCCACACTGTAATATACGTCACCTGAGATGCATCGGCTTGTTCCAGCAAGCAATCCTTCAATAGTGTGGATGACGGAACACAGTCTTACTCATCTGACTAAATGTGATTATTTCAATGTTTGTGGAGTGTTTATCTGCGTTTCTATGGCCCTAAATGACAATCGAGGTTTCCAAATTCATCAAATCAAAAAAAAAAAAAAAAAGGGGGTCTCATAGAAACTGTCAAGAACATGTCTAGGTCATATTTCACCCCAAAATCGAAAGTAATGAGATTTTGTAATGAAAATGTCATGAAAATGATGTCACAATGCACAATGTTGAGTTGTGTGAGAGTCATAATATCAGTTGTACCACTCTGTGTTGCACAAGGGTTCAACTGTGATTCTGTTCATCTTGAAATATTTATGTGCAGTTCTCCTGCGTTATCATTTGTCTAGGCAGAAAGTGAACTGTTATGTGTGCAAAGGTATGTGAGAATATGGCATTAAAATGTATTAGACGTCTAGTATGACTTTCATTTGGTAACACTTATATAATGACGGAATAATGGTCCGTCATTAATAAGTAACTATGCAGGAAGTAAAAAAAAAAGGACTAATGAGTAGTAATACATTAACACTTCAGCTACTACTATTAACTAATATAGAAACAAGCTTAACTAATCAGTAAGTAATAGCAAATTTAGGACTAAAATAGTTCCTTATAAGGTAATCAATCATTACTTAATGAGATTGGCATCATTAAGAACGTCTCGGTTACATATGTAACCCTCGTTCCCTGAAGGAGGGAACGGAGACGTAGTCGGACGTACCGACTGATTGGGATCACACTTAGCGAGCCTGTCATCTTCGAGTACTGATAAAACAAGCTAATGCACGCATTAGCGTGCAAGCTTTGCATCCACGCTCCGCCCGCAGTGCGGGGAGACGCAGCCGGTCAGTGATGGCAGAGCAGGCTCTGCCAAGGGAAGACACGGGCTTGCCACAGGGAGCCGTACCGTGGAATAATACACATATGGGATCGCCGTAGGGATCACAACATATGGACCCAGCCTAACACAGGTTCCACCAGTGCATACGAGTGTTAGGCCTGGCCTCGGACACTCCGTCACGTACGTTCGATGCCGAAGGGTGGAACACCCTGGGCCACAGGCTGCCGTGGGGCCTCATCAGCGGCACGATTGAGCAGGCTGGAAAATTAAGTGGAATGAACTGACCTCAGAAGCTTCTGACTCCATAGGAGGAGGTGGCGGGCGAGTTGCGACATGCGAGGAAAGTGTAGCGCAACGGTCATAATGTTGTCTGCACAGACCAGTATATGCTTGCTGAGCACCCTTGCCCTTCTGGTTTAACATCTTTAGAACCGGGCCTGTTGGAAATGGTGAACTTGAAAAGACCAAAGAAAAGTGCCCAGCAAGCCTGTCGAGCATTCAGCCTCTTAGCTGAGCGAATATACTTGAGGTTTCTATGGTCATTCCAAACTATGAACGGAACGGTCGCCCCCTCCAACCACTGACGCCACTCCCCCAAGGCTAAATGGATAGCCAGCAGTTTGCAGTTCCCCACGTCATAATTGCGTTCTGTGGGTGAGAGCCGATGAGAAAAGAACGCGTATGGATGAACCTTATCGCCGAGCGGAGAGCGCTGCGAAAGCACCGCCCCCCATGCCTATATACGAAGCGTCCACTTCGACGATGAATTGTCTCTTGGTGTCAGGAGTGATTAAAATTGGTGCGGTGGTGAATAGAGTCTTGAGGCGCTCAAAAGCGGTCTGGGTCGCTTCGGACCAAGCAAAACGAGACTTGACCGAAGTGAGCGCTGTCAGGGGGGCGGCTTCCTGGCTGAAGTTTCTGATGAAGCGGCGATAAAAATTGGCAAACCCCAAAAATCATTGGAGCGCTCCTCCTCCTATGGAGTTTTCGTGATTCGGGAACTGGCCAATCCGTGACGGCTCATAATTTAGAGGGGTCCATACTGATCCCTTCCGCCGACATGACCAAACCAAGGAACGCTCCAGCGCCGACAAGGAATATAACCTTCTGCGAGGTGGAGTGGTACCCGGGAGGGAGAGAAGTTGGCCCGGGAATGACTGAACACCACTTACAGATCATGGTACTCCTCAGGCACTCCTGACAAATGACCAGGTTCCTCCTGAAACACAGAAAGAGAGGAAACGGCAGGGACAGCAGATACTAAACATTCAACATAAGACAAATTCCAAGAAAGGATAGTCCCCTTTGCCCAGTTAATCTGTGGGTTATGCTGCGCTAACCAAGGATGACCCAAAACAACAGGAGTAAAAGGTGATTGAAAAATTTAAAAAGAAATAGTCTCTTGATGGTTGCCCCAAGACAGTGATAGTCATCGGGATGGTGGTTCGACTGACCTTAGAGAGAACACTGCCATCAAGGGCAAAGACCATGGTAGGATCCTCTAGATCAACTAAGGGAATGCCCTGTTCGAGCGCCCATGTTTCATCAACAAAACTTCCCTCAGCTCCTGAATCGATGAACTCGGGCCATGCAAGAGGTTGTGGAACCGGGCCAGCGGAGGACAGCAGAAAAGGTCAAGTCAAGTCAAGTCAAGTTTATTTGTATAGCGCTTTTCACAATACAGATTGTATCAAAGCAGCTTCACAGTATTAAATTAAAATAATACAACAAAGTTTGTTTCAAGAGGAATTTATTGATTGATAAAATTAAATTAAATATCCCCAAAATATCCCCAACTGAGCAAGCCAAAGGCAACAGTGGCAAGGAACCGAAAAACTTCATCAAGTGACCTAATGGTGTCCTAAAACTCCATCAGGTGACCTAATGGAGAAAAAAAAAAACCTTGGGAGAACCCAGGCTCAGTCGGGGGCCAGTTCTCCTCTGGCATTTATGAGCTAGAGGCCGGATTGTAGTTTGAACTGTAGGATTATATGAATGCCTGGCTGAAGAGATGCGACTTTAATCTAGTTTTAAACTGGGAGAGCGAGTCTGAGCAACGAACAGTATCAGGAAGACTATTCCAGAGTTTTGGAGCCAAATGTGAGAATGCTCTCAGAATCAGAAAGAGCTTTATTGCCAAGTATGCTTGCGCATACGAGGAATTTGTCTTGGTGACAGTAGCTTCCAGTACACATACAATATAAAGTGACAAGACAAGTGACAAGTAACATAAGTATAAATAAAAAATAGAAAAAAATTACAATAAAATAGAAATAAAAGATTATAAATTATAAATATATATAAAGTTATAAGGTGCTATAATGAAATGTCTGAGGGAAGTATTGCACATGTTTGTTCCACAGTAGGGGAACATTTAAGTGTTCATGAGGTAGATGGCCTGGGGAAAGAAACTTTTCCTGTGTCTGGTTGTTTTTGTGCTCGGTGCTCTGTAGCGTCGACCAGACGGTAACAGTTCAAACAGAAAGTGTGCTGGGTGTGACGGGTCCAGAGTGATTTTGCGAGCCCTTTTACTCACTCTGGATGAGTGCAGTACTTTGAGTGTGGGAAGGGTAGTGCCAGTGATTCGCTCAGCAGTCCGAACTATCCGCTGTAGTCTACGGAGGTCGGTTTTGGTAGCAGAGCCGAACCAGACGGTGATGGAAGTGCAGAGGATGGACTGGATGACAGCTGAGTAGAACTGTACGAGCAGCTCCTGTGGCAGGTTGAATTTCCTCAGCTGACGCAGGAAGTACAGTCTCTGTTGGGCTTTCTTCACAATAGAGTCTATGTGAGTGTCCCACTTCAGATCCTGAGAGATGGTGGTGCCCAGGAACCTGAATGACTCTACTGCAGTCACAGTGCTGTCCATGATGGTGAGTGAAGGGAGTGCAGGGGGGTTTCTCCTGAAGTCCACGATCATCTCCACTGTTTTGAGCGTGTTCAGCTCCAGGTTGTTATAACTGCACCAAAGAGCCAGCTGCTCCACCTCCTGTCTGTACGCAGACTCGTCACCGTTCCGGATGAGTCCGATAACAGTAGTGTCGTCCGCAAACTTCAGGAGCTTGACAGAGGTGTCTTTAGAGGTGCAGTCATTTGTGTACAGGGAGAAGAGCAGTGGTGAGAGAACACATCCCTGTGGAGCACCGGTGCTGATGGTGCGGCTGTCGGACGTGATTTTGCCCATTCTGACTAGCTGTTGTCTGTCTGTCAGAAAGCTGGTGATCCATTGACAGATGGAGCTAGGGACAGAGAGCTGGGTCAGTTTGGTCTGGAGCAGTGATGGGACGATGGTGTTGAAGGCAGAACTAAAGTCCACGAACAGAATCCTTGCATAGGTCCCTGGTTTGTCCAGATGTTGTAGGGTGTAATGCAGTCCCATATTGACCACATCATCCACAGACCGGTTTGCTCTGTAGGCAAACTGCAGGGGGTCCAGCAAGGGTCCAGTGATGTCCTTCAGATATGCTAACACCAGTCTTTCGAATGACTTCATGGCCACAGATGTTAAGGCAACAGGTCTGTAGTCATTGAGTCCTGTGATCTTTGGTTTCTTCGGGATTGGGATGATGGTGGAGCGTTTAAAGCAGAAAGGGACTTTGCACTGCTCCAGTGATCTGTTGAAGATCAGTGAGAAGATAGAGGCCAGCTGGTCAGCGCAGGTTTTCAGACAGGCTGGTGAAACACCGTCTGGGCCTGGTGCTTTCCTTCTCTTCTGTTTCCTGAAGATCTGACGCACATTATCCTCACTGATCTGAAGTGCAGGGGGGGAGGGGAGGGGGATGGCTGGAGGTGTTGATGGCTGTGTAGAGAGATGGTCAGGGCGGGTATGGGGTGTCTGATCGGGGGTCTCAAATCTACAGTAAAAGACATTCAGCTCGTTCGCAAGATGCTTGTTGCTGTCGATGCTGGGGGATGGTGTCTTGTAGTTGGTAATGTCTTTCAGGCCTTTCCACACTGATGCAGGGTCGTTGGAGGAAAACTGGTTTTCCAGCTTTTTGGCATAGCTCTTCTTAGCCACTTCAATCTCCTTTGTCAATGTGTTCCTGGCCTGATTATACAAGATCCTATCCCCACTCCTGTAGGCATCTTCTTTGACCTGACGAAGCTGTCTGAGTTTTGGTGTGAACCATGGTTTATCATTGTTGAATGATAAGTAAGTCCTGGTAGGGATGCATAAATCCTCACAGAAACTGATGTATGATGTTACAGTCTCTGTGAGCTCGTCCAGATCGCTGGCAGCAGCTTCAAAAACACTCCAGTCAGTGCATTCAAAACAGGCTTGTAAGACCTGCTCTGTGTCGTTGGTCCATCTCTTTACAGTCCTTATTACTGGCTTAGCAGTTTTAAGTTTTTGCCTGTAAGTTGGTAGAAGATGAACCAGGCAGTGATCGGAAAGTCCTAGAGCTGCTCTGGCGACGGAGCGATATGCATCCTTTGTTGTGGTGTAGCAATGGTCCAAAATATTATTGTCTCTGGTGGGGCATGTAATGTGCTGTTTGAATTTAGGCAGTTCACGTGTGAGTTTTGCCTGATTAAAGTCTCCGAGAATGATAAGAACAGAGTCCGGGTGTTGTTGTTCTGTTTCTGTGATCAGATCAGCCAGCTGTTGCAGCGCCGTACTCACGTGTGCTTGCGGTGGAATGTAAACACTGATGAGAACGAGCGAGGAAAACTCCCGCGGCGAGTAGAACGGCTTACAGTTAATGAAAAGCACTTCCACATCAGGACAGCACATCTTCCTTAACACAGTTACATCAGTACACCACCTTCTGTTGATGTAAAAGCATGTCCCACCACCGCGCGTTTTCCCCGTTGACTCCATATCGCGATCCGCTCTGAACAGCTGAAAGTCCGGTAGATGTAACGCGCTGTCCGGAATGGCTTCGTTCAGCCAGGTTTCCGTGAAACACAGAGCAGCAGAGTTGGTAAAGTCCTTGTTTTTGCGTGAGAGCAGAAGTAGTTCGTCCATTTTGTTAGGGAGAGAGCGGACATTCGCCAGATGGATGCTAGGCAGCGCCGTTCTGAATCCGCGCTGCCTGAGCTTCACGAGTGTGCCGGCTCGCTTCCCACGCCTGCGCGTCTTATACTGTTTCCACAGTGCAGCGGCGCAACCGACGACAATGTTCCGCAAAACGCCAGAAGAATCAAAAACTGGTTGGTGATCAGTTGGTGTGCGCTGCCGAATGTTCAGCAGTTCGTCCCTGGTATAACTGATAGCGAATGACAAACATAAAACAGGACAAACTAACAAAAACAGTGTAACAACTGGAGAGCTCAACACCGAGGCAGCCATCCGCGGCGCCATCTTGGATAAAATGCCTCCTTTGGTGGTTCTGGATATCCTAGGTATGACCAAAAGCCTTGAATTTAGTGATCTTAAAGAGCGCGATGGATTATAGGGTGATAGAAGATCCGTTAAATAGACTGGAGCTAAGCCGTTTAGGGCTTTATAGGTCAGTAGCAATACCTTGTAATTAATACGGAACTTTATAGGTAACCAATGCAGTGATGATAAAATCGGTGTTATATGATCATATTTTCTTGATCTAGTAAGAACTCTAGCGGCGGCATTTTGGACTAACTGTAGCTTGTTTATTGAGGATGCAGGACAACCAGCTAGTAAAGCATTACAGTAATCCAGTCTCGAGGTCATGAATGCATGAACTAACTTTTCTGCATCAGAAACTGATAGCATATTACGTAGCTTAGCAATGTTTCTAAGGTGGAAAAATGCTGTTTTTGTAACATATGAAATATGATTTTCAAAAGACAGGTTGCAATCGAGTATGACACCCAGGTCTTTTACTGTAGAGGATAAAGTAACAGGACATCCTATGATGTTAAAGTTGTATTGTGCGAGGTTTTGTGGGCGTTTTTTTGAACCGATAAGTATTACCTCTGTCTTGTCTGGATTTAATAAAAGAAAATTACGGGTCATCCAATCTTTTATATCTTTAACACACTCTGTCAATTTGGAAATTTTTGCGTTTTCATCCGGCCGTGATGAAATATATATTTGAGTGTCATCAGCATAACAATGGAAACTAATTCCATGTTTCCTTATAATATTTCCAAGTGGCATCATATATATTGAAAATAACAGAGGGCCTAATACAGATCCCTGCGGCACTCCATAGTTTACTGGAGTTATGATCGATTTTTCTCCATTTAAATAGACAAAATGGTAGCGGTCAGATAGGTATGATTTGAACCAGCTTAGTGCTTGTCCTTGAACACCAGTATAATTTTGTAGTCGATCTAAGAGTAATGTATGATCTATAGTATCGAACGCAGCACTAAGATCAAGTAAAACTAGTATTGAGATACAGCCTTGGTCAGAAGCTAAAAGTAAATCATTTGTGATTTTAACGAGCGCAGTTTCAGTGCTATGATGCGGTCTGAATCCAGACTGAAACTTTTCATAGATCTCATTTTGTTGCAAGAAAGAGCCCAGTTGAGCGGACACCACTTTTTCTAATATTTTAGACATAAATGGAAGATTTGAAATGGGTCTATAATTTGCTAGATTATTATGATCTAATTGTGGTTTCTTAATGAGAGGTTTTATAACTGCCAGTTTAAATGTTCTTGGAACATGACCTAAAGATAAAGACGAGTTAATAATATTGAGGAGAGGATCTTCCACTACAGGTAACACTTCTTTCAGTAGTTTAGTTGGTATAGGATCTAATAAACATGTTGTTGTTTTAGATGAAGTGATAAGTTTATTTAACTCTTTTTGTTCTATAGTTGCAAAGCACTGTAATTGTTCTTTCGGGGTGATAATTGAAGCTGAATTATAAGGCGCGATTGAAGATTGAACGTTTACAATTGTGGTTCTGATGCTTTCTATTTTCTCAGTGAAGAAGTTCATGAAATCATTACTACTGAACTGTAACGGGATATTTTGTTCGGGTGACGTCTGTTTATTTGTTAGTCTAGCCACGGTGTTAAATAAAAACCTTGGATTGTTTTGGTTGTTTTCTATTAGTTTGCGGAGGTGCTCAGCCCTGGCCACTTTTAGGGCCTTTTTATAACGTGACATACTGTCTTTCCACGCGATTCTAAAGACCTCTAAATTAGTTTGTTTCCATTTACGCTCTAAAATACGCGTTTCTCTCTTTAAAACATGCGTAGTATTGTAATACCATGGTGCTTTATTTTTCTCTCTGACCTTTTTTAATTTAATAGGTGCAACCACATCCAATGTTCTAGAGAGAATGGTGCTCATAGTGCTAGTTAGTTCTTCTAGTTCATCTGTTTGTTTGGGTTCAGGCAGCAGCTGAGACAGATTAGATAAGTAATTTGAGAAATTATCTATGGTGGATGGGAGGATTGTTCTGCCTGGTTGATAACGCGACGCCGCATGACATATTACAGCAGTACGTAATATGCAAGTTACCATGTAGTGATCAGTGACTTCATCACTTTGTGGAATGATATCTATATCGGTTGGATCGGTTCCATGTGATATCATTAAATCGAGTGTATGATTAAGACGATGTGTTGGTCCGGTGACGTTTTGCTTGACCCCAAATGAATTTAATAAATCTGTAAACGCAGCTCCTAACGCATCATTTGGATTATCTACGTGTATGTTAAAATCTCCAACAATTAGTGCTTTATCGACATTGACTAATAGGTCTGAGAGAAAATCCGCAAAGCTATTATCTGTGACTATTTCATTTACAATAACTGCCTTAGGTGTGAGTGATCTAATGTTTAGAAGACCTAGCTTTAGAAATAGTTTTTGTTTACTAATAGCAACATTTTCTGTTTTAATAACAATTAGATTTTTCCTAGATCCTGCATTAGATTTATTATTTGATCTCACTAAACGAGGAATAGACACGGTTTCTATGCAATGTTCTACACTAGTATTTATATCAGTTGAATTGGTGCAGCAGAGACTATGATTTGGACTTTTGGTTACTAGTCAAAGGGTATTTAACATTTTGGAGATGTTATCTGACAGAAGATCTGCTCCGAATCTGCTTGGGTGTAAGCCATCAGCTTAAAAAAAAAGGTGGTGCGAGTCTTCGGCGATGGGGAAAAGGCAATTGCGCTCGCCAGTAATCCACTGTCTACTGGCGAGCCCTGGCTCTTAGTTGGCAGGTCGAGACAAAGTGACTCACAGAGCCGCAGTAGAGACAGAGTCGGTTCAGTATCCGCCGTTGGCGTTCAGCAGCAGAGATTCGGATACCCCCAACTGCATGGGCTCCGGCTCCAGACCGCCCATTGGAGGAGAAGTAGCAGTGGGCGTGGCAGCTTGTTGCTCGGTCACCATACCCGAGCGCAACGGTGCAGTTCAAAGCGCTTATCTAGGCGAATAGCCAACTCAATCAGCTGAACCAGATGGGCTGGTGGTTCACGAGCATAGATCTCATCCTTGAGGTCCGTGTTCAGCCCTTCCAGGAAGCGTGCCACCAAGGCAGGTTCATTCCACCCGCATTTGGTAACCAGAGTGAGGAATTCTACAGTGAAGTCAGCAATGGATCGCTTCCCCTGACGCAGCACAGCGAGTAGACGTGAGGCTTCGCGACCGTAAACAGATCGATCGAACACCTTGATCATCTCCTCTTTAAACAGCACGGATTGATTGCAGCAGTCTGTCTGCGAATCCCAGATGGCCGTTCCCCACTCACGCACCCGTCAGGTTAGCAAGGAAACCGCAAAGGCAACTCTGGTGCGGTCCTCAGCATAAGTGGTGGGCTGAAGGGAAAACACAACTTCACATTGCGTTAGGAAGGCGCGAGATTCAGTGGGCTCACCCACATAACACGGTGGGTTGTTGATCCTGGGTTCGGGAGAATTCTGAATCCTCTGGAAAGATGGCGGGTCCAGGCGAAAGTGCATGGCTTCCTGTACCTCGACCGCTGCACGAAAGGGTGCTTCCTTCGCTGGGTCCATGATGGCCAGATTATTCTGTCAGGATAAACAGAGGACCCAAGAGCGAAGGCAGGTACAGAAACAAAGTTTAATAGAAAAGGGAACAAAAGTAGTCTGCCGTCAGGCGGACACAGAACTGGTAAACACAAAAGTCGATAACTTGGCTGGTGAAACACAACAGCAGAGATAATGAGCCTTGACAAATCAACAATAATCAGGCAAAGAAGCAGGAAGAACGGTAACTAGAAGTAGCAGGCAAAATTAGACTGAAGAGAAAACAGGTGATGATGATCAGCTGGGGGAAAGTGGTAGGAATGAAGGGAGTGAGGGAGAGAGAGAGAGAGAGAGAGACAGGGAGAGAGAGACAGAGAGAGAGATAGAGAGAGATCAAACCTGGTTTATGACATATTCAGGGTTGACATATTCATATTGGGGGGTGGGGGGACGGGATAAGGAGGAGGAAGGGTCGAGCTAGCCTCCAATTTTGTTTGACAATACTTTGAACGTCAACAAGAAGTGACGTCACCCAACACCTTTAAGCTTGTTTCCATATTAGTTAAAGCTGCCGTCGGCAAGATTTTTTAAAATAATATTTACTGAAAACAACACTATGCTCCGACAGAACAACATAAATCAGCCAGTTTTAGAAAAAAAACCTGCGCTTTTACCTCCACCTGGAGCCTGTTATTTGTTTTGCAAAAATCCACCGCTCCCGGTTCTTCTGGTCCAATCAGCATCGGGCTGTGTGAGATCTGACTGTCAATCACAGTTTGTGCACACGCCACAGATACCTCCCCCAACACCCACCCTGTTAATAACCTAATGCATACTCAATGCTACACAGCACTAACTTCTTTGCATCTGTTGTGAACATCTTTTCATATTGACGTACATGATGAGTATAAATGATATGTCATGTGTAGGTCAGTATTTATAGATCTGTAAATTGCTTCGGATGAAAGCATCTTCTGAATCAAATGCATGGGTGTTTCTTCAACCACGGCACTTTTATAATAAGCAGCGTGTAACCTTAGGAAACAAAGCTTTTAACTGCCATTTTTCTGTCTGCTATGATTGTATTCAGCATTCCCACCAAATAGAATGTTCATTCAGCTAGAAAATTAAACAACAAACTATTTTATAGTTTCGAAAAACTTTATAATCCAGGTTATAAACAATTTCCTTGTTTTTCACACTAAATTACCTTTTATCTATTCTCTCTCTCTCTCTCTCTCTCTCTCTCTCTCTCTCTCTCTCTCTCTCTCTCTCTCTCTCTCTCTCTCTCTCTCTCTGCATGCACACACACATACTCTGCAGAAACACGCTCGCACACAGACGGAAACACATGTGATAGATGCTTGTCAGAGCTGCCTTGTGAATGATTTTATCTGTGTGCACAGATAGCCCTTGTGGTCTCTGACTAGATTATGCCTTTTTTGGAAGACATCACAGTTAACACATGCAAATCAAGAAATCCCTGCGGAGCAGCATCCACATCTCCATGACCTGCCTTCATTGCTGACATCCAGGTAACGACCGGGTTTGCTCCAAACTTTGGCTGTCATGGTCGATTCAGGCAAAGAGAGATTAAACATGGATCTAATCGCAAGCAGTTTATTTTTATTAAATGAAAACAAACTCTTGGAACACTGGGATCATAGGTGGTTTTCCAAGAACACCAATAAAACCACACCTTACATAGACAAGAATGGACAACACACACACACACACACACACACACACACACACACACACACACACAAAAACAGGTCTATAAAGTTCATTTGCAAAAACTGATAAACACCACATCTAAAAATAAAAAAATGAACTGATTGCTGTGTGTTATTCTCCACATACAGTATAGCACGTTCTGAACCCTAAACACTTTTTATCACAAAAGCTGGTATTGTCCACTGTCAAGGCATTGCGAGTTCATGTTTTACAGCAGAAACCGACAAGCACACTTGTTGTTTGTGAACACATCCCGATAAGTCCGTTCAGCGCGTAGCGAATCAGCGCAGCAAATCAGCACGCAGTATTCAGGTCAGGTGACTAGGCTGCTAATCGCTTAGAAAATACGCTCTAGCTGAGAGGAGTTTTGTCAAAGTTGACTAAAAGTGATCGAGGAATTTCTTTTTCGGGGCGTAAGTGGAAAATAAAAGCTGAAACTTTTTCACGGAACCTTAATAAAGCAGCACGTTACAGTGTTGAGGGAAAAGCTCCCTGTATTGTGTGTAATTGGTTTTGTTTAACTCTGAAACATGAAATGTGGAGTAATCTGCTTTTGCTAAAAAACTAACTTTTAATATATATTTTTAAAAATTCGATGAACTTTAACTTAGTAAATTACCTGTACTTTTTGAGTTATTATTACTTAATCAAAACCACCCAACTGCAGTCTGAATGATATTACTTGGAATCAGTGGCGGAGCCAGAGGGGGGTCCGGGGTGGCACTGGACACCCCTGACATGCGATTGGCCACCCCGGGTGCCACCCCAAAATTGTATTTGCTATTGGCAGTTGCTGATGCTGATTTAAAAATAAATAAATTATGTTCACCGGCAGCGCGGCGCGCGTGCAGTTTTCAAACGGACGAGCAGAGGACGAGAGATGGTTGCAAGATACCAAACTTCACCGAAGAATAAGAAAACATCATATTTGAAGTAAGTTTTTAAGGTTTAGCATCAGGGTTGTTTGCTCCGAATACATTAATACACGCATATACAGTACCATGCCGTGTGTACGTTACAGTATACAAATGTTCTAGCTAATGTGAGGATAGGCCACAGTGTTCAGCGAGTTAACATTTGGAAGTTTGAAATCGATTAGGTAACTTCAGTTCAGAATAGGGCTAGCAATGATCAAATTGGTAACTTGACTGGTAACTTAGTTGATTTAATGTATAGTTATGAATGTAATTTAAATTACTCTCTCCCTGCCATTGACGAGTTTACGGTAGGGAGCTATTACGCATCTCCTGAATGAGTTGGCTAACGTTACCTCCAGATCAAAACGCAGGCAAAGAAGAACAGAAATAAGCGATATCACAATGCGATCGCTATATGACTGTGAAGTTTTATGGGTGTAGGGTGTTGATGGACTCGATCTACTGTGTTTTGATCATCATTCTGAATCTGATCTAGATGTAGTCTTTGATAAAAATGCGATTTTCTCAGCTTTTTGCTCATTTTGCTTTTTATGAAACTTGCCAACATTCAAGTGTTGATAAAAAAAGACACACGAAGCTAGAATAAAACAGGTTTTTCTTTGTTTAAAAGCACAGGGTCTGTTCTTTATTTTGGTATGTTCAGATATTCATACAACAAAATATTCTGGGGTGCCATGAAATTGTGAAAATTACCAAAAACGCTAATGGTGGCTGACAATTTATTTTTATTTTTTATTTTTATTTTATTTTTTATGCTGGCGAGAAAGAGTTAAGATAAAAATGTTGGTAATTGGATGATGATTAGAATATGAATATGATTGGAATCATATTTTAAATTTGTCATATTTTTGAACAGGGTCAATTAAACATGAAAAGAAAGGGAGAGATATCAGAGTTCTTTTTAAATAAGCACAAACATAGTCCAGTCATTTTATGAAATAAGGTTGAACAAATTGCAACAGAAGCAAACTCAACTGATTTTGTATCCTCAATATGTCCTGAGTAAGGAAAAAAAAAAGTCCCGAAGAATCCCATTAGGGGAAAGTTTAGAAAACTGTTTCTGGGGATTCACTTTTTATTTTACCTACCTTTTGTCTTCTGCATTCTCCTTACCATTGTCTCCTGTTCTTCCCTCAGACTCGTCCCCCAGAAACAGTCCCACAGACCCAGACCCAAACCCCATCTCTTAAACATTAATAAAGGCTGCTTTCTAAAGTACTTCTTCCTGCCTCTATGTATTAATGCTCATGGGTATAGCCTAAACGGGTTCCATTCAGACCTTAACATTAAGTATTTTACTGTTATGTGTCAACAAGATTCAACAAGACATGTTCACCTGGCTATACCCAGTGTTTAGATCTGTTGTGGTATTTATGCAAATTAGCACATACGTAATTAGATTATGCACCGTTTGTCCATGTTAACAAACAATTAAAAAAAAACTTGTAATACAAATTTTTGTTTGTCTTGATGCAAGTAATCAACTCAGTAATTTTCATGGTGATATCTAAAGGTTAAAATTTTTACCCTATTCACTTGAGAAAGAGAATGAATAGGCGTATGAATAGGGTATATTTGGGTCTTTTTCAAAACTTTCCCCTAATGGGATTCTTCTGGGCTTTTTTTTCCTTACTCAGGACATATTGAGGATACAAAATCAGTTGAGTTTGCTTCTGTTGCAATTTGTTCAAGGTTGACCCCCAATTTTGGCTTAAAATGACTGGACTAACAGGCAGATCAGGTGCAAATAGACCCCAGCCCTTGCATCACCACTGGCTAGTCAGAGTCAGTGTGGTCAGACTTCAGAACCAGCAACAGGTCAGAGCATCTACCAGACACAGGCAGTCAATCACATACCCAATTCAGGAATTTAAGTTGAGATGATTTTGCCAGATTAAAAGGATAGTTCACCCAAAAATGAACACAAAAAAAAAATTTAGGAATTAAATAATTATAATTATAAATAATAATTATAAATTATTATAAAGAAATAATGATGTTGTATTAAATCTTCCTAGGATAAGATTTGATATTGATGGGCACTAAAATTGTTTAAATTTGTCAAGTACATGTCTGCTTGATGCCTGCTATATCTAATAATAAAAAAATAAAAATAAATTTTTTGTAAATGTGAGTTTTTTTGTAAATAAACGCAGCAGTTCATAACAGACACATGCAACGGTATCTTATCTCCTTGGTGCTTCAGCTTTGTTTTCTGCAAATATTTTGGATGTTCAACACTTATACCCCTTTTCCACCAAGGCAGAGCTGGTGCTGGTTCGGAGCCAGAGCCTAGTTTCAAATCGGTTCTTTGTTTTTCCACCGCCAAAGCACCAGCTCCGAACCAGTAAAACTGGTTCTTAAGTAGCACCAAATCATTGCAGGGTCTAGAACGGAGCCAAGAAAGAACCGCTTGCGTCAGAGGCTGGGGGCGGGGTTATCGTGGCCAACAAGACTGAAGAGAAACTTGTGACCGCCATTTTTAAATAGCAGCTAGTCGAGCTAATAGCAGCTCGATTATAACGCATCTGACCTGAGTATGTATCAATCTCTCCTCTCTTCCTTTTCTGTTGATGTTCATGCTGCAAAATCTTCATACTTCCACAACAAGATCAACAGCTCCTCCAACACACGATTACTCTTCAAGACATTCAACTCTCTCCTCTGTCCACCTCCACCACCACCCGCCTCCTCCTTAACTGCTGACGATTTTGCGAACTTCTTCACCACCAAAACAACAGCTATCAGCAGTCAGTTCTCAGCTCCACACACACAGGAACCCAGACCGACCCCTTCCATAGCCAATATCCCTCTGTCCTCCTTTTCTTCGCTAACCGAGGAAGAAGTATCTACACTTCTCCTCTCCAGTCACCCTACCACCTGCCCTCTTGACCCCATCCCCTCACACCTTCTACAAGCCATCTCTCCCACACTTCTACCATCACTCACACACATCATCAACTCATCCCTCCATACTGGCACCTTCCCTACAGCATTCAAGCAGGCTCGGGTTACTCCACTGCTCAAAAAACCAACGCTAAACACATCATTTGTAGACAATTACAGACCTATCTCTCTCCTACCATTCATTGCGAAGACACTTGAAAGAGCTGTCTTCAACCAACTAACATCCTTCTTGTCTCTAAACAACCAGCTGGATGTCAACCAATCTGGCTTCAAGAAAGGGCATTCAACTGAGACTGCATTACTGTCAGTCACAGAAGCCCTACGGATCGCAAAAGCTGCTTCCAAATCTTCAGTCCTCATTCTCCTGGATCTGTCTGCTGCCTTCGACACTGTGAATCATCAGATCCTTCTGTCCACCCTCTCATCACTGGGCATCACAGGAACTTCACTCCACTGGTTTGAGTCCTATCTCACAGGTAGGTCCTTCAAGGTCGCATGGAGAGGTGAGGTATCCAGAGCACATCAGCTGACCACAGGTGTTCCCCAGGGTTCAGTTCTTGGTCCCCTCCTCTTCTCCATCTACACCACATCACTGGGACACATCATACAGGCACACGGTTTTTCCTACCACTGCTATGCTGATGACACGCAGCTCTTCCTCTCATTTCAACCAGATGATCCCACAGTAGCTGCACGGGTCTCAAGCTGTCTGGCGGACATCTCCACATGGATGAAGGAACATCACCTGCAGCTCAACCTGGCAAAGACTGAGCTTCTCGTCCTCCCTGCCAATCCGTCTCTACAGCACGACTTCACCATCCAGCTAGAGTCATCATTAATCACCCCATCAAGATCGGTCAGAAATCTTGGAGTAACGTTTGATGACCAGCTGACCTTCACTGATCACATTTCAAAGACAGCTCGATCATGCAGGTTTGCACTGCACAACATCAGGAAGATCAGGCCTTTCCTAACTGAGCATGCAACGCAACTTATCGTCCAGGCCCTGGTCATCTCTAGGCTCGACTACTGCAATGCTCTTCTGGCTGGACTTCCAGCATGTGCGACCAAACCCCTACAGATGATCCAGAATGCTGCAGCTCGTCTTGTCTTCAACGAGCCCAAGAGGGCCCACGTCACTCCTCTGTTCACCTCTCTGCACTGGCTACCTCTCGCTGCTCGCATCAAGTTCAAGGCACTGACGCTTGCTTACAGATCCATCACAGGCTCAGCTCCCTCCTACTTTCACTCACTCCTACGAGTCTACATCCCTACCAGACACCTACGATCGGTCAACGAGCGACGTCTCGTGGTTCCATCACAGAAAGCCACAAAATCACTTTCCAGAACATTCTCATTCACAGTTCCATGCTGGTGGAACGCTCTCCCCACCCTCATCCGGAATGCAGAATCCCTGACAACATTCAAAAGACAGCTGAAAACCCATCTCTTCCGTGAGCACTTAACCTTATAAAAAAAAAAAAAAATTTTTTTTTTTTTAAAAATCCTTTCCCTTTGAAACATCACTTATCAGGCTTATGCTACTCTGAATAATACCTGAACTTCGTATTTTGAGCACTTCTTGCGTTGTTGTTGTTTTTGCCTCTTTATGATGACTCGCTGAATTTTTGTCCTAATTTGTAAGTCGCTTTGGATAAAGGCGTCTGCTAAATGACTAAATGTAAATGTAAATGTAAATAATATCCGTCTATGTAAGTTACGGCGAGCTGCACGAACGCGTTGGATTCGCCGTGTTTGGATGCCGATTTATTTTCGCAAACCCATGAGCATCCATAGTAACGCAACGTCTATTATTGTTGATGCCTTGTTCGAGATGCATCGGAGCAGCGTGGACCGATCAGAGCTGCGGGAGTGTTTGGAGATCATACGACTCCTTGTGCTTTTTGATCGCTTTCGCAGTGCTTTGATTTCATGTGCTGATCATTCTGCGAGAAGCCGATGCGTCTCGAACAAGTCTGGTATGTTTGTGTTTGGCGCTACCTCTCTAGCGTTGCTGGGCAACATGATACGTATGCAGTGACGTAAGATATAGCTCTGTTGTGGCTCTCTGGCCGGTGGAAACGCAAACCGGTTCGTCAGTCGAACCAACTCCGAACTGGCAATAGCCCTAGCTCTGAACCAGCACCCGGTTCTTGTTGGTGGAAAAGGGGTATTATAGACAGAAACAGAGTGACCCAATTCCTTCCACAAGCTTTTCCACTGTGTGTGTGTGTGTGTGTGTGTGTGTGTGTGTGTGTGTGTGTGTGTGTGTGTGTGTGTGTGTGTGTGTGTGTGTGTGTGTGTGTGTGTGTGTGTGCCCCCGAAAGTAGCAGTGGCCAGCCCCTGGCCACCCCATGTATAAAACTCTAGTTCCGCCACTGCTTGGAATGCACAATAATAATAAAAACATGACTTATGAAATGTTATCTGTTTTTGCAAATTAACTCCTCATATGCACAGGGCTAAATGTGAAATTTAACAAGGCATAGGTGGAACTAAAATCAAATACCATGGGAACCAAATCAATCACTAAGGAAAAAAAGGACCTAAGGACTAAACATAGACTCAGAGGACCCAGACAGGGGTGCGTTTCCCGTACAACGACGTAACTCGCTACTTAACTACCATTGTTGAAGAAATCAACTAGCTAGTCACGACTGTTTGCCAAAACTCTATTGTTACAAATTTGTTGTTCAACCACGTTGGTTAATGATGTCACGCAGGGGGTGGAGAAGTAACTATTTTTAATTAATCTGTTTGAGATCGAATTAATGCTAGATGTTTTGCTATAAATTACGGAAATGACATCTGAGGACTAATTATAATTTTTCTCAGTTCTCATTTTTCTGCACGTACATACATGCGCACTCTTCAAAAACGGTGCGTTAAATCTCTTGACAAACTAAAAGACATATGACATTTGTATGTATTGTAAATAAAAGGTATAGATTGTACTGAATGTCAGCTTGCTTATTTTGCTCAAGATAAGGATTTATTGAGTCCACATGTCATGCAAACAAGAAACCTGCTTCTAACCACAGGTCGAGATCTGTTTCAGGAAACACAGACTCGTTGAACTATGCTGATAACGACTGAACTTGCGACCATAGTTGGCTAACGATGCTTTTGGGAAACGCACCCCTGAGTCAGAGGACCGAGATGGAGCCAGTGAGAATGATAATATTAATTGAGCCAGAGGCATGGAGGACCCCGGTGGAGCCAGGGAACTGAATGTATCTAGCGGAGGAAACAGAGCCAAAGAACTGGGCAGAACCAGTGAAGGAGGTGGAGCTTGGGAATCGGACAGGACTGTTGGAGGATTCAGAGCTAGGAGACTGGACAGAACCAGCAGAGGAAGAAGGATCAGGGAATTGGTAGGAACCAGACTGTTGGGCTGGACCGGTGGAGAAGTAGAGACCTCAGGAGTGAAATCATGGTTGGGAACACACAACAGGAAATTTGTGTTTTATCACGCTGGATTAATTTAACATCTCAGATCCTTGTTTCCCCTAGATCAGGGGTATCAAACTCAGTTCCTGGAGGGGCACAGCCCTGCAGAGTTTAGCTTCAACCCTAATCAAACACACCTGATCCAGCTAATCAAGGTCTTCAGGATTACTAGAAACTTCCAGGCAGGTGTTTTGGAGCTGGTTGGAGCTAAACTCTGCAGGACTAGAGGGCCCAGGACCAGAGGGCCCAGGACCGGAGTTTGACACATAGATGGTCTTAAAGGGACATTTTGTGACTCTGTAATGGCAGCTTAGTGGATTCCCCCCTTCATCACAGCCACGGAGGCTATCCTTCTCTCGACATAGCAAAAAGCCGTTTCACAAAAGCCGATCCTCGCTCATTGGTTATGACCTGGAAAACCCCTCTTCATCTGCTGGGTCCATGGTTCCTCCATCTTTCTCCTCCTCTATGGTCAACAGCTCCGCCAGATCTTCACTGGCTCTGCTGGCTCAGCTCCACCTTGGTCATCTGCTTTTCCTGTTCACCCACGTTCTTCAGTTCAACCAACATCCCTTATGTCTCCTGCTTGGCCGGCATCCCAGAGGTCACCAATTCTGCTGTCATTCCCGGGATCTTCCACTCCGCTGCCTCCACCATGGTCTTCAACTCATCCAGTCACACCATGGTGGTTTCCATCTCCTCTGGCTCCTCCATGGGAGTCTCCTGTTCTAACAGCTCCTCTGTGGTTCTCTTCTCTGCTGGCTCTGCCATGGTCATCTCCTCCACTGGCTTCACTGTGGCCATGGTCCCCCACTCCATGGTCCAGACCCTCTTTACCTCCCCCTGGGATCCATCATTACCTCCTTCCACCTTGACAGTTTGTTGTCTGTCTTTTGTCTATGGTGCCATGTGTCGCCTAGTGGGGGGTTAGCAATGTCAGATTTTTACTGATTACATCATGTACTTTTTTTTTCACATGTATTTGCTTCCTTGTTTCTGTATCACTACCTAGTTTTTCTCCTGTGAGTTTGTTGCCATGTTTTTGATTTCCCACACCTGTTTCTTGTTTAGACCTTGTGTATTAATAGTCCTTTGTTTTAGTCTGGTGTTGTCAGTTATTGTCTAAACATAATCATTTTGCTTATGTTTAGCTGTTGTGATTTTTTTTATTATTTTGGATTCCTCCCTTTGTTGGTTTACCATCTCGTTTAATAAGGTGTGATTAGATCCACACCATAACTGGTAATAAGAAGATGGCGGATGGCAACAAGGTGCAAGCGGCAGGCAGCAGGCCGCGACCGGACAAAGAAATTGTTTGTCACTTATGCCATATTCCTGCTGGAAACTTGGAAGCAAAAACCCTAATGTGTAAGCGCTGCAAGAAGGATTACTGAATTAAATGTCTAAAAAAAGATGAAGTGGAGTACGTCATATTGCAGAAGCAAAACACAGGCATAATGTGGTTCTGCCCATACTGCGAGGAAAGTGTGGAAAAGAAAATCGCGATGGAGCAAATGATTGAGGAAAAGTGCCAAATTATAATCCAAAAATTTGAGCAACGAATGCAGGAGATGGAAAATAAGTTGGTGGAAAAATGCGATGAGACGAGGGTGGTCGAAATCATACGGGAGCAGCTAAACGAGCACCAGAAAAAAGGTACTCTGAGTTGGGCCGAAGTTGTGGAAAACACTGAACCAAAGGTGAATTATTTTGCCTTTAGCAAAGTTCTCACTGAACTGGACGAAAGGAAATCAAGAGAACGGAACATTGTGCTGTTTGGAATAAAAGAGAGTGACGGGGAGGAGAGGGAAGAGCGACATCAAAAAGATGTAGACGCCGTAAAAGATGTGTTTAAAACGTGCAAGGTCCGTACAACTGTGGATTCCTTCGTGAGAGTTGCCCGGCTTGGAAAATACAGCAGGAGTGAGGGTGCAGATGAACCTGTGAGACTGGGGAGACCTGTTCTGGTTACTCTGCAAAGTATGGAGTTAAAGATTAGCCTGTTCAGGAAGATCTCTGCGCTGCACCAAACGGATAAGCATAGAAACGTGAGATTAGCAAATGATCTGATAAAGACTGTGAGAGAAAAGGAAAAGGAGCTATATGAAGAAGCAAAGGAAAAACAGCGGAAGTCATCAGGAGAATACACCTTCAGAGTCCGTGGACCTCCCTGGGCAAGGAGAGTGGTGAGAATCCCTAAGACTGAGTGACTTAAACAGCCTGATCCCGTCTCTGTTAAAGTAGCACAGGAGTGTAAATCTCCGCCTAACAAATTATGTTTATACACCAATGCAGATCAATTTCATAACAAATTGCCTGAATTTCCTGTTCGTTTGAGATTACTCC
Organism: Leuciscus leuciscus; assembly: GCF_965113295.1. Classification (NCBI taxonomy): domain Eukaryota; kingdom Metazoa; phylum Chordata; class Actinopteri; order Cypriniformes; family Leuciscidae; genus Leuciscus; species Leuciscus leuciscus. The sequence goes on from NC_138746.1 coordinate 34,447,777, forward strand.
CGCTTATTCATATAATAGGAATTATAGAAGTTAAATCAAAGTGCCATGAGCAACAGATGATCCCTACAGAATTCAACTTGGATGATATAGAGGATTATAATATGTTTTCAAGGAATATAGAGAATGATAAAGGTAGAGGCTTACTGCTTTATGTACACAAAACTTTAGAAGCAAAAGAAATGGTAACTGTTTCAGAATTCCAAGAAAGTATTTTTGTTAAGATTAAATGTAGCAATAACGAGAATGTGATTATTGGATTAATTTACAGGTCAGATAGTGGAACAGAGAGCAACAATGATAACCTTTTGGTTTTACTAGAAGAAGTGTCGATTATAAAACATTCATACAAATTAATTATGGGGGATTTTTTTACTTCAGGTGCATAAAGAAAAAAAAAGTCAGGTCAAACAATCAAAAGAATTGCTAACTGCCAACTGAATTTGATCCAGACTAGAAACGGTCTGGCATTATGCAAAAAAGTGCAACTTGATTAAAAGCTATACACAAGCACAAGTAAACGTTGCCAATAATATAAATATTACAAATATGTAAATAATACAATACAAATTAAAAAAATACAAAAAGCAAGAAAGTTCAAATTTTTCATTCACACCATCAGGAAATAAAGACTTAAGACTTCAAATTATAGTAATTAATTACAATAACTGGGTAATAACTAGGTACTAACCCTGAACCTAAACCTAGCCTTAACCCATGTAGTTACCTTTTATCAACCAGTACTTTCTTAGGTAAGTACACTGTAAGTACATGTAATGTAAAATAAAGTGTAACCGACTTGTTTAAAAAAATCATATGAATTCACGTGCAATATTAATTCCTTTGCATTTTTTTTTTTTTTTTTTTTTTTTTGCAAGATGCAGTTTATAAAATAAAATATGTTCAGCAGAGAACAAAATAGTTCTTAAATGACAGTACGTTTACACGACAACAATGTACTAAAAATGTACGCATTTTTCCTTCACGTTTTTCCCCTATGCACCTGACTTAAGTTTACCTGAGTCGTCTCCTAATCGACGCAAACGTCTCCTGATCGACACCCGTTAATGTCTCCTGATCAACGTTCAATAGTATTTATCCTCTAGCGCGTCTCCTAATCGATCAACGGTCAATCGATCAATCGGTCAACGTCTTGACCCCTATGAACACTATCACTTGGGAAAAAATATATCTAGTGCTCCTATAACTTGCTACACAGCATTGACTCTAGACAATGCCTTAAAATATGCTTTAATCACGGCCGGAGGATCTCAGACCAATATCAGAGAGAATCCCACCAGCAAAAAGATTACAACAGTGTTTATAGAATAGGAGCAAGGCAAAGGTGACATTATTCATTACATCATTTTCCTACAATATGATTGGTTCTTATTCAGCAAACCCTTCTGTCACTAGGTAGAAACTTTGTTACTCAAAGTCATGAGTTTATATATTTACACATCTGTTTAGTTTAGTTCCCCCTTTTGTTATATTCAGAGATGATTCACTGACTGACTGACTTTGACCAAAGTGTTTGGAGACATTTCAGGTTTCAAAATCACATAATTGTTCATCCTGGAAGAAAAATAAATGTTAGTTATGATTAATTAAAAAAATCCATCACAGAAGATAATGCTATTGTTTCCAAAAACTTGCTCTTTGAAACCCATTTTCAAAAGATTGCAAATTCAGGCCCTCAAAAAGTTTTCCGTTTTTAATTAAAAATGGTGCTGTGTAAACGTCCCCTGAAAATCTATGACATTTCTCAGTAGTTAAAATTACAGCTTCACTTTATTAGTAATATTATACGCTGCTGCCAAACACTGTTGAGAGGCTCAGCTAATTCACACACTTAATCTCTCTCTCGGTCACACTCACACTCACGCACACACTTACTGTATGATTTGGGTACGAAATTAGTTCTACAGATGATTGTTTTAAGGGGAATATGATGTCAATTGGTATCAAAAATAACACAGATACTGGCTTAAATATTTCATACCACAGCAACCACACATTGGAAGTGTGATGAGTAAACCTCTGCAGTCACAACATCTTATCTAAAGAATATCTACAACCCACATCTGTTTCTCTACTACAGAAGAAACTGCTATTGAGTTGTTTTAGATGTCTTTGAGAGATAGCTTTATAATCTGGCTTGAAAGCTCGTTTTGAACAAAATAAAGTGGAAACGTCTTCTAGAGTCATAGCTCTGTGCTGAGGTCATATGAATCCGTCTTCAGGATTGACTTGCACTCACTGGTGTACTGCAGGGTTGTGAAGTCCCTTCATGGCATTATCACCCAATTTCATTCTGCTCAGGTGTGCCAATCCAGCCACTTCTATACACCACAAAGAAGATACGCAACACATATTTGGTTGCTCTTAACAGATTTTTATGCTACCTCAGAAATCACAATTGCAGGAAAAAAGAAATCACAAGCTCGAGTGCCAATTTCCACTCACATGATTGTATATTCCTCATGTTGTACTCAAGCTCAGACAGGAACACCGTCTCTGACAATATGTTCTCAGTATTTCTTTAATCGAAGACCTATGTTTTTCTGTTCCTTGTTCCTGATCTTTTTTTTTATTTTATGTTTTATGTATTTTCTTTGAATACTTATTATAGTTCATTTTGACCTGCATTGCTGTTAAAGGGATAGTTCACCCAAAAATGAAAATTCTCTCATCATTTATTCACCCTCAAGTTGTTCCAAACCTGTATGGATTTCTGTCTTCTGCTGAACAAAAAAGAATATATTTTGAAGAATATGGCTAACCTAACAGTTGATGAGCCCCATTGACTTCCATAGTATGGGGGGAAAATACTATGGAAGTCAATGGCTCACAGCTGTTTGGTTACCCACATTCTTCAAAATAGATTCTTTTGTGTTCAGCAGAAGACAGAAACCCATACAGGTTTGGAACTAGGGGTGGGAAAAAAAATCGATATTGCAATATATTGTTGTGCTCTCTGTCGCAATAAATAATCGATACACTAACGCCCAATATCGATATTTTATATCAACACAAAATGATTAATTTACCCGCTGTCAGTGTCACTGTCACTACCCAATATCTACCATTCTGTTTGCGGGGGGCACTGTTCGAGTAAATAGGGGTAAAGTGGCGCAAACAGCGGCCGGTGAAGAACACAAGTTAACTAACAACAACAGAGAATTGCAGAAAAAAAGAGAAGCGAGAAGAATGGCGGAAAACAATAAAAAATTTATCAAAGACCCACCCGCTAGTTTCCACTCTAAAGTGTGGAGACACTTCGGGTTTTACGAGACAGTCGACGGAAAGGCACTGGATAAAGACTATGCAATCTGCAAGAACTGCTTTGCAAAGATAAAATATAACAGCAACACTACGAATCTGCAAATGCACCTCGTTCGCTATCACGGTGAACTACTCTCAGGTGATAATGAGGGCAAACCAAGTCAGCCGACAATCACTACTGCGTTCAAAGCAAAGCTCCCCTTTGGGTCGCCGAGGGCACAGAGTATCACTAAGTCCATCGCCGAATTTATTTGCAAGGACCTTCGCCCTTACAGCGTGGTCGAGAATGATGGATTTTGCAGAATGTTGACAACACTGGAACCGAGATACGAGATACCGAGTCGTCGGCACTTTACAGACAAAGTCATCCCTGCATTGTATGCAGATACCAGAGCCAAAGTGGAGGGTGCGCTCCGGTCTGCTAAACGAGTTGCACTAACCTGTGATGGTTGGACGTCAAGGGCCACCGAGTCCTTCGTAACTATTACTGCCCACTTCATAGACGACAACTGGGATGCCCAAAGCTACGTCCTTCAGACTCGGGCTATGAATGACAGTCATACTGGCGCTCACATGGCAGAGGTGCTTAAGAAGGCTGTAGACGAGTGGAAGCTCACCGAGAAAGAGCCAGCAGTGGTGACTGACAACGCAGCGAATATGTCCGTAGCTGTTGAGATTGCTGGATATCCGCACGTTCGCTGTTTCGCTCATGTTTTGAATCTCGCGGTGCAGCGTGCCCTCAAACTGCCAAATGTCGCTCGACTGCTCGGGAGAATTAGGAGAATTTGCACATTCTTCCACAGGAGCACCTCAGCAGCTGAGGCACTGAAGAGGAACCAGAAGATGTTAGGCCTTCCGCACCACAAGCTGATAACTGATGTTGTTGTCCGCTGGAACAGTGCCTATGAGATGATCAGCCGGTTTCTTGAGCAACAGCCAGCTGTTACTGCTGCCCTCTTATCTCCAGAGGTAAGGCGTTTATTGTTTTGTTACTGAATTGCATATGATAACTGTAATGTGTTATAAAATATTATTGTTAACATGATATATATTTTGTTCCTTAGTGTAAAGTGCTTTTTCCTGACTTCTTGGTCTGGATTAATAAGGAATATGTGCATTATAAAGTTTAAACTTTTGACTTCATTCTGTTCTTTTCCTTCCTTCTTTAAAGGTCAGAAAGAATACCACTGACATCTCTACCCTGACTGATGGAGACATCAAGAATACAGAAGAGGTTGTGAAAGCCCTCCATCCAATGCTGGTAGCAACAAAGAGCATGTGTGAGGAGAAAAGTCCAACTGTTTCCATCATTGCTCCTCTTCACGCCCAACTTCTGAGCGACACACTCAGCACAATTGAGGATGCCCCTCTCGTCAAGGACATAAAGTGTGCCATCCATGGAGACCTATCAAAGCGCTACATGTCTGCAGAGGAGAAAAACTTCCTCTACGTTGCCTCCGCCTTAGACCCCAGGTTTAAGTCGATGCTCTTCTTGTCGCCTTCAGAAGTGCAGGAGACGTATGCCATGGTTGTGTCCAAGGCTGCTGCCCTGATGGTAATTACAACTTGTAAAAACTGAACAGCAGTTACTTAGGTCATTGAAATTCTCATTGTGTTTGTACCTTTTAAACTTTCAACTCTTGCACTGCTGGTAGAAAAATGTCATCCACACATCTAACCATGTGCAAAGATGTGTTAAATTTTAAAATGATTAGGGGCTGATGATTTCTTGTTGTGATGAACATGTTATTTCATTAATAACAAAAATAACAATGAAGATGTGCCAAATGCTTTTTTGTCTTACAGGGGAATGCAGATGTGGGAATGCAGTCTGATGGTAATGTAGAGGAGGGAGGAAGCACTGAAGAGAGTGGTCCTGCTGATGACACCAGTGATGAGGAGCGACCACCACACACACCAAAAAAAAGGAGATCCGCACTTGCAAACCTCCTTGGACAAACATTCCAGCATGCCAGATCTTCCCTGACCCCATCATCACCTAACTCCAAGGCTGAAAAGGAGGTTCAGCAATATCAAGAATCCTCACCTCTACCACTCTCAGATGAGCCGTTGGGTTGGTGGAAATCTGAGGCATGCAAGTACCCACACCTTGCCAAGCTGGCCCAGAGGTACCTGTGTGTGCCAGGGACTAGCGTGCCATCAGAGAGAATCTTTTCTACCACCGGTGACATAATCTCTGCTCAGAGGTGTGCTCTTACATCTGAGCATGCTGATCAGTTAGTGTTCCTCAAGAAGAATATGCCTTGATGTGTCCACTGTTTACAGTAACTTACTACTGACGTTTCAGTATTATGGTTTACACATGTTAATGTTCATGTTGTTTTGTAATGTTCATGCACTTTTATCTGTCTAGATGTACAGTGTTTATATTTAAGACCAGGAGGCAGTGAGTTATTATGCAAATGCATATTTCTTTGCACAATGTTGGAAATGTTGGCATTAATAAATGCATAAAATTTCCTTATTTCCTTATTCCTTCTTTTTCTTTTCAGTCACATATATCGTGATATATCGTTGATGAAATTTCTTCCAATATATTGAATATCGTAGATATCGCGAATCGTGATATTATCATATTGCGGACCACATATCGCCACAGAATTGAATCGTGAGGTACCTGTATCGTCCCACCCCTATTTGGAACAGCTTGAGGGTGAGTAAATAATAAATTCACCTAGAAAAGATATCTTTCCCTTACCCTTTTCTCTTTCTGTGAGCAGATACAATTTTCTCCCAGTAAGTCACTCCCCATCTGACCTTCTCTCAGTTGTTCGGTTTCCGAATGTTCAACAGAGTGAAGGATCAAATTATTTATTTGGAGAGGGACCATGAATTGAAATAATGCACCACATAGAGCAAGATTTGTGAATAATTTTGTTTTAATGGCCAAAAATTCTATAAAAGAATTATACTGTATCCTACATCATTCTTCTGAAACTGTGGAGGGACCCTAGAATACATTTTCATAAGAGAGCATAGCGGACCTTTGCCAGTTCAACTGCTAAGATCACATATAAATCTAAAATCATAACATAGTTTAATCAATTCTTGCTATATTCAAACATAAGTTTAAAATAGACTTGTATTACCTGTTAACTATGGCTCTGGCTCAGCATGCACTGAGAGACTGGACAGACCTGGCGGGGTACAGCTGATGAACGATGGTGCAAATTCAGATTTCTCTTCAGTGTAAATCCATGGTGCAGTGATTTGGACTTGTAGGTAATATCACATTTTCCTCAGGGAATTTCATCCTCCTTTCAGCAATTGTTCTGAAACTTTAAGAGACCAAAAAAAAAATTGGAACTAATTGAAGCCGAAGTGGAATTGTACAGTATATTCATGCTAACACAAACAAGGACCTCGTGGAACATGTGGTTTTAAGTAAATTAATAAAGACAATCATTATTAATGTCGGAGGTAATTCATTACAAGTAACGCGAGTCACGTAATCAGATTACTTTTTCAAGTAACAAGTAAAGTAACGCTGTCATGCACGAAGGATGATCCAAACGGCGTATTTTATTAAAGGGATAATCCAATGTCCAAAAACATGCAGGCAAAGGTCATAAACACAGGCAGACAATCCAGAACACAACAGGGTAGAAGGCAAGGGCAAACAGGAGGAGGAGGAGGAGGAGGAAGAGGGGAAGGGGGGGTTGGGGGTTGGGGGTTGAGTGAAAACTCTGATTATGTTAACCCTGAAATGAGGGAAAATAATCAAAATAATCAAAATTAGTCAAATAGTTTAAACAAGACTTAATACCTCATGTAATTTCTCGTTTGTAGAAAATGCATCTTGATTTAAGATTATTTTTTTTATATTTTTACTGGAAACAACAAGACAATAATACAAAGTAAGAATTTTTGAATTTATTTTTGCAGTGCAGATACAGTCATTCACTGCGCATATTCTCATCACGCAGACACCATCTAAGAGGAGATTCACAGGATTGCAGGTCAGTGGTGATCAAATCATTTTAAATGAGATTAATCTGATAAATGAAGTTCACTTGGTAACATCTTGCTGCGACCTCAGTAACTTAATAATCTGAATTTCCTTTATAGGATTTCTAATGTGGTTGGATGCATTGATGACACGCATATTCCCATCATCGCACCTTCCGAAAATGAAACATTACTGTATGGATGCCAGATGGAAGGGTAGAGATATATGCTGTAACCACCACCACAACTGTCAAATAAACACATATTATTCCCAATTTATTTGGTCTTTATTTCCTACAGTTATTCTTTTTCCTGCTGGATTTGAATATTCTTCCAATACTGGTCATTGTGGCCATCTCCTCTTCATCTGTCAGAGGTGGTGTTGCCGGTCCTCTGCCTTCTTGCTGCTGGCTGAGTAGAAGTCAAATGTTAAATGTTAATTGCATTACAATAATTAAGAAATGTAAAAGTTTGGATTAGAGAACATTTAATTTTGTGAAAACAGCATTAGACTATGTGGAAAAAGCTGCTGCACATTCAAATAGACACTAAAGGATATTTTATGTACCTGTAGCCTACAGCCATGGACCTTTTATGCTTAAAGCTTTAGCCTACCTGATGGAATTATGTTTTTTATACTTCATTTTTAGTACTCCTTTCCAACTTTAGTAAAAGTACAAAAGTATACTTGATTTGTATTGTACTTAAGTATTAAAAGTAAAATGTACTGATCAATGATTGTTTATTTTGCAATTGTATATACTTTTATATTAATTTTATATCATATATTTTATATAATCCTACTGCTCAACATTTTTCTGCTCAGAAAAAATACCTGGGGGAGGAGGAATTGCTGGGTCTATCGTTATTATGAATTAGTCAGTCATGTTACTTAAAGGGTATTTATATAGTCACTTGCATTTTTACTAATAAAAAAAAAAACTATCCAATCATGACAAGACCAAGTGCAGATCATCTCCAAAATGCATTTGAGATGGATCGCAATCTGGTCACACAAAACTCTAAGTGGAGGTGATTTGAGAGACAGTCAGTTGTAAATATGTCTGGATGTTTTGGCCACCACTTGAACTCTATTCTCCTCCCATACGGCATCAGTATATGATGGTACATGTGGATGAGACGCACGTATAGAGCAATTCACACATAAAGTGCCACATGGGGTGAAAAGAGACAATTTTACTGCATAAAACCAGGGGACTTGTTTATGTGGGTTGTAAATTGTCTATTTTTGGGGGAAATTTTTTTTTATTACATGAAAAATACCCCTTTAAACCTATTTGCATATGTGGTTAATTGTGCAGTTATTGACAGTAAATCACCACCATTTGTTAGTCCACAATTACATTATCAGCCTTTAATCCGGATTCAATAAATTAGTATGCAAGAGTTTAATCTAAACTAACTTTGGCTGTTTTCAAATAACAGTCTTCTGTTGATCCGTCTACACAAGTGGAAAGTAAAGATCTGTCTGAGCTCAGACTTAAGCGCTAAATCTGGCTCTCGCAGGTTCATCACGCTCAGCATCTTCCTCATTATCTGTCGACCGGCTCGCAGCAACGTTTTTAGTTTAACACTTCTATTGACTGACCCATGTATTTGAGAGACCGTTTCTTATGTTGCCCGTCTTCAATACGCCACAAAGAAACTGTGAATGCTTAAATCTACTTAGAGGACAATAACTGAAGGTGAACTGAATACAAGCTCCCTATCTGAGGTGAACTGAATACAAGCTTATTAAAGAAGGTACTTGAGAGGCTGTCCTTTATCCATTAGAAAAGGTTCACTTGTACACACTTACAATGAGACATTTTAAATATCAGTGACATTTTTGTTACACCACTATGGAGACAATTATGTTGTTAATCTGGTCTGTTCAAGCACCCGAGCTGCCGACTTGCTTCTGTGTCTAAAGGGCTTGTTATGAAACAGACAGTTTGTGAGGGCTAATGAGAACTGAGAAGCACTGGAGATTCTCGTCCACTCAATAAACACTTCCCGTAATTAGATAAAAAAAATGACATGCAAGGGAGCTGCTTAAGTCTGAGTGGAGACTTTTTAATGAAAACATTCATAATATTTGTAGTCGCTATGATTTATCATGATTTTTACAGTAAAAAAGTTACAGTAGCAAGACTTTACTTTCATGTGGGATGCCATCATGATTTTTATGGTCAACTACAAGTTGTAGTTCACATATGTTTAGAAAGTTTTTTGGCAGGCTTTACCAGCTGTAAAAATAGGTTATCATGAAAAGCTGCCGTACCGCTGAGTGATGTCAGAAATTTCAGCTTCAAACTGGTTTTGGGGCTCTAATGGCCAACCTGTAATTAGCACATTGGTTAAAGCAAAGAAACGTGATTATAGGTTTGGCACCAGTCCACAGTTCTGACTATGAAGACTTGAAGTGTAGCTTTTGAAAGTCAGTTGCTGTAAGTATTGGGTGGTGTCTCAGCTCAGTGTGCACTGAAGTGGTACCGGGATCTCTTGCTCTTTAATTTGTTCTGGCAGAAATGGGATTTGGCCCACCTGGGTCCTGATTGCTTGGGTGGGCAATCACCAGCCTGATCAACTGTGCACTTCACTTGTTTTCAGCAGTGTAATGACTGAGAAGGTTATGAAAACAGTAAGACTGGCCACACACTTTAATATTTTACAGAGATGGCAAAAGTACTCACTTCCCGTACTCAAGTAGAAGTACAGATACTTGTGTTAAAAAATACTCTTGTAAAAGTAGAAGTACTGATTTAACTTCTTTACTCAAGTAAAAGTTACAAAGCACAGGCTTGGAAATTTACTTAAAGTATAAAAGTAAAAGTAGCCTTGCGAATGACAACCATTTTTTTTTATGCAAAGCTACCTGGACCTTACGTGCAAGCTGAGAAACTTCAGTGGATTTGGAAAAAAGGTTATTTATATGCCATTGCCTACACTTTAAATGTCTGCCAATAGGCCTAAAACATTACATACTGTATATGTTGATTGTGACAGAGACTGGGACTCCAGGTTAATAAGATTCTGACTGAGTAGCAAGATATGAATTCAATTGTGATCCAGATCCAGTTTCTCTTGTTTAATCTTCCCCTTAAAGGGGGGGGGGGGTGAAACACTCAGTTTCAGTCAATCTCATGTTAATCTTGAGGAGCTATAGAGTAGTACTGCATCCTTCATATCTCCAAAAAGTCTTTAGTTTTATTATATTTATAAAAGAAAGATAGGCTGTACCGAGTCTTTCCGGAAAAAACCGAGCGGCTGGAGGCGTGCCGTGTGGGCGGAGCTAAAGAATCACGAGCGCCCGCAGCTTTTGCGTTGAGAGCGTCTGGAAGCTGTGACATCCTTTACCGTGAGGAAAAAAAACGTTATCCAAAACAAACCATGACTAACAATCAGATTCAGCCATACATTTATGATCCAGAATCAGATCCCGAGGCTGAAATTGAACACGAGCAGCAGCAGCAACGACTACAGCAGGACCTCTCTATGTGGTGTGTACTGGAACTGTATATATTTGCTTAGCGGTTTTTGTAAATGACTAATTTCCACTTTATGTCGTCGTCGTATTATATATTTTTTTCTTTAAAGGTGTACATGTGGGAAGTGCAGTTTGACGCCAACTGAGGCGGAAAACGTTTGCTGCCAAGAAATAGAACCGGTTAAATACTTATGTCTTGAAATGCATTATAATGTGTAAAGTTGTAGTTTGTAAGACTTAATATGATAGCATACAATTAGCTTACTAAATGTACTTTAGGACTGTCTTCATAAAAGATTTTACCACATTATTCCTTCACCTTCATTTATAAACTTTGGGGATCATTATATAACATTTGAGGTATTATCCAACCAGTGTATTGCTGTAATAGGATGTAATTACATGCATGCATAGTCCCTATCTCATCATATAATTCAAATTGAAATTAATGACAATGTCAGCAATTACAGTGTGACTGTAAATTACATGGCTGACATAATTTGTGATTTAAAAAAAAAAAAAAGGTAAGGAGACGGTTGCCTTGTTTATAAAACAATCATCGTCGAAATGCAGGGAACAAACAACAACACTTGCACAACTCCGTTGATGCTCTGGAAAAACAAACTCCATCCACTGGTCCCTTAACGCTGGGTTCTTTGGGAATCTGTGCAGGGTTGTCTTGCCCTGGCAACCAAAAACACACTTCTTTGGTGACATTGTTTATTTCTTTAAGTCCTTTGACTGCAGTGCAGCCGATGACTTCCCTAAAGCCGAGCACAGCGCTTTGATAGGCGTACTGCTTTCGCTCTCTCGCTCTGGTCTACGGGTGCGCGCGCGCTCTTCCGGGAGAAGTGCCCTTAGGACCCGTATAAGGAAATTCCGCCTCATCTGACGTCACACACGCCCATACTCGAAAAAAACTTTCCGAAACTTGTGACAAACCGGAAGGAGTATTTTTGGCACAGAAATACTCCATCAAACGTACAACTTAATTTTTGAAACTTTGTCCATGTTTAGCATGGGAATCCAACTCTTTAACAGTTCTGGAAAGAAAATAAAGGATAAAAAATGAATTACTAAACAGACATTAATTAAGAAGTTCCCCATACTTTTAGAGTTTCAACTAACAACCACTATACAGCAGCGTATAAGAAATAGTGACAGCTAGTAAATCTTTGAACATGGAGTGCTAATAATAATAAAAGTAATATGTCAGGCTCACAATTTAAAAGTTGGAGAAATTGCAAATTCAATGTGCATTGTATTTAAAAAATCTTTATTGATATGCAAATAGACAATTGACATCCAGCAAAAGAAAAATGGCAAGTGATGTATGCTCTCAAATCTGTAGATGTGCCTGGATTCGTCCTGAATCCCTTCAAGAACTTGGGAGCAACTGGAGTATACACACCTTCTGTGTAGTGTAACGTGTCATAATGTAATTGTGTATAGGACAGATATACACACCTTCTGTAATGTGTAACGCGTCATAACGTAATTGTGTATAGGACAGATATACACACCTTCTGTAATGTGTAACGTGTCATAACGTAGGACAGTGAGTGAGTGAAAAAATGAGTGTGTGTGTCTGGGATGGACAGGGAGAGAGAGAGACCGCAAGTGATCAAATGTATATCTCAAAGTCTGTGTGTGCTTGATGTTGGGTGAAACCCTAAGACCCTTCAAAACCTGTGGAATAACTTTCAAGGCATATACATAACAACCAGAACCTTCTTTTTTAGCATCAATGTGTGTGTGTGTGTGTGTGTGTGTGTGTGTGTGTGTGTGTGTGTGTGTGTGTGTGTGTGTGTGTGTGTGTGTGTGTGCGTTTGATTTATATTACATTGTGGGAACCAAATGTCCCCACAAGGATAGTAAAACCTGAGATCACCTCCATTGTGGAGCGGTCCCCATGAGGGGAATGGGTAAATAAACATACTAAATTGTATTTTTTTGAAAATGTAAAAATGCAGAAAGTGTTCTGTGATGGGTAGGTTTAGGGGTAGGGTTAGTGTAAGGGGACAGAATATACAGTTTGTACTGTATAAAAACCATTAAGTCTATGGAGAGTCCCCACAAAGATAGTGAACCAGACGTGTGTGTGTGTGTGTGTGTGTGTGTGTGTGTGTGTGTGTGTGTGTGTGTGTGTGTGTGTGTGTGTGTGTGTGTGTGTGTGTGTGTGTGTGTGTGTGTGTGTGTGTGTGTATGTGTGTACACATGAGTATCAGTGTGAATGTGTGTTTGTATGATCGAAAACTACCAGAAACCTTTGTTTAGCTTCAAAAGAAGCTGATTTTCAAAGTTCTTGGAATCAACACGTGCCCTTTTTGGTGTAAAAGTCAGTCCTGCAGTGCTGAACCATCTCTCGCCGGCAGCGGAGGCTGGCAGTGCAGTGTTAAGCCTCAATGACAGGTGGCATACTGCCGGGAAAGAGTTCGGTACCTCCATTGTATCACCTGGGGACCCCAGGTAAGTCTCCAGCTGTTTGGTATTTTCTTGGGAACTGGACTGCTTGATTGCTGAAAAAAAGTCCTCCTCCGAAGAAGAAGAATGGGAGGTATCACCTTCATTCACCACAACTTTTTCCTTCAGGTGACTTTTGATATAGTCCAAGCCTATGGACTACAAAACCAAATTAGATGTCAACATTCTCTAAGATGGTTTACAACATAAGAATAATATAAGGATTACATAAATATTGTCATTTTGTTTGCACTAAGTTAGGAATACTTCAAATGCTGGACTTTTTACTATTATATGATACAGTTTTATAGGATACATTCATCACTTGTCCAGCAGGTCTTGAATTTGGGGACGAGAATGGCAGCGGCAATTAGCTCTGGATCTGTGAGCAACTGTCCGAAACGTTTTTCTACAGGACTTGGAGGAAATGCAGAGGTGCTGGAGCTTCACCTGGAGGAGTAGGGTTATTTCAGGTACCAACCATCCCATCTGCACATTGGCCTCTCCCTGAAGAACATCAAGCGCATTTGCAAATGGGCTCATGCTCTTTGTATACTCTGCCGGAAAAGCAAGCTCAACAGGAGTGAACCTGACAACAACAAATATAAGAATTTCGAAAATTTAGATAAAAGGGAGTTCCACCGTGTCACAGTTTGCAGTTATCCTCTATGATTTCAGCAGCTGTGGAAGATCTTGAGTTTTTGCTCCACAGACTTGAAGACTTGGAGAATGCTGAACGAGACAGCCGCTTGTACACTGGATTTCCATTTGCTTTCAAGACATGTTTCAGGTTGAGAGGTGGCAGGCACAACGTTGATGCTTTGGCAGCTGGTATTCCAAGCCATTATCTTCATCCAACAAACTCGACACATGTGATATCTCCCCCCTCTTCTTCTTCTTCATCACTCTCTCCTTCTCCCGTACTTGCCCTCGCACCCTGAAGTGCAGTATCTGGATTGTTATTTTTATCCATAGGCCTTTATAAAATTTTAACCATTGTCAGTTGTTGTGCAAACGATCTTTTCGCGGATGTTGCACTCCACGTGTATATCGTTGAGAGCACTAGTAAGGGCAGAAAAAGTATGTGACCCTTTTAGCTGTTTGCACGCTAGGGCAGCACAGCACCTCTGCAGAGTTGCACTATCTATCCAATGTGCAGTGACACCTATAAAACCCTGTCTGTGTGCGGTCCAGCAATCTGTGGTGGTTGCAATAAACTCAACTTTATTCAAGATCAATTTCAGATAATTTTTTATTTGTTGTGTTGCTTTCTCCACTTTGTTTCTAAGAGTGCCACGAGACATCACTGCTAGATTGGGCTGGAGAAGCAGAAGGTCTATGAACCCCTGCTGCTCAACTACACTGAGTGGGTGTAGACCTCTCATTGACAAATCAATGATTCCTTTATCCACACTGACCTGTGACACTCTCTTGGCTTCCCATAACTTTGGTTGTTTGGGTGATGGGCCTGCATCCGGGGTTGACTTTCTTTTCTGAACAACTGAAGTGAGATTTCTGTATCTCTCCCTATGATTGTGATGGGCATTTTTCAAAAATATTGCATTAGAATATTCGGGCTCATAAAAATCGAATATTAGTTTATTTAAATGACGTTTAACCAAAAAGACGTTATTTTTTAAGTTGAAGTTTTGTACGTTTTTGTCATCATTTCTGATCAAGCTTACGATTAGGCAATATACACATGAGCTTACATACAATATATATTAAAGTATATAGTATATATAGCGCCACCCAGTGAATTTAATTATAACTGCGAGTTAGTGCCTGGGATTTATCATGGACTCACATGTACGGCAACGTAATAAAATTCAAATAGTATTCGTGGTGTTTCGGTTGGCACAATTTGCAGAACATTCGCCAGGAGTCTTGATGCTCACACATCTCTCTCAGATAAGGCCATGGATGATTGGGAATGTCTTGCTGCTTGTCTGCCGAATCTCTGGGATCTCCGTTTTCTATAATGTCGCCGTCCATACTACGCGCTAACGTTACCGCCATCAAGCCGAAATGATTTGCCGCCGAATCTGTCGAGTCGTCTTGTAGTGGTGCGTTAAGTGCAACGTATATTCCCATCCAATTAGATTGAATTCGATATTGATGACGCGAAAAATAATAACGGTAACCACTGAAATTATTTTAAATTAAAGTAACGAGCCAATTTTGTAAAATGTAAGGAGTAGAAAGAGCCGATATTCGTGTTAAAAATCTAAGGAGTAAAAGTAAAAAGTCGGGACAAAAATAAATAGTAAAATAAAAATATCGGAAAAATCTACTTAAGTACAGTAACGAAGTATTTTATTTCCCATCTCTGATATTTTAAGGCCGATTTTGAGCCCGATTTGCGCCCCAAGCGATCGGGGGCGCAGCCTAATGCGAGGTTTCTCGCAACCAACTTTGTGTCCAAAAAAATCCTCAATTGTGGTGAAATGGTGTCATTACGATTATTTTACTGCTCCCGATCTCATCGTAGCCCGCATGATCATGTTTGATGTTTACGACTCTTGATCGGGCTGCCTGATACCCGCGATAGCCAATGAGAGCGAGCAAACGTCACCTACCAGATGTTGCATGCTTCTATAACTGAACTTGGCTGCCACAAACATGCCACAAAAGTGGAGTACTGAGAAAGAAGATCACCCATATTCTTTTTTCTTCTTCTTCCCGTTTACTTTAGGCGGTTCGCACCAATTTCGCGCATTACCACCACCTACTGTGAACTCGATCAAGAGACTCTAACTACTTACCCGCTTCCCATCCTCCCCTGCTCAGTAAGAATCTATGCTTCAGCCAGTGCTGCGAGTTCAGCTCCTCTGGCTTGAGGAAAAATACACACACACAAAAAATGCTCAAATCCTGTTAATTAAACCTGTATTACGTCTTTGTTCAGGGTTTAATAGGTACCTCAAATGATTATCAATCTCCTCTTCCCTCTGAACCTCTTCTAATTACTTTTCTCTGTCATCTTTGTGCGTTTCACAATACATGATTACGTGTTCTACTGTTTCACTTTCTCCACACCATTCACATCGCTTTATTAATGCGTTGACATTAATTGCATTGTTTTATTCATAGTATGTCATATTCTGAGTCTGGATAAAATGTTTTCCTCTCTTCTACTTCCACCTGAGTACCTACTTTTACCCACTTTTGGCTGTATTACATACGTCTACCTTTACTTCCTGTTTCCCACTGTTGTTGCCATCTTTGATTTATTTGTTTTTTAATTATAGCTTTAATTTCATATCTAATATATGATATTTCCATTTCTATTCTAGTGTCCTCCAGAGCTTGTTTCGTCAGGTTGTCTTCTGCTTCATTCCCTTTCACCCCCACGTGAGCTGGAACCCACATGAATATTATCCTTACACTTTTCTGCTGTAATAGATATAATTCCTGCAGAATTTCCACTACTAAATCCTGTCTCGTATCTGATTGTTGTGCTTCAATGCTCATAAGAGCAGAACTGGAGTCTGAACAAACCAACACATATTTTAATTCTCTCAGTTATCTATCTGAATGCCATCACTATTGCAATTAACTCCACTGAAAAAAAATGATAATTTATGTGAGATCCTTGCTTTTCTGGATATTAGAATTTTTGGAATGACAAAAACGCTGTGTTCACTATCTGTTTTTTTTTTATGCATCTGTATTTGTGTTTTATGCCCATACTTTAACCACAGGTATTCCCTTACCTGGATTTCCTCGAGTTCACTCTGACCTTCTTCTTGTCTCTGTTCCAGCATCTGTAAATCAACTGATGGCTGTGGCAAAATCCACAAAGAGACTGCTGGTAAAGCCACTCTTGGAGTAATACTTAACTCTTTTATAGCCAACTCCTTTACTAAATCTCCAACCCTCCATCCAAAACTGTTACATACTCCCAACACTGCTCAAGTACCATTAATGTAGGATGTGATTTGTCCTGTCCCATTAGATTTGCCCAATATACTGCAGTTAATATGTCACCTACTTCTACCTGTAGCGCTGATAGAGGCGATGACGGCAGGCATGGCGCCAGGATTCCAGGTTTGGATGGGCCAGACCAATTGTGGGTAGGCCTTAAATTAAAAACGTTATCAAATCACTGTTTAACCTAATAAAAATGACTGACTAATATACTGTTATATCTGTGCTTACATAATAGATATTTTAATAGCTTGATGCTCTTTAAATATTTTGTTGCATTGTAAAAAGTTTCGGTACATAGGACGGACCTATCCGTGATCGCTCTCCTTGGTTCTGACCAAAGAAGAGCGCTTTGGAATCTCCATTACGCATCATCCCTGGCTGTGCTTTAGCGCATCTCTCTATAGACCTAAGGCCTATAGACTGTAAAAGTGGTCAGCAATCTCATATTTTTTCCCAAAACATAGTTTAGTTCTGCTCGGATAACATGAGGCCGAATATTTCACAATTCCGTTTAATTGTTTTAAGTTTTCAACAATACAGATCAACAACACTGCCCGACAGTTTCAATCAATACTCGGGCACAGAACTTGACAAAATCATCTGTCATAAACATGCTCCAAAAGAGCAACTCGAGAGCGACTAGATGCGATCCCTAACAGTGCAAAGATGCTCAGTCACGAAATTCAGAATGACCTGTTGGAGGCTGCGTGCACTCTCCTGTTGCGACGGATTAAAGGTGAACTGCATGAGGGATCTTTCTGTGCTATTTTAGCAGACGAGTGTAAGGATGTATCTAAAAAGCAGCTGGTGGCCGTTTGCTTAAGGAAACATCCAACACTGGAATCCTGGCGCCGTGCCTGTAACAGGCAGCTATATGAATGAGTAAAAATGTCCTTACAATTCAAAAAAAAAAGAAAAGAAAGGTGAAATAGAGATTTCATAAACTAGTGATTTCGGTTGGTTTGAAAGCCACTGCATAGGCCTACGTCGCTTACCAAACGATGTATTTTTTCTGTTTAAAGTGTATTTACCCCTTCACTATTTTTCTGTAACTGTCTTTGGGACAGTTCACACAAAAATGGAAATTCAGTAATTATTTAGCCTACTCACCTTGATGTTGTTTTAAAGCCTTATTTACCTTATTTTTGAATTTATGCACATCTTGAGGCTTCCATCCAGTATTTTTATGCACAAAATTAGTTTAAAAATAGGTGAGGGGAGTTGTCCCATTTTAATAAAATTTGATATGGCATTTATTTGATATCTTTTTCTCATCTCACCTGCTCCATATCTTCCTACTCTTGATGTTTATATCAAAAACACTGGCAAAACACATGTGACGATGACACAGCATGCCGAAAGCCAGCTCAACAGCACATCTTGCCCTGGAGCGATGCTTGCTGTAGCGAGCTTCAACTATAGGGATGAATGAGTGTTGACGGTTGGGAGCAGATGAGCTGTATCAATGGCATCGTGAATTCACACATGTGTAAGACTGAAATAACTGTAAGACTTGAGAAATTAGATAAATGCCAGGCAGTCTACTTGAGGCCCTGAGAGGACAAAGGACCTCTCTGGAAATTAAAATTTGAACTCACCCTTGTGCACTATCGAGACGAAAGTCTCACTTCCGAGTCATCCTAATCTACATCCCCCACTCCTTCTCCCCCATGCGAAGACCACCAAAAACTCACCCAAGAATCTAAATGGTTTAATGTGAATGATTATCATCGAGTATTATACATGTTTGGTATCATTTGAAATGTCTCAGTGCGACTGGTACAAATGTCTCATTTCCAAATAGGTAAAACAAAAGGTAATAAGGTTTTAAGAGTTAAGAGATAACTGGCACACAAAGGAAGGTGGTCTCCTGGCAAATGGTCTCATACCCCCAAAAGGTGTAACCTCTGAATGCAAATTTCCATTGTTAGCAGATGTTTCCATGTGAAAGAGGTTCTGTCTATATAATGAAATGCAGCAAAGGGCTCTGGGCCTTTCTGTGCTTCAGATTCCTCTCAGATTCCTCTATAAGACTCTCAGCCTCATGTATTTCTTAAATGTCAGGTTTGAATCTCTTCTCTTTAATCCAGAGCTTTTGATGTTTTGTATTGATTATCTTTGAATTGATTATGTAATTGGCATGATACATTTACCTGACATAATAAATTGTTACATTTGATTATTCTAACTGACTTTGACATTATCATTAAAGAGTTAAAAAGAATAATCAAACATTCGCTCACATTTAATGATGCATAGATATCATTAAAACTTTTTCATGGAGTCAGATGAAATAACGAGAGAATACATATGAGAAAATGTATTGCATTTAATCAAAAATACTTTGCCTCGAGAAAAGACAGTAACACGTAAAGACCTTCTGTGCTGGTCGGATGCCGGACTTTGGGCCGATCGAGCACGAGCTTACACATGTAATGAAAACTTTGAAACAGAAGATGGTATACCCTCTCCTCATTCCCTGCGTTGTTGGGCACTTTTTCAACATGACAATGACTCTATATATCACATATACTAGTGTTTTACCTGACCTTAACACCACTGAGCCCCCTAAACTTACCTGTACAGATGTGTGAGACTGCAACAAAACTGATATCATGTTGACCTCCAGAAAACTACAAACTGTGAAAGTCTGGATGGTCCACAACACTTCTGGGAAAATCTACTGTAGACAGTTGAGAATGCACAGTTAGGAAACCCTATAGAGTCAGACCAGTATTGACAGGGCTGATATTGATTTTTCTCCAGGCTCCATTAATGCAGGTTTTGACAGAACTGCATATCTGCAGTAAATGGCTTACTAACAAATCAAATATCAGACCAATTCTGTGCTCTAAATGAAAATTGATTGAAAGGTAAAAAACAAAACAAAAATCATACGACACATAAGAAATGTCTTTGGGGTTTTTGCAAGCAAGGGTGATTTTGAGTTGAGTGCTTGGAGAAAGAAGCCGTAAGAAATGGATGTAAAAACCCAACGAATCTAAACCAAAAAGTAGATAGGCATGAGAATAAAATTTATGATATGAATTTTGAGTTCAAACAGTACAAAGAAATGTCTTAGACATGGCATATATTCATTATTAGCTGACTGTGTAGATGTGATGCTGACAGTAAGGCCATTTTCAGAGCAATCTCTCTTCGACTGGATGGCTGTAATTACATGTCTATTATTTAAAGTCTCTTATTCGGAGAATGTTACAAAAATGAGACACATTTCACAGCAAAATCAACAAGAAAAAAAAAAAAATAAATGTAAGCCTGTCATTCCAATAATTATTCTTAGTGTAAACATTATGTTTATACAATGTATAAACATTACATGTTTTCATAAATAATTGTAACCAGAGTTAAAATGCATTTTAATATTTGCAGACTCCTTGTTACATCTGAAATTGGTTGTTTGTCTTGAGTTTTAATGCATTAAACTTTCTAAAGGAGTAACAATGAATATATTAGTATCATAACTGTGGTTTTAATTATTAATGAGATTATTCAATGCATTATAAGGTGCATAAAAAATGCTGCATTAAAAATACCTTTATAATGCATTATATATAAAGCTTTAAGTAAAGTGTTACCGAAAAGGATAACTGAGTAAAAAAGGGTGTTTAACTCGTATTAAATTGCATCAAATATGGGAAAGATAAATAAATAAATAAATAAATAAATCAGTTACACTTTATTTTAAGGTGTCATTGTTACAATGTAATTATATATTTAAGTTCTGAGTAATATTAAGCAACTACATGTACTTACTATAGGGTTAGGGTAGGATTTGGTTGAGGGTTAGTTGCATGTAATTATGCATAATTTACAGTTAATACTATGGTAAGTACATATAATATATGCAACAAGAACACCGTAAAATAAAGTGTTACCAAAAAATCAAAATTTTCTGTTAGCAAAATATATATTTCTTTTGATTTTAAGATGAAATCTGAACTTGACATGTTCCTGATGAGGTTCTGATGGAGAGTATTGGCGTTTTGTCAATGATATCAAATTGCCTTTTGATTTAAATGTTCCACCATGAAGGGACAATTCATCTCAACTTCTTTTGTGCACCTTTAATAGTGGAATGAATGCTTGGCGTGTGTTGCACTGAACAGCCGTCTTGATGTGCGGTCACAGTCAGATCAGGCTCCGCTGTCGGCATCATATGTGCGTCTCCTGGGTGTTGATGGCGGTGGGAGGATCTTGTGTGGAGATCCTGGTCTGCGTGATCAGAGATGTCAGCCTGGTCTTACAGTCTCCTCTCCGCTCTCCACAAGCTCCTCCAGCTTCTGCTCGGGGTTCACCACCGCTGGCAAACTGAAAACACATGCACTGCTTAATCAAACAGGAGAAGAGCCTGTGTATCATCAAACCACTGAACCACAAAACCGTTTATCTTATAAAAAGAAAAGAACGCTTATATGTTTAGGATTGTGACACTAACACACCACCTATTAATAAATTAACCATGCCATAATGCAAATATTGATAAACCTGGGATGGATTTAATGAGATTGCAAATGGTAACGCCATGATACACCATGATACATGTTTCACATTGCTCATGATTCACCCGGGGTTAATCATTCATTCTGGGTGTTCATACGCTGCCATTTCACGCTAGACTCTTAAACCCTGGGTTAAAGGATTAGTTCACTTCAGAATTATAATTTCCTGATGATTTGCTCTCCCCCACGTCATCCAAGATGTTCATGTCTGTCTTTCTCCAGTCGAAAAGAAAAGAAGGTTTTTGAGGAAAACATTCCAGGATGTTTCTCCATATAGTGACTTCGGTAACACTTTATTTTGATGGTCCCTTTTGAACATTCTGTTGACTATAAGTACATTTGTAACTACATGTCAACTAAATCTCATTAGAGTATTAGTAGACTGTCTGCTTAATATCTGATAACACTTTATTGTGATGATCCTTCAACAGACATTCTACTATAAGTAACTATGCAAGTACGTCAACTTATTCTAACCCTAACCCTACCAGTCTACTAATACTCTACTAATACTCTAATGAGAGTTAGTAGACATGTAGGTGCAATGTTACTTCTAGACAACAGAATGTGTTAAAGGGACCATCAAAATAAAGTGAAACCGTGAGTTCAATGGGGGTCAACGGGTTGAAGGTCCAAATGTGAGGTTCAGTGCAGCTTCATAGAAAGTCTTTGAAACTGCAATTTGGACCTTCAACCCGTTGGACTCCATTGAAGTCACTATATGGAGAAAAATCCTGGAATGTTTTCCTCAAAAACCTTCATTTCTTTTCGACTGGAGAAAGAAAGACATGAACATCTTGGATGATGTGGGTGTGTGTAAATGTGAACTGAAGAACTACATCTTTAAGGTTCTTATTTGCGGTGTCAGTGTCATTGATTGGATGAATGCTGTAAAAGCTATTTTTACATAAAGGTTCTAGCTTTGTGCAAATACTGAATCACAGCCGATTGTTTATACAAAGCGTAGTGTTTCTGAGACTTTCCAAAGCACGTGAATGTGAGGCACGGGATTGGCTGTCGGTTGCTAGGCATCAAGCCGTAACATTATAACGGCGCATCATTTCACACTGTACAAGTTTGGCATTGCAATGCATGTTTAACAGCACAAAAGTTTCATAACCCCGGGTAAAACACGATGCTAACCCTCTTCTACATTACAAGTGTGAAACGTTCCTCTACGTGGGGTTAAAAGCAGGGTTTAGAACCATGATAACCCGAGGTTGAAGTGCAGAAAGTACTAATCGAACACAAGTACCAGTATTTACATCAAAGACTACCATGATACTACCAATATTTTTTCATTTATAAAAAAAATAAAAATCTTTTGTTAGTGATGCAAGTTTGAATCATTCACTCTATATTCTTCTTTAATAAAGGTGACAGAAAAAATAAAAATAGCAGCAGGACAATATATAATAGTCTTTCTGAAAGATTCAAGGATAAAACAGAGGAAACATTCACACAGAGAAAGAGTGTCCCTCTGATTCTGTGAAACCCCTCAGTCCGGGTGAAGAACGACACTGGACACGGCTCTCGTCGCTCGTTCTCAGCCAATCCACAAGCTCTTAATCAGCTAGTCCTCGAGAGAAGCTCAGCGCTCCAGATCTCCATCTCTAGTGGCCTGAGAATATCAGCCGTCGCCAAGAGCCTCCGCATTCAGCCCATCTCTATCACACACTCGATAATGAGAGACCTGGACATTTACATAACAGGGGACATCTTTCTATTACATGACACAGAGGCAAGATAGCTTCTTCTTTTCTTTCTTTTTTCGATCGAGAGAGTGAGAATTATCAATAGGAATAAATGCCTTTTCTCAGAAGTCCAGCTACAGGAATTATTACAGTAAAGCAAATGCAGAAACTTTTCATACACCGCAAATGTATTAAGAACCAAAACATTAAAGAGCCCATATGATGCTATTTAAAAAATAAAAAAATAAAAAAAGCATTATTATCTGTCTGGATCTACTTGAATAGGTTAACATTCTATAATATATATTAGTGGTGGGCCGTTATCGGCGTTAACGTGCTGCGTTAACGCGAGACTCTTATCGCGCGATAAAAAAATTATCGCCGTTAATCTATTCTCCAAGTTGGGTTGGGAGATGGCTCTATACTACACAAGCTATGATGACGCAATCTACCCACGGCCGCGAGGTAAACCCGGCTGCAACGCATATTCGTCGTCATCTTAAGTAAACACGGCTGAACGTGAAAGCTGGTGAAAAAGATCGGTGCAACATCCATTATTTGGACTTGGTTCGGGTTTAAGCCGTCAGACGAGCAGCAGCAATACAGAGTGTGTGGGGTAACAGTTCGGTAAGTTAACACACGACTAATCTAACACAGTCTCACCCCAAAACGTCATATACTGACGCGTCTTGACCATGCGTCAACATACGACGAAAAGGGTACCCCCTAACGTCCATGTGTGACGATTCGGGTTATGGGTAGGTTTAGGTATGCGTTATGGTACCGCTAGGAGGCGCTGCTGGTGCGCTTCTGTCTGCGTCTCATATTGACGTTATAGGGGTACCCTTTTCGTCGTATGTTGACGCATGGTCAAGACGCGTCAGTATATGACGTTTTGGGGTGATACCGGGCTGACTAATCCGTTCTACCACCTCAAATTCAAAACGAAACATGATATCACTGAATACCAGCGCGCGCGTATTATTCCCATTCCAATATATCTTAGTGGTGTAGCACATAATCTCAATTTTAAGAATCATTGTTGTGTTTCTTTTTAACTGAAAAGACATCAGTTAGACAATATTCTAATTTTAAATTTGGGGTTTCATAAGCTCCAAGCCATAATAAACATTAGACCTGCTTAAGTCTCTGCAGCTAGTGTACTTAAATTTTATTTATCTGCAAAATGATGTTGTATACTTACAGTTTTGCACAATATATGTTCTCAAAACTACATACACCCTTTAAAAAAAAAACATTTAGCAGTTTAGCATGGGTCTGTGTAATCTGTTCTGAAATGGTTTTATTATAATATACTGTATATCGTTATCGCAAGAGGCTGCAATGTATATCACAATATAGATTTTAGGCCATATCGCCCATCCCTAATTGATAGCCTATAGTAGTTGATAATAACATAGGCCTACCTAATGTTGCCTACGGACGGTAACAGTACAGTAGTAACCTTTTACAGTCTATGAGTAGAACAGCTTTCTCAAGCAGTTTGTGATGCATTTTGGAAACAGGAGATGAGCCCCTGGTCTAATGCGCCACCTGGCTTGAGAAACCCGTTCTCAAAGACTTACTTTTATAGTCATTATTTGGGTAGCACACATATTCTGAATGCCTTCGGCAGAATTCAAATGAGCCATTTTAATCTAGATTAATCTAGATTAATTTCAAAATTAATCTAGATTAAAAAAATTAATCTATGCCCACCTCTAATATATATATAAAAAAAAAAAAAAAATTTGAACAAACTATACATTTTTGGAGCACCTCAATTTACAGTCTGTCTGAAATACTCTGAGTTCTGGCCCCTCCGGCAACACTCTCTGTGAAGTCCATGCTTATAATGAAGTATAGCTCCATTTATATTTATTTATTTATAAGTAAGTATTAGTATATTTATAAAGACTCATTTAGACCTATACTGCATAATAGCAGCCGCCAAAATTATATTATTTTTATGATTATTATAAGTCATGCATTTGCTTTTTCAGTGGGCAAGGTTTTTCGATCAAATTCAGTTCTCTAATCTAATATTCATGAGTTATTCTTGAATATTGTTCACCTACTTCCAGTGTCTAAATGGATATCTGATAGGCTATCAATCACTCTTCTCCTTACCTATCCATCGTATCCCTCATTACAGCTACCACTTCACCAGCTGTTTATCAGACTTTATCAGCCACATGTCATCCAGGCCATCAGTCAGGTGTAATGAGATCACATCTCAACCTCAGAGCCCTACAGGGAGTCAGAGAGGGCTCTGATACTGGGAGCTTTTCATGACACATTTACAATCACATATTGATTTCTCTGTGTGTCATAATGACAGCGTTGTGAGCACAGAAATATCATCATAAAGACATCAAAAATCTATGAAAAAGCAAAAATATGACAGTCAAATGTCACTGAACCCTGATATGAAATAATAATAAGGAAATAATCTTCTTGAATATGGCAACGTATCATTTCATTTGTACGTATCACCGCAGTTCTGAATTGAAATGTCTGGTTAGTGGCGGTTAGTAAAAGTCAAGTTACCTTTATTTTTACAGTGCTTTTTACAATACAGAGTGTTTCAAAGACGCTTTACAGTGATAACAGGAAAATAATGCAACAAAGTTTGTTTCTAGAAGAAAATAGCGTCATAGTCCAGATTAAGTAAGTTCAGTGATGGTTCATTTTTGTTGTAAAAATGATATTAATTTAGTTCATTTATATATATATATATAGTCGTTCTGGAGAAAACGGTGATGTCATCGTCCAGCTCAGTTCAGTTCTCATATAATGGTGTCAATGCAAGATTGATTTGGCACGGTCTAGTTCTTTTCTCTTTACCTCTTTCTTTTGTGAACCTTTTCCTTGGTTATGATTTGTATAAGTTGTACATTTATGTAAATAAGTATCTTGGGGTATTCTTTTCATCTCGTTTCTCTCTGTAATAAATGATCACCTTAACTAAATTAGACTGGTTTGTGTGAGATGTTTTCCAGTACATGATGTTGCACGCCGCCTTCTCCCTAGACTCAAAAAGTTTGTAACACAGATCAATATTATTGTTGAATATTAAATGTCCCCAACTAAGCAAGCCGAAAGCCGAAAGCCGAAGGCGACAGTGGAAAGGAAGCAAAACTCCATCAGGAGACAGAAATGTAGAAAAACCCATGTGAGAACCCAGACTCAGTCGCTCAGTTCTCCTCTGGCCAACGAGTGAACACTGTATGATTATGATTCAGGGCATTACAGGTCAGAAGTCACACTCCTAAAAGATTAATACTCCATTTTAAAGTAACATACACCGACACTAAACCCTAAACCTACCTGACGGTGTAAACAAAAGCAACTGTGACATAAAAACACAGCCATGTCATTTTAGCTTGTTTTTGAACTTTTATCGTGATTCGTCTTTCAAGGGATTCACATCCGATCTCTCCACATCACAAGTATTATTCTGTCCCAGCTGAGCTCTCCAGCAAGCTTATTACATCAGTAAAACCAACATATGGAGCTGGTTAAATGATGCAAACTCCAAAATATATTCGTTTACATGTCATGCACTATGGTAAAAAGTGTATTGAGGTCATCATAACATAATTGTGCAAGGAGCCACGTGAAAACAAGTCTTTATTAATCCATAATCTGCCCCTGTAATCATAATTGTGTGTGAAAACCATTAAAAGAGCTTGCTGGTTCACTGCCTAGTGTTCATTTCTGTTGAAAACTGCAGTGATATGTACATACTATTACGTTTTTTGTGTTTTCAAAAACTTTTGCCACAGGTTTGTTTTTCCAATGAGCTTGAGTTGCCTTTTCAGGAAATGGAAAAACTGTATTTTAAAAATAATTAACGACAACGTTGATATTGTGGATTTATATATGGTCAGACACTTGTGTGTCATTTTACCAAAATCAAGCTCAAGTAACGCTGAAGAGAGCTTTCTACTGACTCTGATAAACACCAGGAGAAAGATGATCCCTGATCTCCTGCGGGAACATGAGGACTGTGTGTGTGAACAGAGCAATAAACCACATAATGCAGTGCAGAGCCAAACCATGTGACCTCAGACGTGTTTGAGAAGTCAAGTGTCTCGGTGGAAGAGCGGAGTAACATCTCACAGCAAGAACTGACCAATCTGGAGCGGTCCACGAGGATGAGATGCACTGAAGAAGTGCTGGGTATGGAAGCTTGTTTCCGCCACAGAATAAAACGTTTTAAAAGATAATTGAAACTTTTTATTTTACAATTGCGAGACAACTCGCAAATAAAAGACAATTCTGACTTTATAACTCGCAATTGTGACTTTATCCCACGTAATTCTGAGATAAAAACTAGAGAATTGCGAGATGTAAACTTGCAATTGAGAGAGAAAAAAAAATCTGAATTGCTGTGAGATGAAAAGTCGTGATTACTGTTTTTATTTTGTATTCAGTGTTCAAGCTTCCATAACTGGTGGACTCACAAGATACACTTTTAACTTTCAACTGTTTCCCCCGCTTTGTTCAGGGACTCCATTTCTGTTTGTCAAATATCTGTTAAATTTGTTCAGTTTATGTCTCATTTGTTGAATCTTTTTTTGTTCATACAAATATTTACACATTAAAGCGGTCGTATAATGCCATTTTCACAAGATGTAAAATAAGTCTATGATGTCCCCAGAGTGTGTATGTGAAGATTTAGCTCAAAATACCCCACATATATTTTGATATAGCATGTTAAAATTGTCACTTTTTGAGGGTGAGCAAAAACACACCGTTTTGTGTCTGTTCCTTTAAATGCAAATGAGCTGCTGCTCCCGGTACAGGGGGCGGAGCTTCAACAGCTTGCACTCACACAGACATGCACTGGAAATTTCTAAAACTTTTAGCCTTTTATGTTCAAACCATTCAGACAATGATAGAGAGACTCAAGAAGAAGTGACAACATGTAGAAGCAACAGGACATTTCTGAATGGTTAGTTGATGAATTTATGTAGCTTATGTGTAGTTATCTTCTAGTCAATAATTAGCATATTCTGTCTTGATAATCTATAAATCGTGTTTAGGGGGTGGGGTTTATGTAAATCTTAGGGTTGGTGATGTCACTAACCCGTGAGGAATGTGGTGTAGTCTCTACCAGCCGTTTGTTGTAGTCTTTAAAAAGCAATTTATTTTAAAGCAAATATCTCCCTTTGCTTTGAACTTTGAGCATTGCAACTTTGCAGATGTTGTTTACGCTCAAACAGCAACATTACACACTAACTAAAGTTAAAAAAAGTCAAATCATAATCAACCACCCCTTTAAGAAATTTTCTGGGGAAAAAGCAGCTGAAAGTGAGAGTTCATACACACCTGGGGTCACAAGTTTGGAATGACTATGACTTTTTAAAGTCTCTTCTGCTCATCAAGGCTGTATTTATGTGACCAAAAATACAGTAAAAACAGAAATATTTAATATAAATATAAAAATAACTTTTTTTTCCAATTTGAATATATTTTAAAATGTAATTTATTCCTGTGATGCAATGCTGAATTTTCAGCTTTTTTAATATGTCTGCATCAACCAGACAGGAATAATTCCTGAAGATAACAACGTCAGC
Organism: Leuciscus leuciscus; assembly: GCF_965113295.1. Lineage (NCBI taxonomy): Eukaryota > Metazoa > Chordata > Actinopteri > Cypriniformes > Leuciscidae > Leuciscus > Leuciscus leuciscus. The sequence goes on from NC_138746.1 coordinate 34,476,716, forward strand.
TCTCGGAGAAATGCTGAAACGCACACAAGCAAACTCATGACTGCTGTTATTCGTTTGCAAATGTCAGTCTATCTATGTAAATGAAGTTCTGCTTCATGGCATACTTAGATTAACAGCGGTCAAAATTACTGCGCTCATTGCTTGTCTAGTTATATGCTGTCACATTGACAGCTTGAATACATAAGCAAACAGCTTTTATAACTAATTTGCACATTTAATGATCATACAGGCTTCCTTTGTCAAGGTGATTGATTCACTGAAGCAGACCTCCTCTGCATAGGAAGTGAAACATTGAATGTTGATAAGCTGTATATGCAAAATAAATGACTCTGCCAAGAAAAGCCTTGAAGTTTCCTTTGGATGAAAGCCATATTGCTCTGCTTGACAGCGAGAGACTATCAATGGTATTTATCTTTGCAGTCTAAACATCACATGTTCTTTATAATTCACTTTTTTTTTTTTTTATTAACTATTCTTTTAAGGGGATACAGGTCCGTTTAAGGATTTTACCTGCTTCCTTCTTATGTGTTTAAAATCAACACTGAGTGAACATTTCATGAATCTATGAACTATTGATATTATTTACAAGGCAGACGGCTTTTCAATCATTCAAAAGAAATATGCATATTTTTCTATCACAGCACAGAGCTGCAGGATTTAAATTAATGACACACTCTCAAGATCTGAACACTGACAGACAAACCTCATCTGTCCTTACTGTGAATGTGAATCAGATCATCTCACTTATATTTCTCAATCATATTTCTCCTTTGGATCCCTGCATTTTCATTAGTTTTCTTTTCCAGTAGGTCATGATTATTGAGGATATATGGGGATTTACGTTGAAATAAGGTAGGTACATCTTGCCCTTCATTCAAATATCATTAAAAATGTTGTAAAGATTTTGTAGGCAAGTTGAACGAGTCGATTGTTTTATTTGTGATTAAGCAATGAAACATGCCATCATTTTTGGCCAGGCTGTCATGCAAATAAATTATGAACACATGACAAAAACAAGAGGGAACCAACGAAATATGAATAACTAATTATGTTGTAGTCAATGTATGCTGTAGTTTTTGCCTTTTCTGACAAATAATTGTGTCAGATAAATACCTTAACCACGTGTAATGCTTTGTTCTTCCCTCATATTTAGAATATTTTAAAATATTTTCCTCATATTTTGATGGTTTAATCAAGATCGTATGGTAGTTAAAAACGGGCCACTTTTGGCCACTATTGTAGATTACTGGCATGACTGAGCATTTACTATACACTTATTTACTATATACACTTCTATACCTACATAATTAACAAATTAATGAAGTCAAAGTCTGGGTGGAGGGAGAAGCCAAAAGAAATGCTGGCAAATGTATAATTTCAACCCTTTTCGAAATTAGAGGGGAAAAATGATTAAAGATACAACACAACGAAGTTACTAAAAATGTACCTTAGGTATAATGATTTTAAATCTTTCTACATGTGAAGTAGGCAGTAAGAATTCCACTGTAAGAGTCATTGAGGGCACGCATCTGCTTTAGGATGTTAACAAAGAATCATTGCTGAATAAATATGACAACATAAGCCTTTCCAGTGGAAATGAAACGAGCCGTGAATGTCAAACACACCTGAAGTCTTTTGTAAATGTCATGCTAAAGGAGAGTCTGGAGACGTTCACCTCACAATAAATGTATCTTTTGTTTATCTGTAATCCTCTTCAAAGACAATAATTTAGTGACAAATCCTGATGACTTTTACCGCCTGCGATCGTATATAAAAGCCTGTTAAGAGATAAATACTGTGTTTACGGTGTCAGGACACTGGCATCCTCAACCTTAGACAGCTTCTAAAAGCTTGTGTTTGACGTACACGTGGTCGTTACTAAAGAGCTCACATTTTCTGTGATTTATGTTTCATCATCGCCGCTGTCTCATCACATGAATCTGTGCCGATGGTAGATAAGGGGTGAACAATGATAGACAATTAAGCCTCAATGTATCATGGGATATTGTTTACAAAGATCAGAGAAAATGTCAAAGTACACACATCGCTTAAACTGAACCTTCCCTTTTTGGCTTGATGTTTATTCAATGTTTATTAGCACTTAGATGTTGTATTGAATTGCTTTGTGGAATATATTCCACACAACGTGAGAGTCTGCTGTAGAGCCGCCTTAAAAATGTAATTAGCGGCTAATTACATCTTCAACAATGTCATTAGATTATTGTACTAATTACTCTCTCTAAAAAGTATTGCATTATTTGTTTCTAATCACTGTGATGGCTTGGCTGAGGATGAAGATGAGGATGAGGTGATATGCAGCAGATCTAAATACTGCGTAACTTTATTAAATTAAACAAAAGAGCGATAATCCAATGCAAAGAGATAAACGTAACAGTGTGCGACGCACAAACATCCGAGGGATTTTGGCATATTCTTTTCAGCATACTATGCTTAGGGACACATAATCTCACATACTATTGAGGATGGATATGAACATTGGGATGCAGGGTGAGAGAACTGATGATGAAAACAAGGAGCAGGTGTGTGTTAATCAATGAACAAACGAGTAACTATGACAACAGGCAAATCAAAAAGGAAACCGGAAATATTGATTTGAAATTAAAAGTCTTTGAAAATCAAATTGAAAACCCAATAGAACGTGAAAATTACTTTGTAAATCTCATATCAACCCTCGGCCAGTTGAACAATACAAGGATAGACATGAAACTGCTCTTTTAATTCTTTGCTTCTTAATTATTCTTGATCTGACCAAGTATTTAATGGGAGAAGTTTGCATTAAAAACATACATTTCAACATTAGACTATGATTTTGATGTTAAATCCACTATTGTTTAATATAGTCTTCACAGAATAAAATGCAATTACACCAGAAGTAACTGTAATTAAATGAAAGAAAAATTAATGGTAATCTTTTACTTACTTTTCAAAGGAAAACTAATTACAGTAATAATTACTTAGTAATGCATTACACCCAGCATTGGTCACTATAATATATATATATATATATATATATATATATATACACACTACCGGTCAAAAGTTTTAGATCGGTAAGATTTTTAATGTTACCAGTCTTCAGTGTCACATGATCCTTCAGAAATCATTCTAATATGATGATTTGATTTGAAACATTTATGATTATTATCAATGTTGAAAACAGTATTTTACATTCTTATTTCATGATGCTATGATGAATAGAAAGTTCAAAAGAACAGCATTTATCTGAAATCTAAAGCTTTTGTAACATTAAACACGACCGTTCAAAAGTTTGGGGTCAGTAAGAATTGTTTATTTCTTTTTTGGGGGAAATAAATAAAATAAATCAATAGATTTATTCATCAAGGATGAGTTAAACTGATCAAAAGTTACAGTAAAGACATTTATAATGTTAGAAAATATTCTATTTTAAATAAATGCTGTTCTTTTGAACTTTCTATTCATCAAAGAATTTTGAAAAACAAAAATTACATTTTTTTTTCAACATTGAAAATAATAATGAATGTTTTTTGAGCATCAAATCATAATATTAGAATGATTTCTGAAGGATCATGTGACACTGAAGACTGGAGATGCTGAAAATTCAGCTTTCATCTGAGGAATAAATTACACTTTAAAATATATAAAAATAGAAAACAGTCATTTTAAATTGTCATAATATTTCACAATAATACAGTTTTTTTTATTGTTTTTTATCAAATAAATGCCGCCTTGGTGAGCAGAATTTCTTAATTATTTCCTTTTAGACAAACTGAAACTGAAACAGGTTTAAATTCCATGATTTTCTATTAGACCCAGAGAAAAATGCACTTTAAAAAAAATGGCATTGGCATTTCACTTAAACTTAAAATGACGAATGGAACACCCTGCAGTTTTTTGGCATATACATTATAAGTCCACAAGACCGCAAGTGATGTGCTCCCTGTGTGTCTGTACGGCCCAATCTGTTAATTAAAAGGATTTTTCCTTTTAGGAGTAAGTAGACTGTAGGTACATGTGCTGTAAAATAAAGTACAAATCCTCATTTCTATGGTGCATTATGGGACTGAATGAGTGCACTCAATAATGCCCACTATGGTCTACAAATGGCTTTTCCTCAAAAAGGGGTGATTTCAGACCGAGTCTTAGCTTCCAGACAGGCAAATTATACACACCTGTGTGGCGTTACTCTCAGGAGCTGTGTAAAACCAGCCAATCAGACTTGACCTAACAAGATCGAGAAAGTCTCTTCATTTTTGTGTCAAATGTCAAGTCTGGAGCTGTGTCCATAATCGAGTATTCTCTGAGTAGCAGCAACATTTGCAGAGGAACAAAAAATTACATTGGCATTTAACTTTTTTTGTTGCATTAACACCCTTCAGAAACTTAAAATGATGAATGGAACACCCTATCGTTTTTTTGGCGTACATTGAAACGTTAAAATTACTTGCATAATTCAAATGAAAAGAGTAATTCATTTGAAAAATAGTATTAAAAAAACTGGATGGCAGTGTCTGTGTTTAGGGTAAATCAGCATGTCATTAGTTTGATACATGGAGGATGTGTTTGGTCTCTCTGAGGGTCCTGTTGGGTCTATCAGTGTGATCTGTCCTGATGTGGGGAATTGCTCATGACACAGGGTTCTTGTCATGCATGCACTTCCTGATCCCGCTGTGAAGACTCAAATTTCATCATTTAATGTTTTTAGTATTATTATTACTCTTTATTAATATTCATAATCAGTAGTATTATGTATCTGTGTTATAATTTTTATATACATTTATAATCATTTGTAATCATTGTGTTTTGTGAATCATGGAGAAGAGACTTTGGGTGAGTGCGTGTTGAAGTTAGACTGAAATGTATGTGCAGTGTTTTCACCGAGCATAGTATAAGGAGATACATTCATATGTTAATGGAAACCACATGTTTCTCTGGTGATGTACTGTTTTAGTCACATTATAATCATGTGTCTCACATCATGTGTTTTTCTGATAATGCAGTTTTCTGGTCAACATATACAATAACTGATAGTCTTTGTCTATGGCAGAGAGATGCTAATGGTATAAAAACCAAGCCCTTCTGTTCGAAAATCAGGAAGAGATGGAAGAGATGGAAAGGCTGCTGAATCAAGACCTTCGTTTTATCCATTGTCTCTTCTTCCTATGTCTTATATAAAATAAATAAGAGATCTCTTGGCAAAATCACTGGTGTCTGTTTCCATGAAATCAAACAACAGGGGAAAACAAGATTTTTAAATCTACAATTTGGCGTCACAGAACAGGATTTGCATATGCATTGTCTCAATCATTGCTTGCAGGTAAGACTTTTTTTTATTCTTATAAAATAGTTCTAAGTCTGCCTGATGATTAGAGACAGTGACTGAAACTGCTTAAAAGAACTGTGTGATTTCATGTACCAGTATTTTGCCAATGAATATAAGACATAGTAATAAAAATAAAAAAAGTAAAAATAATTCAATTTAATTTGGCTTATTTAAGTTATCTGAAAAGTAAACCTCTAAAGTTATTTGATATGCTGGGATTGAGAAGGATCTTTTTTAGAAAAAAGACCATCTAGTCAAAAATTTGGGAGAATTAGCTGTAAGACGGTAAAACTATTATTTGCTGGTTGTCACTGATTGGTGGTTGGATAATATGGCGAGACTGTTTAAAACGATGGCAGAGTGATCTCTAAAATATATCCAACACACGGAAGATTCGTACTCGAGGCGAGGAGGTGAAACACAAGCAAAGCTCGATTGACATGAGTGGTTAAAGTGTGGCGAGTCTGTTTAAAACGATGGCAGGTAAAACTCTAAAGCACGTTAATACACTGGAGTAATACGAGTTAAAATAGTTAGGATCGCGTGCATTCCAATTTTGACCGTAAAGCTGTTCAAATATTTTGAGGATACTGATCAGAGTAAGCTTGAAGAAAGAAAAAAAAGGAAAAAGAAAACAAGAAATTAATCTGAGAGAAAATCCACAAATATAAAAAAAAAAAAAAAAAAAAATTGTTTTGAGTTAACTGGAACCTAAACAAAATACTGAAAAACATTGAAGTTAACTTTTCTATAAAATTTTCTTTTGTTCTGTAAAGGGAGAAAGAGTGAGGCAGCCCCTCCCTTCAGAATTTGCTCCATACCTTCATGCACACACATACTGTAGTTTGGAGAAGGGAGAGAGAGAGAGAGAAGAAGGGTAGCCTCTGACACACACACACACACACACATACATGCATGCACATATGCATACACACACATACATAGGCTTGCAGTTCTGAGCGCACACACATAATATACAGAGAGAGCGAGAGAGAAGCAGAGTACCATAGCCCCACCCTTAGAGAAACACACTCACAGACACACACATCCCTGCTGTTCTGAGCGGCACAAAGTAACTTTGCAAGATGGCAGAAAGTGACTGTAACAGCAGAACAATTTCGGCTTGGTACCTTGAAAGAAAGAACAAGAAACAAGCTAAGCTTTTGAAAAAAGGACTTGACATAAATGCAAATATGGATGCACAGTTACACTGGTTCGAGTCTCAAAAAGACAAGATAAAATCACAAGCATTTCCAATACTGGCAGCTCATTGGATTGTAAAGCAAGGTGGAATTTGTTGTGATATAAATGGCGGTCCAGTTCCACTTGCTGAAGCAATGAAGCCTCAAATTGAAGCATTTAACAAGTTGAACAAAATCATGTCTATTAAATGTTCAGATGGAGAAAATACAACCTGTGATGATTCATTTGATCCAGATTGGACAAATATAATAACTGAAGCGGAAAGAAAATATTCACAACTACCAGTGAAATCCGCAACCACAGTAACGCCTCCTCCTTATAAACCAATCTATCCAGCTTTGCCTGAACAATATACAAGTTCATCTAAACCTGTGACACAGTCTCAACCTTCGAGATCAAATGGAGGTCCAGTTGACAAGATGTACATTGCATCTGCACAAGCAGCTCCAGTAATAACAAGATCTAAATCAGCCCAGCCAAACCGAGACATGTTGCGATGTACACCAGCTCGTAATTATGGATCTGACTGGGGTGATGAGACAAGAGATGATGACATGATCACAGTTGACAAGATTGGTCCTGAATTTTCTTCACCTGTTGTTAAAAAGGAAGACTTACAATCTGAAATGATGACAGAAGAGAGACCATTCACACCAGGAGAACGTCAAGCTATTCTCACAGCCTTGCCTCCTCTGAAGAGACAAGATCCAAACACAGAGTTTTGGAGAGAATTAGACTCTCTGGTTGAAGCACATCAAATGACATTAAAAGACATACACACCATTGTGAAAGCTAAAATCCCAAGAGACAGATGGGAACGCTTGCCAGCTTCCATAACAACAGCCCAATGGATAAATCTGTGGATTGATGACCAGGGACGACCCCTGGGTCTTTGGCAAGCATTAGATGTGTTTCGAAAAGAAATCCAAGAAATCTTGGGCAGCGGAAAAATTCCTTTCACATTAGTGACATTGATTAAGCAAAAGGATGATGAATCTCCAGATGAATATGCTCTGCGTAAGTGGAATGCTTACGAGAGATGGGCTCTCTGTGCTAAGAAACAACCTGACAGAGATGATGTACAGTTCACTGACACACTTGTGGATGGACTTAGTACAAAATACCAACAAGCCTTATCACTTGGAGTCAATCCAGGTGAGACATATGATCAGATTTTGCAATGGGCTGGGCGCTTAGAGATGGCTATGAGATCAAACAAGGAAGAAGGAAACAAGCCAAATCGAAGAGGAGTGGCAACAGCTCAATACAACATGGACACAAAGAAGAGGATGATTTTCTGCACCAACTGTGGAAAGCGTGGCCACTCAATAAAAGATTGTTGGGCTAAAGGAGGTGGAGCAGAAGGTCAAGGTCCATCATTTAAACAAGTCAGTGCGAAGAAATATGATGAAACCTCTCAAGGGAAGACGTGGACTGAAGCACAAGTCCGTCAGCTCATAGAGGGAATTATGCATCCGCAATAGGAATCAGCGGCCCCCTGTATTAGTAAGAAAAGAGACAATCGCCTTTTCGTCAATGCATTAATAGGGGGCCACCCATGTGACATTTTGGTCGACACAGGAGCGGCGATTTCAATAACAGATTTGAACCTACCTACAACAGATGAAACTATGGAAGTTGAAGGAGTTGGAGGAGGTATCACTAAATTTCGCAAAAGTATACAAGTTCCTTTGCAAATACATGAAGATGAAGTCTTATGGACATCTTTCTGGGTGGGTCCGAATTCACAAGGAAGCCTTATTGGCATGGACATTCTTCCATTGTTGAACATGATCATATTTACTGACAGTCGTCAAATCGCTACAACAGCTGGGATAATACCACACGAAGATCGCACATGTAATTTAACGTCTGTTGGTACAGCAAAACCAATTATCAGAGATTGGGGAAAAGACGGTGTGTGGGGACTTCTGTGCAGTTTATATCCAGATGTTTGGGCTAAACACAAATTGGATTGCGGTAAAGCCAACATTGATCCCGTTGTTATTGAGGGACCGATACATGCCCCTCATAAACAATACCCTATCCGACCTGAAGCGAGACAAGCCGTGGAAGAGATAGTGGCAGACTTGGAAGCTGAAGGAATCATCAGACAAACTTCATCTACCACTAATAGTCCTGTCTGGCCTGTCAAGAAATCGGATAACTCATGGAGATTAACCATCGATTACACAAGACTTAACAGTGTAACACCAAAACCGCATCCTATTGTGGCCAATCCAGCCACCATTCTGAATGATATTCCAGGAAATGCAAGAATTTCCACGGTACTAGATGTACTGTCGGCTTTCTGGTCTATACCTATTGACGAAAGATCTCAAGAGAAATTGGCCTTTACAGTGGGGGCAAAACAGTTTGCCTGGAACCGACTCCCACAAGGGCTAAATTTATCTCCTGTGGTATTCCATAGAACTTTGGATCAGTTCTTAACAGAGCGAAAAGCTGAAATTGAGAGTTCAGGAAGTGTTTGCCTCCAATACGTTGATGACTTGTTGATTGCAAGCCCAGATGAAAACAGCCACATATTTGCTCTAAATGTTGTCCTACAAGCCCTCAAGAAAGGAGGATTCAAAGTCAATCCCGACAAAGCACAGCTGGCCAAAACCAAAGTTATCTACTTGGGCCAAGAAATATCTGTCGAGGGAAGGAGAATGACAACAGAGCGTGTAGAGGCACTACGACAACTTCCAAAACCTCTAACAGTTACAGGAATACGGAAGGTGATGGGACTTTTCAACTACTGTCGCCAGTATATACCTGATTTTGCCAGCATCACTAGCCCCCTCATCGACTTGTATAAGGGAGGAAAGCCTGGAGTGGAACAGATAAATTGGACACCAGAAGCTGAGGAAGCATTTACGTCTATGAAAGAGAAACTGACATCAGCCCCAGCCTTGGGACTCCCTGATGGACGATTACCATTTCATTTGTGGACCAGGGTGGGAAATGAGACCTACTCAGCAGTACTGTGTCAAAAACCTGGTGATCGATACAGACCAGTTGGATACTTTTCCACAAAGATTCCTGTCACAATGATTGGTCAACCACGATGTATACAAGCTCTCGATGGTGCCACATGGGCAGTGGATGCTGTGGAAAATTTGATAGGAGCACAAACTATCATACTGCACACTCCACACAGTATAGTGACGTTGTTGAACAACACAAACATCAAGACCATAACTGACGCAAGAAGAGCAAAATGGGAAGCAACTTTGTTGAACAAGGATTTGAGAGTGGAAATAATCAGAGACACATCCCTTAACCCTGCAACAATGATGCTAGAACCACATGAGGGAACACCACATGAATGTGAAAAACAAGTAGAAGAGGAAAGCCATGGTCCTGTTAATCCAATCCCTCTTGAAAATCCAGATAAGGAGTTATGGGTTGATGGATCCAGTTATTACGTTGATGGAAAACGACATACTGGATGGGCTGTAGTGGAAGCTGATGGAACTGTTGTGAAGAAAGGAGCTCTTCCAGGGCAATTTTCAGCACAAGTAGCTGAGCTCACGGCACTTACAGAAGCTTTTGAACTATCAGAAGGAGATCGAGTCAACATCTACACAGATAGTCGTTATGCTTTTGGCGTGGTCCATGACTATCTTGCTCTGTGGAAAAGACGTGGACTTATTACTAGCAGTGGGAGCGAAATACAACATGCTTCCATAATTCGTCGCTTAATTGCAGCATGTCGCTTACCCAGAGAAGCAGCCGTGATCAAAGTAAAATCACATCAATCTGACAAATCCAAAGAAAGTCAAGGAAACACGGCAGCAGATGCAGCAGCTAGAGAAGCAGCTCTACTACCTCTTACTCCTGTTACCATGGCACAGGAAAACAGCAAAGATAATCCTGAGCGCCATCTTCTGTCATATCAAACAGAGACAGATGAAGAGAAAGAACAATGGATAAAAGCGGGAGCGAAAGAGGATGATCAAGGTATCTGGAGAATTCCAACAGGACAAGTGGTGATGCCTATTGGAACAAGAAGAGAACTAATGCAGCTGTATCATGGGAAAGTGCATGCTGGAGCAAAAGCAATGAAAGCTCAAATCAGTGAGACGTGGTGGTGGCCACGAATGATGAGAGACATTGATGATTACTGTAGAAGATGCTTAATTTGCATGAAAGCAAATGTGGGAAAATCTGTAAAGGTGCGAATGTCACATGCACCCAGACCAACAGGTCCATGGACACACCTCCAAATTGATTTCACAGGACCTTTATCACCCAGTGGAGGGTACCAATACATTCTAGTAATCATGGACAGATTTACTAGGTGGGTGGAAGCATTCCCTACAAGGACTTGCACTGCTGAAGCGGCAGCACGAGTAATGGTGGAAGAAGTTTTTCCTCGCTGGGGTCTTCCATATGAAATTGATTCTGACAATGGAACTCACTTCACTGGAAAACTGATGAAGGAAGCAATGAAATTGATGGGGATCAAACAAAAATGTCACATTCCGTACCATCCGGAAAGCTCTGGTATGGTAGAACGAATGAACAGATCATTGAAAACCGCTCTTACCAAAGCCATTCTGCAAACTGGCCAAGGTTGGCATAAGTTATTACCTGCTATTCTGTGGAACTTGAGAGCAACTCCAAACAGAGTAACAGGACTAACTCCTTTTGAACTGATGACTGGAAGAGCAATGGTTCTACCTCCTGATGCTCCGCCACCTGCGGGAACAGGAGGAGATTCTACTTTGTTCCAAGAGAAGTTACGACGCTATCTCACAATGCTGGACAAAGCTACCAAAGACAATAATAAGAAAGTGCGAGAAGCTCAACAGCAATGGGATGAAAAACATACCACTACTGACATTCCACACATTCCTGAGTTAGGCAGTTTTGTTATGGTCAAACGTATTGCTAGGAAAGGTTTAGAACCTAGATGGGAGGGACCATATGAGATACTCTTAACAATTGATACAAGTGTTTGCCTTAAAGGGAAGGGTGTAGGAACAGATAGATGGTATCATTGGTCACAAGTTAAACCTTGCTTAGTGAATGAACAAAATGATAATGACGGCTTATGGCCTGATATTGAGCACTGTTCATCCATTAGCTTCAAAGATTGGGAATAAAGAAGTGATGTTTAATTATTTCTCTGCTTCCATTTCAGGAATCAAGTTCATTGACATTGATTAGAGATGGTTGTAAGTTATTCTCAATACGAGACATATTGATAAAACCAAGAATGGGAAAATTGGTGTGAAATAGAAGATTTTACACATTCTACACTACATACAAAACACAACCTCACAAACAATGAACACCCGCTTACTGATTTTCTACCCCAAGGGACAGGATCCTTTAACATCAACGTTTATTTTAGTTTGTTGTTTTGGCCAGGAACTTGAGGAGTTAAGTAATTAACGAGTCGAGGCACTGGCAGAAGACTTATTAGCTTTTCTTTCCTTAGATGATTGGGGTTCATTTTTAAATACATACACATAGATGTTAAATGACACATAGTATGCGGGGACATAACATGGGTTGGGGTTCTTTGTTATTTTGTTCTTTGTTTTGTTTTGTTTTCCTTCTTTTCTGTTTCTATTCTTCTGTCTTCTATTCTATTTCTTGGTCTGCTTTTCCTCCTCACTATCACTTCTATAGGTTGGCCACCTGGGAATGATGGTGGAACTGACGGCCGTAGTTCCAGTGGAGGGACTGAAGACTCAAATTTCATCATTTAATGTTTTTAGTATTATTATTACTCTTTATTAATATTCATAATCAGTAGTATTATGTATCTGTGTTATAATTTTTATATACATTTATAATCATTTGTAATCATTGTGTTTTGTGAATCATGGAGAAGAGACTTTGGGTGAGTGCGTGTTGAAGTTAGACTGAAATGTATGTGCAGTGTTTTCACCGAGCATAGTATAAGGAGATACATTCATATGTTAATGGAAACCACATGTTTCTCTGGTGATGTACTGTTTTAGTCACATTATAATCATGTGTCTCACATCATGTGTTTTTCTGATAATGCAGTTTTCTGGTCAACATATACAATAACTGATAGTCTTTGTCTATGGCAGAGAGATGCTAATGGTATAAAAACCAAGCCCTTCTGTTCGAAAATCAGGAAGAGATGGAAGAGATGGAAAGGCTGCTGAATCAAGACCTTCGTTTTATCCATTGTCTCTTCTTCCTATGTCTTATATAAAATAAATAAGAGATCTCTTGGCAAAATCACTGGTGTCTGTTTCCATGAAATCAAACAACAGGGGAAAACAAGATTTTTAAATCTACACGCTGGAAAAAAGTCAAACCCAGCATGACATGTTGCAGCTACACTACTCTGATCAATCCTTTCTAGTGGCACATTTTAAATTCCTACTGAAGTACATATGGAATGTTGACCTTTGATTTGCTTGTTCCCTGATGTAAAATACCCAAACACGGGAGGGAGGGATGGACGGATGGATGGATGGATATATGAATAGAATGAAGGATGAATGGATGGACGGATGGATGGATGGATGGATGGATGGATGGATGGATGGATGGATGGATGGATGGATGGATGGATGGATGGATAGAATGAAGGATGTATGGATGAATAGAATGAAGGATGTATGGATGGACGGATGGATGGATGGACGGACTGATGGATGGATGGATGGATGGATGGATGGATGGATGGATGGATGGATGGATGGATGGATGGATGGATAGAATGAAGGATGTATGGATGAATAGAATGAAGGATGAATGGATGGATGAATAGACGTATATATGAATAGAATGAATGGATGAATGGACGGATATATGAATAGAATGAAGGATGAATGGATGGATGGATGGATGGATGAATAGAATGAAGGATGTATGGATGAATGGATGGACGGATGGGCGGATGGATAGATGAATAGAATGAAGGATGTATGGGTGAATGGATGGACGGATGGATAGATGAATAGAATGAAGGATGAATGGATGAATGGATGGATAGATACAGTATATGAATAGAATGGATGGATGGATGGATGGATGGATGGATGGATGGATGGATGGATGATGGATATATGAATAGACTGAAGGATGAATGGATGGATGGATGGATGGATGATGGATGGATGGATGGATGGATGATGGATAGATGAATAGAATGAAGGATGAATGGATGAATGGATGGATAGATACAGTATATGAATAGAATGAATGGATGGATGGATGGATGGATGGATGGATGGATGGATGGATGATGGATATATGAATAGACTGAAGGATGAATGGATGGATGGATGAATAGAATGAAGGATGAATGGATGGATAGATACAGTATATGAATAGAATGGATGGATGGATGGATGGATGGATGGATGGATGGATGGATGGATGGATGGATGGATGGATGGATGATGGATATATGAATAGAATGAAGGATGAATGGATGGATGGATGGATGAAAGGATTGCCGCGCTGCAGCTGCTCTCTCTGCAGAAGTTTTAGGTTTAAACACCTGATAAACTACTTCAACTCAGATCAATATTTCGTGTCTAATTATTTACTTGTGTGGCAAGTAGCCGAGTAATAAGCGGGATGATGAAACCCCCTTCAGGCTGATGAAGACCTGATCCTGATCACTCCGTCATGGGAGATAACAACCCGCTGGAGGTACATTATCCCTTATACATATATTAGTTTGACGTTGAGTTTTGTTCACTGAGCACGATTCTTCAGAGAAACACACCTTGTATTGGTAGCGACTGGATTTGTTCTCTTGAAGGTTCTTGAAAGGATTTGGGTGGAATTCTTCATCATGTTGATCATCTGTAACTCTGGATGTTGCTGTGACTGGTCTAATAACTCCAGGCTTTGTCTTTGTCTAAGACAGATAAACAAGAATGTTTTTTATTATAAATCAATAATTCCTGCCAATAAAAACAGCCAGCTCTTGTTTATCTGGCGCATATCCTAAATAGAAACATTATTTTTTACAAAATCTCCTCTTCATATCTACTGAACAACGTAATGTAGCAGAAACTGAGGAAAACATTTTAAATGCAAATAAATATGATAATCAAATACATTTCACACACACACACACACACACACACACACACACACACACACACACACACACACACACACACACACACACACACACACACACAATACTTACCAGTGTTTTTTCAGTAGTTGCCAAGGGTTGAAAAGGAGAGCTTGCCTAGAAAAAAAAGATGGCTTTACTCATGACATCTATAAAAGATGCATCTGCATATTCAACATTGTTTTACATTTGACAATAGATTCATGATTAACCTGAAGAACACTTAGAATGAATTAAATAGTTTTCAAAACTAAGTGATTCCAAAATATGTTCTTAATTGTTATAATATTATTTGAAGTGATTTCATATCATATTATTCAGCTCCATGCCTATAATCTTTGAGTTTGTGATATTCCATAAAATCTGTCTATTGGCAAAATCTGTGAAACAATGACAGTAAACAGAGTCTGCAAATCCTGTAATTTGCGTATGACTATGTGCAAAGTGCCCGTGATTTGATTATAATGATAAATCCTGCCAAAAAGAATAGTAGGCTACTAAACTATGTCTTTCTTTATTGTTTAATAGGGGCCGATCGCCAAGACTTGAGAGAATCATTTCTCTCAAAGTCAGAAATGTTAGCCATTAATGTTTTGTGTGTAAATAAAATTTAAATAAAGTGAGACTCAATTTCCACTGTAATGTAGAAACAACATAAAGACAGTATATTTTAAATAGTTGTTTAATAGCATCTTTTTATGAATGAAGGCCAGTATCACTTATATTAATATACTGTAGCTACTGTCTCTATGAAAATGATTTTCCCCTCAAATTTTAAACATTTATTAGGCTTCAAAAAATATAACAACTTTTAATTTAAGTGAACTTAAAACAATCCTCACATACACCCATAATTAATGTCATATTTATTCTGTCCAACAGGTATGAAATGTACAGAAATTGAGATTATCAAACAGTCCGCACTGTATAAATTATAAATTACATATAGATTAATCCTTACTCACTACTCTTTGCTTTCATTTAAGATTTTATTAAACTCATTTAAGACTGTTCTTGTGAGGATCCTCGAAAAAAAGGACATTTGGGCATAAATGTGTGTGTTTTGTTCTGGGTATTGTAGATGTCATATGTAGAGATTATGGTTTATTTTATTTGGCTGTGTTCTGTGTGCGTGTGTATTTTGCACTGTTGTTTTTCTTTTGATTTTCTATGCACATATTACTGTTTGATTGTGACTTAGAATGTTGGCCAACACCCCCTGTACTCTCTTAGCTGTTCGTATGACAGCTGATTAGCAGATGAACAGCTGTTGGTAATTGACGTTAAATCAAAGACGGCTCAAAAGAGTGAAGGAACTGAAACTGTGTGTCTGCTGCCCCGCGAACTCTGTTGTTGCAACTCTGTCCCCACGTTATTGCTGGATTGTTATATTTGTGGCTGCGATCATCGCGCAGATAATTGTCTGCTTGGATTGAAGCCTGAAGTTCTGCTGATGTGCCGGTTCTGCTGTCGACTCGGTGGCTGCCGTGTGTTTTCGTCTCCTCTGTTACGCTGGGATTGCTGTCGTCCTCTGCTGTGTTAATCTAGCTGTCATCCTCTGTTTTGCTGGAATTTCTGCCGTCTTCTGTTGCGCTGGGATTGCTGCTGCCCTCCGCGGTGCTGTCCGAGCCCCGCCTTGTTCGTTCTGGTCCTGTGGTTGAGGAGCGCTGTTCAACGAGACTGGGAGTTAGATTCGTCTGCTCCCAGTTTATGGGTGAGTGACGTTCTATCCCAAGTTATGCTGTCTCGCCTTGTCCGAAGTTAAGATCCACGCCACGGTCTCATCTAAATTAGAGAGCGTCAGTCTGATCCACTGTAGTCATACCATAACTTATATTCACGGATTGTAGTGCTGCAATTGATTAGTGCACGATTGATAGCTGTCTAGTGGGGTTCTGTGCCTATGCTGTGTTTGTTTTCTGTGGAGATACTGGCGGTTTTCTTCCTGTTGTGTGAGTGTTGTGCTGGTGCGTGCGGTGATTGACAGGTGGACTGCTGCGTATACGTCACTGCCTGGCGTGAGACGGACTTGCGCGAGAGCCGAGGGACTGCTTATGGACTGTGCACCTATGGACTTCCAGTGGACTTGAACGTGTTTGTCTGATGTCCAGCTTTTACCTTGATGAATAGTTTTAAAAGCCTGAGTGTGTGTGTGCGCATTAGCACTTTTTTCTATTGAACTAGAGATTATAATAAATATATTTTTTTACTAAATTTGTTGTCTTGGTGAATCTGTTGTGTTGCTCCCACCAAATTAAAAGAACTTGCAGTTATTTAATTAATCGAGTCCCAGCTCTTCAATTGGGTGGCGTAGTCGAGCTACATTGCCTGCATCACATTTTGGCGTAGTCGGCAGGATTTGGTTTGGAGCTTCACATACAGGTTAGCCAAACTACATAACTTTGTTATAACTTTTAGATATATATATATATATATTAGTTGTTTATTATTATTATTATTATTTTATTTTTATTTTTTTTTCTTCTTCTTCTTATTTTATTTATCTGTTTTGAACATGATGATGATGCCAATTTATGCGGGTGCACCCTGGATTCCTAAGTTTAAAGGGGTGGGGGGTGATTTAAAATTCAGTGAGTGGAAAGAACAAATTCAGAGTTTATTGCAGACACGAGAGTTTAATGAGCAGCAAAAAGTCAGTATAGTGTTGGGGGCATTAACAGATGAAGCTAAGCGGGAGGTTTGTGTTTTAGGGGATACAGACCGTGATACTGTAGTAAAAATTTTGAGATATTTAGACACCCTGTATGGAGATCAGGTCCCTGTGGCAAATTTGAGATTACAATTTTTTAGCTGCACACAAACTGCCAGTGAGAGTTTAAGAACTTACGTTCTCAGGTTGCGGGAATTGTTTTGTAGACTAAGGAAGCGAGACCCAGATGGCCCTCTTGATGAAAGTCACCTGCTAGACCAGCTCTTGATGGGACTCCGTAACGCAGAACTGAGGAGTACCATCAGAACCTATGCACGCCGTAATCCAGATGCCACTTTCAACACTGTATTGGAAGAGATCTTGTTGCTGGAAAGTGAACAGCGGCCTGGGGCTGGGCATGAAACTGTAGCGCAGGCTGTGGGTGAGTCCTCTGTTCTTAAATCAGTAACAGGGAAGGATGACTGGGCTGAGACTTTTCGGCGGGAGCTCCTCCAGGAGGTGAGGGGGCAGATGAATGTATTAAGACAAGAAATGACCCGGCAGTTACAACCCGCTGCAGGTGAGCCTATACGATACTCACAATACCCTAATCAGCCGCCACTCAGGAGGAGGTTCCAGTCTTACACACCTAACACCTGGGCTGCAGACGGTAAGCCTATTTGCCGCCAGTGTGGCCGCACTGGACATATTGCCAGGTTCTGTAGACCCCCATCTGAGTCCAATGCTGATTTAAACTAGTTTGTCCTGCTACTGAGGCCCAAGTAGCAGGGAATTTGGAAGAAGCAGGACAAAGGGCTGTATTTGTAGGTGACTGCCCCAAGGTTGAGGTTAAAGTAAATGGTGTGCCCCTAATTGGAGTAATTGACACCGGTTCACAAGTGACGTTAATGCGACAGAGTGTATTCGACCAACACTACCCAGCAGATGCCCTATCATATGGTGTGGCCCCCAATAAATTGACACTCAGAGCGGCTAATGGGTTATCCATCCCTTATCAAGGCTATGTGGTGATGGATTTCGAAATAGGAGGTGCTAATATTTCAGGGAGGGGGGTTGTTATTGTAGCTGATCATTGTCTAACTGCTCCATTACTGATTGGTATGAATGTTATTACAACCTGCTGGCATGACTTACTTAATCGACCAGATGGCCTGAAGACTGTGTTTCAGGATCAAGGGACAAGGAAAGCCTGGACGGGTGCATTTGCTGTGTGCCAACGGACAGCTGTCGTCGGGGGGGAAGATGGATACATGGGGTTTGTACGTCCAGCAAGCCGCAGGGGCCTAACTGTTCCAGCCAGAAGCGAGGTGGTGGTCTGGGGGCGTGCGCGGATGGGCCCGAGGGGGCAGGACTATTGTGGCCTGATTGAAGCGCTGCCTGAGCTAGGGGCTTTTTCTGTGGCAAAGACTGTTGCATTCGTCAAACATGGCCGACTTCCTATTCGTATCCAGAATGTGACCTCTTACCCTGTCTTTATAGGCCGCTACCAGAAGCTGGCGAAAGTGTTTCATGTTGACCGCGCTGATGTTCATGGCCAAACAGATCTAAGCCTGACTGTGCAAGATGATGGAACTGTCGCAGTGGATATTGTGGAGGCTGGAGATGGAGGACCAGTGGAACCACCTGTCGAGGTATTAGGAGATTTACAAGGCAGAGATGACTTGACTGAACAACAGAAGCAAGACTTTAAAGCGCTCCTACAAAGGTGGATCAGGGTGTTTGCCCTCCATGAGGAGGACTTTGGGCATACTGATGCGGTGCAGCACCAAATCCATACTAGCGGTGCGCCCCCAGTAAGAGAAAAATATCGCCCTCTACCACCTATGATGTACCAAGAAATGCGTGCCCTGTTAGCCGATATGTTAGAGAAGAAGGTTATCCAGCCAAGCTCCAGCCCTTGGGCTGCACCCATCGTGATGGTCCGCAAGAAAGACGGCAGTTGGCGCTTTTGCGTTGACTATCGTAAATTGAACGCCCTGACTCATAAAGATGCCTTTCCGCTCCCTCGTATAGAGGAGACTTTAACTTCCCTGACTCAAGCCTCCTGGTTCACCACACTTGACTTAGCCAGTGGTTATTGGCAGGTCGGAGTCGACCCCCAAGACAGACCCAAGACTGCCTTCACCACCCCACTAGGTCTATACGAGTTTCAGAGGATGCCATTTGGCCTCTGCAATGCTCCAGCGACGTTCCAGCGGCTTATGCAGCAATGCTTGAGTGGCCAAATCACTGACTCTGTACTCGTTTATTTGGATGATATCATTGTCTATTCCCCAGATTTTTCCTCCCATTTACGCCATCTGGAGGCTGTCTTTGAGCGATTGCAACACCATGGGCTCAAGCTGAAGGTAGAGAAGTGCCAGCTGCTACGGAGGGAAGTAAGATTCCTGGGCCATGTGGTCACTGGAGAGGGAGTGAAACCAGACCCTACCAAGGTTACTGCTGTGACTGAATGGCCGGCTCCAACGACAATCAAAGAGGTACGTGCTTTCTTGGGCCTAGCAGGTTATTATCGCCGCTTTATTGCCAACTTTGCAAAGATAGCACGCCCCTTGAATGCCCTCTTAATTGGAGCCCCTGCAGATAAGAGAACAGGATCTCGTCAGATCTCTTGGTCCGGTGAGTGTCAACAAGCCTTTGACCGTCTAAAAACTGCTTTAACCGAGGCCCCTATCTTAGCCTATGCTAACTATGCAGAACCTTTTGTGTTATACACTGACGCGAGCCATGCTGGTCTGGGGGCTGTTTTAGCCCAGCTACAGGATGGGCGCGAGCGAGTTGTGGCCTATGCCAGTAGGAGCCTGCATCCTAGTGAGAAGAATGATGCTAATTACAGCTCCTTCAAATTGGAATTGCTAGCTTTAAAGTGGGCCATAGTAGAAAAATTTAAAGATTACCTGATGGGGGCCAAAGTGATTGTTTACACCGATAATAATCCTGTAGCCCACTTGCAGACTGCCCGCCTGGGGGCCACGGAACAAAGGTGGGTAGCCCAACTAGCTGCCTTTGATTACCATGTGAAGTATCGTTCGGGTAGGGAAAATGCTAATGCAGATGCCCTTTCCAGAGTACCTGTCAAAGCCCCTCTAGGTGCTGATGTGACTAACGTGGCAGCAATGGCAGATGTACAATCAACAGAAGGGCTGTCGATGGATGACTGGCGAGCCAAACAGTCTGAGGACAAGGACTTGGACCAAGTGCGGAGGTATGTGGAAAGTGCGAAGTTTCCAATGGGGCAAGAGTGGCGAGCTGCTCCGCTTGGGGTGAAGCAGCTGCTGCAACAGCGGGTAAGGCTGGTGATGCGGGATGGAGTTTTGTGTCGTCGAGTCACTGACTATAACACTCATGAAGTTCGTCTCCAGATTGTCTGCCCTACTCCACAACGCAAAGAGGTGTGGGAGAAACATCATAATGCTGTTGGACACTTGGGCGTGGAGAGAACCATAGGCTGCCTACGTCGACATTTCTTTTGGCCAGGTATGCAGACTCAGGTCCAACAATACCACTCCCTGTGTCCTCGTTGCCAGGTGAAGAAAATGGATGCTGTGCCTAAAGCACCCCTAAAACCCATTACTGTGTCCTTCCCCCTTGAGATCATTGAGCTAGACTTCCTTTCTTTAGGGAGGCCCCATGACCAATATCAAAACATTTTAGTAATGACAGATATGTTCAGCCGCTATGCCTGGGCTATCCCCACAAGAGATCAGACGGCGAGGACTACCGCTAGGGTCCTGTGGCAAGCGGTTATACAGACCTTTGGGTGTCCGATGAGATTCCATTCGGACCAAGGCCCAAATTTCGAATCCCAGCTGGTGGCCGAACTATGTAGCCTTTATGGCATCTCTAAGAGCAGGACCACCCCGTACCACCCCCAGGGAAACGGCATGTGTGAGCGACTTAACCAGACCCTCCTGAGCATGCTGCGGACCTTGGAGGATGAAAAGCAAGGGCGCTGGCCTGAACATCTCCCTGCCCTTGTCCAAGCTTACAATGCCACCTTACACAGCTCAACAGGGTACGCCCCTTCATACCTGATGTTTGGACGGCATGTCCGATTGCCTGTGGATGTAGCCCTGGGCGTAGAGAACCAGCATGCCCGATATAGCTGGGACAGTTGGGTGGGGGAACACCATCAACACCTGTTGTATGCATACTCTTCAGCAGCTAAGTCTATGGGCCAGGCTGCAGAGCAGTATAAAAGACAATATGACCGTAAGGCCAAGTCACTTCCTTTAGCTCTTGGGGAACGGGTGTGGCGAAGGAATAGGCGAGATGGGGGAAGGGGAAAGCTTTGTGGCAAGTGGGACCCAGAGCCTTATGTAGTGGTAGAACAGTTGAATAAAGAGGGTTTAACCTATCGTGTTAAATCTGAGCACACAGGGAAAGAGAGGGTCCTGCATAGGAATTCTCTTAAACCTTGTATTAATCCACCCCAAGGTGCCCTTGTATTGCATCCTGAGCTGCCAGTATCTTCTGTTTGTGAACCCCAACCTCTATATGTACCATGGGTAGACCTGCCTGTTTTAGATGACCCAGGTACTGGTGTGGCCCCTAGGAGGTCTGTCCGTTCAAATATGGGACAGCCCCCAGTGAGATTTAGAGACACGTAGATACTTGATCTCTGTGGTTGTCAGGGACTGCCAACATTAAAGAGTGGGGGGATGTCATATGTAGAGATTATGGTTTATTTTATTTGGCTGTGTTCTGTGTGCGTGTGTATTTTGCACTGTTGTTTTTCTTTTGATTTTCTATGCACATATTACTGTTTGATTGTGACTTAGAATGTTGGGCAACACCCCCTGTACTCTCTTAGCTGTTCGTATGACAGCTGATTAGCAGATGAACAGCTGTTGGTAATTGACGTTAAATCAAAGACGGCTCAAAAGAGTGAAGGAACTGAAACTGTGTGTCTGCTGCCCCGCGAACTCTGTTGTTGCAACTCTGTCCCCACGTTATTGCTGGATTGTTATATTTGTGGCTGCGATCATCGCGCAGATAATTGTCTGCTTGGATTGAAGCCTGAAGTTCTGCTGATGTGCCGGTTCTGCTGTCGACTCGGTGGCTGCCGTGTGTTTTCGTCTCCTCTGTTACGCTGGGATTGCTGTCGTCCTCTGCTGTGTTAATCTAGCTGTCATCCTCTGTTTTGCTGGAATTTCTGCCGTCTTCTGTTGCGCTGGGATTGCTGCTGCCCTCCGCGGTGCTGTCCGAGCCCCGCCTTGTTCGTTCTGGTCCTGTGGTTGAGGAGCGCTGTTCAACGAGACTGGGAGTTAGATTCGTCTGCTCCCAGTTTATGGGTGAGTGACGTTCTATCCCAAGTTATGCTGTCTCGCCTTGTCCGAAGTTAAGATCCACGCCACGGTCTCATCTAAATTAGAGAGCGTCAGTCTGATCCACTGTAGTCATACCATAACTTATATTCACGGATTGTAGTGCTGCAATTGATTAGTGCACGATTGATAGCTGTCTAGTGGGGTTCTGTGCCTATGCTGTGTTTGTTTTCTGTGGAGATACTGGCGGTTTTCTTCCTGTTGTGTGAGTGTTGTGCTGGTGCGTGCGGTGATTGACAGGTGGACTGCTGCGTATACGTCACTGCCTGGCGTGAGACGGACTTGCGCGAGAGCCGAGGGACTGCTTATGGACTGTGCACCTATGGACTTCCAGTGGACTTGAACGTGTTTGTCTGATGTCCAGCTTTTACCTTGATGAATAGTTTTAAAAGCCTGAGTGTGTGTGTGCGCATTAGCACTTTTTTCTATTGAACTAGAGATTATAATAAATATATTTTTTTACTAAATTTGTTGTCTTGGTGAATCTGTTGTGTTGCTCCCACCAAATTAAAAGAACTTGCAGTTATTTAATTAATAGAGTCCCAGCTCTTCAATTGGGTGGCGTAGTCGAGCTACATTGCCTGCATCACATATATTGTTCCTTCAAGCGCGAAAGAGAATTTGATATTGGCGCGCGTCTTTCTGTGTGTCCTGTGTGTGTGCGTGTGTGTGTGCGCGTGTGTGTGTGTGTGTGTGTGTGTGTGTGTGTGTGTGTGTGTGTGTGTGTGTGTGTGTGTGTGTGTGTGTGTGTGTGTGTGTGTGTGTGTGTGTGTGTGTGTGTGTGTCAGGAGGACATTCAGTGACAGCACGTTCTCTTTTGTCTTCTCCCGCATGAATGGTTTAAAAGCATTTGCATGAATAAGAGCGTGATCCATCAGGAATAGCGCTAGCTAAAGAATGACAGAACAAACGGATGCTGCGTTAATTGCGTTAAATATTTTAACACGTTAAAGCTGGACAAAAATGAATCGCATGCGTTATATTAACGTTGTCATAGCCTACATGTCATACAGTGCTGACAGAAAATGCTGCGGTTTAAAGTGGACTCGTTTTCATGGTTGGCCAACACAGATAATTTTTTTTTTTTTGTAGGTTACACAGAATGTTGTACATTAAATGTTTAGCTAACAGTCTGAAGTTACCTAGCAGCAGTGTATGTTAACATTAGCTCAGTCAACGTAAGGCTAAACAGGTGTAGACAGAAAATATGATTATCCTGACCTGAACTAGCAGTGTGATGGCCAGTGTGCAGTGTGAGAGGGGGAGTGGCCAGTGCCAGTGTGCAGTGTGAGAGGGGGAGTGGCCAGTGTCAGTGTGAGAGGGGGAGTGGCCAGTGCCAGTGTCAGTGTGAGAGGGGGAGTGGCCAGTGCCAGTGTGCAGTGTGAGAGGGGGAGTGGCCAGTGTCAGTGTGAGAGGGGGAGTGGCCAATGTGCAGTGTGAAAGGGGGAGTGGTCAGTGTCAGTGTGAGAGGGGGAGTGGTCAGTGTCAGTGTGAGAGGGGGAGTGGCCAGTGTGCAGTGTGAGAGGGGGAGTGGCCAGTGTCAGTGTGAGAGGGGGAGTGGCCAATGTGCAGTGTGAAAGGGGGAGTGGTCAGTGTCAGTGTGAGAGGGGGAGTGGTCAGTGTCAGTGTGAGAGGGGGAGTAGCCAGTGTGCAGTGTGAGAGGGGGAGTGGCCAGTGTGCAGTGTGAGAGGGGGAGTGGCCAGTGTGCAGTGTGAGAGGGGGAGTGGTCAGTTTCAGTGTGAGAGGGGGAGTGGCCAGTGTGCAGTGTGAGAGGGGGAGTGGCCAGTGTCAGTTTGAGAGGGGGAGTGGCCAGTGTGCAGTGTGAGAGGGGGAGTAGCCAGTGTGCAGTGTGAGAGGGGGAGTGTGCAGTGTGAGAGGGGGAGTGGCCAGTGCCAGTCTGCAGTGTGAGAGGGGGAGTGGCCAGAGTGCAGTGTGAGAGGGGGAGTGGCCAGTGTGAGAGGGGGAGTGGCCGCGGTATTACCGAGATATTTAACGATATCTTTTGCATTTCTAATCCAAACAACGTCAAACTTGGCTCTTACTCGTGCCCGTAGCGAGACACCTGTCAAGTTTGAAATCCATTGGACTAACGGTTCGAGAGATATGCGTATAACAGGCACACACAGACAGACAGACAGAAAGACAGACTTTCCTGTAATTTATAGAAAGATAAGAAAATCGTATAAGCGAGATAAAATTCTGCTCTCAGAGTGTAAACAGGGTCTAAAATACCATTATTATAAATTGAATACTTCAGTAAAGGTCAGAATACCTGCATTCTCAAGTAAATGAAAATCCTCTGGCAATAGAAGAAGGGTTCAGTTAATGGGTCAACTGCTGTAACGTGTACACACTTTATATTCATAGGCATAATGCAGCAGCATGTGGGCAATACAGGCTGAACTGTGTGATTGGATCTGACTGAATAACAGACATTTACTCTGATTACCAGTGTTTCTACTGGTGGGTTGAGACCCCAAAATGACTCTCGGTTCTGTTCTGACGGGGAACAGCAGGGAAAATAGGCTTGTCAACATTTGGAAGATGAAAATGCTTCCCATGTCTTTTTTTTTTTCTATGCATCCAATAAGTTTTCTATACTTCTGTAGGATAAACAGTTGGATCTAAAATCTAGGTGTGAAATCTGGGTCTTTGATTGGCTTGTGTGCTCAGATTCACGATAGTAGAATTGAATAAAAATAATAAAATTGACAAAAATGTGTTATCAAAGTCTTACAGTAGCAATGTTTCTAGAGCTCTGAGATTGCATTTTAATGTGAAGGACTGCAAAATAAGAATATTTCCAGGACTAACACTTCTATAATTCATGATTTGTCAGATTTGCCTTCTCAGAAGCCTGAGTGTAAAATATGTACAAAGATCAGTGGAAATACTCACATATCTTGTTTCCCGACCCAATAGTTTTGGTGATGGTGATGACGTCTGTGACTTTAGAAATTCAGAATAAAAGAGAAAAGAATGATTTATGCACACATTTTCAACACAAGTACAGTGAATATAATCAAATTGGAAAGCTGGGTTTGAACAGCAGGGGCTGAAAGTGTTAGTCAGAGTGGATGATCCAATTCTTCATCTTATATTGCTAACAGACGTATTCTTTGAAAATAATCAGGAAAATGTAGCTCTTACAAATGACAATTTATTTTCTTTTTTATTTGATTTTATATTTTTTCTACTTTTTTTTTATAACTCATAGTTAAAGTCAACGTCAAAGATTATACACATAAACAAGAAAAATATTTTATTCCTAGACTCATTTATGATCTGATTGAACGTGATTTTGTTGTGAATAATCAAAATGAAGATGAGTTAATTCCCAGTGTCAATATCTAATTACATACCCTTGATGTCTCCACTGCCAAAGACTGCATAGTGGCTTTGTTCACATGGCCTGATTGATGCTGGGGGAAAAAATAGATTAAAACATGAAAATCGGTAGATAAAAGGAATATTGTTAAGGTCTGCTCTGAGCAGAGTGTGTTACGATGGCAGCTCACTTCTTGGATTGAGTCCTCGAGGACTTCATCAATGGTGGCGTACAGGTCTGCAGACTGCTGACGGAGCTGCGCAGGAGAGCACATCTGCACACACACATTCACTTTCACACATCAGTCACACTAAGACAAAAGCTGACGCTACAGTGCATCACAGGACTGGTACATGCAATATCAGAATGTAGTTCATTTTGCTGGACATTTCACCAAAATAAAAATATACAGTACTGTGCAAAAGTCTTAGGCATGTTAATACTGACAATTCCTACTGACACACTACAGCAAAAGATATAAATAACTGACTTAAAACCATTTTTTTTGGGGGGGGGGGGGGGGGGATGTGTATTAACATGCCTAAGACTTTTGCATAGTACTATATGTTATATATTAAACAGAGATGCATATTTGTGGAAAGTCCAGAGAGTTAAATACTTATTTGTTATTGGTACTTCATCTCATTTTATTATTTATTCCATTTAATTAATGGATTATTGATGCAAAATTATCAGTGCAAAGATGCATGTCAAGGTTCTAAAAGTCATTTATAAAAATGATAGTTTGTGCTGATCTTTATTTGGGGCACATCCTAGTCTCTCATTATGTATTTTCACACGTAAAATAATGTAAAGCATTATTGCCCACTGAAATATAGAGTTATATAGCAAAATATCTACAGGTTCTACCGGCCAGCACATGGTATACTGTTATACCCAGTGAATTCAGGTGTTCGTGTCTCATTCTACCTCTTCATGAGGGTCCTCCCAAGAATAGTTGTCTGCAGGGTTGAGCGACGCCTCTTTCTTGTTGACATCTTCATCTATAGCCTTCAGCAGGGACAAAATGATGAAGCTTTAATCTTTTAATGATGCAATATATTCTTGACCTTAGCAAGTGGGTAGGAGGAGGTTTTAGAAGCTACTAAATCCCAAAGATGTGAGTCTGCTCGCGTCTTATATTGATTATCCCACTATTTTCTGACCCTGTTCAGTACATTTTGACCTCTCCTATAATGTCTAATGTTCTGTTAAGGGTCCCTTTGATAGCTTATGAAAAAATCCATTCTGCTGTCCATGAACGAAAAAAAAAATAATGATTAAATTTCAACCTCTTTAACGACAATACAATTGCATGGAATCCAAATATAACACTGATTCAATGGCTTAAATTGACACTGAATGAGATCCATTTATGAATTGCACTAAATAATAGCTGTCATTTAGAGTAATTAGATAAAGCAGCTCACCTGCTGTTCCAGGAGTAGAGTATTTGTAGGAATAGCAGCGAGCGCCTTGTAGGTGGATTTGATCCTGCGTGTCTTTTTTTAGGAAAGAATGGTTGAGAAGTCATAAAAAGTCAAAAGCAGAATTAAACAACATAATATACAGTCCCCGTGCTAAGCAAGGTGGTATATGAGTAAATCATGAAACAGTCATATCACAATATTGTTGTTTTTGCATGGAAAAAGTTATCAATAATAAATAGCCATGTGGTTATTTCTCCTTATTGGGGGGATGAATTCATATCCATGAATTTATTATTAAATATATATGTATAAAAAAAGCCAATATACCCATGCATGTGACTGCAGATCAACTTAAACATCACCATCAGGTCAGAATATCTCAGTCTGCATTCGTGTTATGTGGAAAAAGCTTAAAACCGTACTCCCCAGAGATAGCCGTGCAAACATCTCTACTGTGGTATACCATGCGTGTATTGTTCGAACCAAGGGCACCGGCAAACACGAAACATGCAAAACTTGCCCTTTGCTAAAGATTTACTGCTTTTGCAAGAGTATGATGCATATCATGTTTCCCAGCAATGCGGGAGGCATGTCACTGCTGGAATGAGTGCCACTTATCAGTGGTAGGGCATGCAAGTAGCTTGCAGGTAACAGCGAAAGGCCATGCACTGTACCTTTCTATTTTTACAGTCCCCATCTGCGCAGTCTGGTGTGCTTCCCCATAGGGATGGAGAGGGTGATGAACAGAAAGAGTATGAGGGAGAGGGGGAAAGTTGACGGCTCGGGACCGCCGGGGAGGGCGAGAGGGCATAGCGATCTGGGGTGGAGGACCGGGAGCTTGGGTGGACGGGAGGACAAGCAGGAGAGGCTGGAGGTGTGTAGGACAGGCGGGCGAGACCCATGGGTCTAGGAGAAGGAGACAGCCTAAAATCCGGGGATGATAGGTGCACTCTTTCCACGTCATTTATGCGAGCATTTTGGAAAAGAGTACTTTGTTTATTCTCTTTGTTGCTTATAACGGGAGATATGGAATTACTGTGTGATTCGAAAGTGTGTTTCAGAGTAGGAGATGAAGATTTACATGAACTCAGAGTGGGTTTTGGTACAGAGGAGTCTAAATTGTCAGATGATCTTCCTATGTGTTTCAGATATGGTTCATTGGAGAGCTCAGATGATTTCTGACTCTGTTTCAGTGGCAATGAATATTTTGGCCTATCATGGGGTTTTGTTTCATCATTATGTATTAAAGATTCGCCTGACTTATATGGATCCATAGATACAGGACAATCCCCTGACACTGATGGATTTTTATGGTTCTCATTGCTGGAACATGACAGATAGCTTAATTTAGGAGATCTCGTGCATGAGTTGGAGCTACACAAAAGAGAGCTAGGAACAGTCGGCAAACGGTTTCCCTTGGGACCTGATTTAGACAGGTGAGCATTGGCAGCCTGGACTGCAGGTGAGCTTGGCGAAGAGATGTGATTTGTAGGTAAGATGACGCTACTAGTACTGGTGAAATGTCTGCATGAGCCAGGTCTTTCTGGTGGTTTCATGAGTGGGGATTCGTCAGGTGCCTTAACCAGCTCTTGTTTCCAAATCTGTGGCTTTGAAATCTGAAAAGACTTTGTATCTATAGAGGTACAAGACTTTGCTTTGGACACGTTCATTGGTGCGACAGAAGAGGCAGCTGAGCACGCTAAACAGGAGGACATGTTAACTGGACTGATGGGCCAGCAGGGCGTGTAAGGTCTTTGAGATGAAGAGGACAGGACAGGTAGACGGCCTTTCCTGAGGATTGCCGTTAGCAGGGAGAGTTGGGTTGGAGGAGTTCTGTGCCGGGCACGGGGCGAAAGAGGACAGGGTGAGGCTGTACGACTGTCACAGGGTGTACCGCAAACAGATGACATCTGTAGCAAACTGGAGCCCGGAGCCAAAGAGAGCCGCTTGATTCTCACCACAGAGGGTGTGAAAGTCCCTGACCGCACAGACGAACACGGGGAAACTGTGCGACTAAAGGGACTCGGAGAACCGTCTCGTGAGAACATGTGGAGCGCAGACCAGCTCCTCTCCTTGTCCCAGCCCTCGGAGAGAATCGACTCCTTGGAAGAAGCAGGGGATGTGAGGAAATCCATGGAGCTGGCAGGGCTAAGGACCTCCTCTCTCTGGGACGCGCTATTTAAAAACAGACCTGAGCTGACCTCAGCAGTGTTGTGAAATCCTAGATGAGAAATGCCAGGGTGTTTGTTAACAGTGGTTTCCATGGCAGGGGTTATGCTACCGAATTCAGCGTGAGGACCAACTAGGGTGGTGGGTGGTTTAAGGGTTACATTGTCACTTGACTGAATCTGAGAAAGAAAGAAAATTACAGAGCCATAAACAGAACTCATTTGGGTATTGCAATGATGATTAATCAGTGTTTTCTGCAAACTGTTTATTAACAGGCCTGATTGCCCATTACAGTATAACTCATTATTAGAAGTCTATGTAGACATTAAAATGTGGTCCACTTGTGGTCCATTGAGAGGCACTTGTTGTCCAATGAGAGGCACTTGTTGCCCAATTAGAGGCACTTGTTGCCCAATGAGAATTTAGTGAAGTCGATTCAATTGTTCTTTCATAAATCCAATCTCAAATGGCAAGCTGGTAATTTCAGCACCAAATGCATGATGGTTTATATGTTTAAGTGACACTTACTGGATATGCCATTGGCGAGAGAAGTCTTGGAAACATGTTTAAAAACATTATTTTTAAGCTTCTGATAAACACTAGTGGCACAGACTAATTAGACACAATAAACGCACCTATCCATCAATTGCTCGGCCAGAACTTTATCTACTGTGTAAGCACGCTAATGTGTGTGTTTAATTAACAGGGGACTGCAACACAGAAAGCAGCCGTGTGTGATCAGTATACTCATTATCATGATGTCTCCCATTAGAGCCGGCTAAAAGATATTAAGGATTCGTCCCAAAGCAACTTGAACATTGTACTCTACAAACAGTCCTTCATCTTTAAATTACTACTTGGAAAGTCACTGCTTCAATATCTTGTTTTCTTGTCAATCATTCTGTCACAGCGTATTAAGTATATACAATTGTGGCATTTTTAAAGAAGGTTCAGCAGTTAAAGAAGTTAAAGAACAAAATTTGGTAACACTTTACAATAAGGTTTATTAGTTAACATTAGTTTATGTATTAACTAACATGAACTAACAATGATCAATACATTTGTTGCTGTATTTGTTCATCTTTGTTAATGTTAGGTAATAAAAATACAGCCGTTCATTGTCTGTTCATGTTAGTTCACAGTGCATTAACTAATGTTAACAAATACAACCTTTGATTTTAATAATGTATTATGTAATAAATGCTTTAGAAGTATTGTTCATTCTTAGTTCATGTTAACTAAGGTAGTTAACTAATGTTAACTAATGAACCTTATTGTAAAGTGTTAGCTTAAAAATGTCATGAGGAATTTGCGTTTGCCCCTCTGACAGAATATACCACAATACTAACCTCACTTTTAGTGGTGTTCTTTAGCGTTTCTCCCAGCTCTTCAGGGTCTTGGACGTAAATAACCTCAGCCTTGTAGACACCCTCCTCCGCCATGCTCTTCTCAAAGTCCCCTGGCTCTCGTGAGGTCTGACATTGGAAAAGGAAATGTTACTAAGAGACTCCAAACCTGAAATGGCAGCTGTGACCAAAGCTACACATGGCTATTTCTAGCTTCTGAGCATCTTGACGATATAAGAGAGTCAGTGAATGCATTTATGTGTGCGTGTGTTTCCCGTTCCAGCTCGGACATCTTTTTACCAGAAGTCCATGTCCCTCATGTATTGCTCACATGCAAGAACGCATGACACACCCTGATTGTGTAAGCCCTTCAGCAAATGCCTTCTGCAGTCTCCCTTTAACACAAACATAGGTCATCTTCTCCTAAGGGACTCTGGGAATCACTGAAGTCTCTGATTTCAGATTTGAGAAGTATTTGCTAATTAAAGGAACAGTTCACTCAAATATGACTGTCCCTAACACACACAATGTTATTAAGATCAAAGCAAAGCGTTACTGCAAAAAAAAAAGATTGTGAATTTTTTATCTAAATGTGAAAAATATTTGAGAGCTTCAGTAGAGGTAACAATTTGTGAATTATGACTTAAATTTGGGTCTGTTCCTCCAAAAAAGCTTCTACAGAATACAAATAGCACAGATGTCATTAGCTGATTTTATGATACTTATGTAGTGCTTGAATCATCATAAATTAGGTATCATTTGAAAGCTTATGAACTCAAAATTCATCCTGTAAAAAACGTTTTGAAATTGAATGTTGTGTTACCATGGAAACGGTACTCTAATTTATTTTAGCTGGCTCCTCCCCTAGTGGGCGGTGTCAACTTTTATATTACAAAATGTATTTTAACTACTTTATAATCAAAACTTTTTCAAATCTTGACAAAACACCGTTGGAAAGGTCTGAGTCTGGTTCCATATTTTGTGATAGAAGTGATATTTGGACAGAAATGTATTAATTTGTTACAGGAAAATGCATCAAAACAAAATTCAATGCAATGGGTGTGTCACCCGGTGGCTATTTGTAGTACAGTGTCTAAGCAAAATCTCATAGGAACTTACATTTTTATGATATGAACTTTAAATTTGGAACACAACTTGGTTAGACATATGGCTTTGATTTATAGTAATTTTAAAGTAAAAATATTTTTGTAAAATATATATATATATATTATATAAAATAAATATTTAGTACAGTGAATTTGATTTACAGTCAATTTAAACTTCCATAACTTTTTCATAATTTCATTTTATGAGGTGCTTTCACTTCAGCAATAATCTGCTGATTGTCTTCTTTAAAACAAGACCAAAGTCTGGATAGTGCATTTTCATGTCTATTCTCAAAAAGGGGGGTGACAGTTAAGTGGTTAAACCCATGTTCACTACGGACTATCATTGTATACAAAGAGCTGGATTATTTAAAATTCTTCAAAACATTCATGTTCCATGGAAAAAAATGTTTTTGATTGACACAGTGTGGCATTCATTTACAGGAACCAAACTGAGCCATCTCAAGAGTATTTCTCACCTGGTTTGGTCTGCCTGCCTGAAGCACCTTTTTCCAGATCCTGTTCTCCACGGGCAGTCTTTTTAGAAGTGGCACAAAGGTGAAAGACTTGAGCTTGGTTGCAAATACAGTGGTGACCTGTAAAAACAGACATAAGATCAAAGTAATTTCAGGGAAACAGTGTGAAGCCAATGAAAACAGCAGAGAGCCATCAAGCCTCTGTCTGCACCAACAAACGATAGAAACAAAGCAAGCGCTGTCTCCAGATGAGTGAAATGTTTCATCCTCATTTTGTCTGATTGGAGCATTCAGTGCTACAAAAACTGAAAACTGAAGAAAAAAAAATGAAACACAAATCAAGAGCTGTGATTATAAAATCATGCTACAGCCATTTATACCACTTCATTTTGCAATCACACCTTTTCTGGATTTCGGTTGATCATTTAGCAGCTCCTGAGGATGAAATAAGTGCCTGTCTTGCTAATAGTGACAAAGTACTTGAAAAAATGATGACATTTTTGAGATGACAAGAGTTTGACATACTTCATTTCTGACAAAATTTTAAATGAGTAAAAAACGCTTGCATAGCACATTTGCATCCTAATCCAAAATTGTCTGAACAGAGTAACTTTAATGGAAGTGTTTTACCTTCTGCTGACTCGACATGAAGCGATTGGAGGATTATAATGTGTGGTCTCACAGATTGCTTTCAAGCTGTTGTATATTCATTGGAATGCAGAAACAACAGAGGGTCCATTCAGCGTATAAATGTAGGCGTCAGGGACGGCCCTTTCCTGCTCGCATTTTAAAATCGGACAATTAACGATTGTTGGCTTGCTCTCTTGACATGCGTATGATTACTAGCAGATGTCATAATTATCTGATTTAAAGCACATACATCTACTTATTCTTTATTATTAATATTGCGTTGTTACTAAAACTATGCTTTTTTTTGTTGTTGTTGTTGTTGTTGTGAAGGATTTCCCATGCATCCTGGACTCTTGTTGTCTCTTAATCTTTCACAATCCAATCAAACTCATGAATACAAAAACAATGCATGAATTTCTTGAATAATCTAATGTTTCTTGTCTGCTTAACCAATATGTAAACTGACAAACCATTTTGTTGCATTTTTATGTTGTGTTTAGGGGTTCATTTGAAAAACATTACAGGCCAATAAATAATGATGCAGGTGGAAAAAAATCAATAAATGATACATCATCAATAGCGGGTCCCTTTCATTAGTTAGGACAGATTGCTTTTGCAAGAGGCTCACAAGCCTTAAAGCTGACCATCAATTAACCGCCTAAAATCCATTCACTGACCGCCTCATGCATATTGTGCACAAACTGCAAAGATTTTTCTCGATCTGGCAAGCTCTTATCTGATTGGCTGGCTTTGTCTGCCTAGCAAACATTATGTGTTTACATGATAATTGTGCTTACAAGATACAAGCTTTTTTGAAGATGAAATGATCACTAGTTTGCGACTGCCTTGTAAGTGGCATCAAATCCTTGAGATTTTCAAGTTCACTGTAAATAATGTTATTTTTGTTCTTTATTGTGTTCTTTATTTGATTATGACATTCACATCTTCTTGGGATTGTAATTAAAGTGTGTAATCATGATTTATTAATCTCAGAGCTGGTTGGTTTGGTTTATGGTGTAGAACTCTTTACTGAAGAATCTTTCCAGTTGTGAAAATGAATGGGGGAAAATATTTCCAGAAACAAGAGCTCTAAAAAAAGTGAAAGTTATATTCTCTGTTGTGGCTCCCATCAAAACACTGTGATCTCAACATGTGAAAGTGCGAGTTATTTTTGTCCTGTGATCCTACACAACAATTCCGGCCCTTAAGCCATGTTCCAACTACACAGTTATGACACTTTTCTTCTTTCTGTCCCTGTTTGGCTGTTTCATCATCTATATCTTCTCTTTTCATTGATATTCCTGTTAAGAGCTTTGGAATGAGATAAAAAAAATAAAAAAATAAAAAATCCCTGAAGCATTAATAAGAGCCCTTGAACACATGCATAACATTATTTTCACAATCTCGATTAGATGCTGTCACGGTCAGGTTGCAGCAGAGATTAAACAGGATCGAAGTTCAGCAGGTTTATTAAAAAAACAAACTCAAACTTTACAAAACAGAATCTCAGGACCAAGAACAGAACAGAACAGAAAACTTAACAGTACGTAGACCTGACAAAAACCTGAAAGAAACTCAAGGCTTAAATAGACAACAACTGAGGAGCTAATAAACAAGACACACCTGACCAGAACCAACAATCAATTAGAAACCACAGGGAACTATTAACAGACTGAAAACCAGGGTTAGCCCTAGCCCTAGTTAGGTTTAACCCTAAGCCGCATAAGCCTAACCCTATAGAAATAGACATAAGCAAAAGAGATCAAAAACAAACTCTAAAGTGA
The DNA here is from genome assembly GCF_965113295.1 of Leuciscus leuciscus. NCBI lineage: Eukaryota > Metazoa > Chordata > Actinopteri > Cypriniformes > Leuciscidae > Leuciscus > Leuciscus leuciscus. The sequence goes on from NC_138746.1 coordinate 34,511,604, forward strand.
ACAAACAAACACAAACCATAACAGATACTGTATATGGAAGATTATACAACATATCTGGTTCTTTAATCTCATGAGCACAGAGACATTCTGATATTTTGTATAAATGAAATATTATATATTCTGTGACTTGGCTAAGTTAAATTATGTACTGAACATGTCTCTGTTCAATTTGGCAGAATACCTTTGATAAAAGTGTAGGCTAATTCCTAATGTTTTATTCCTATTTTATTCAGCATTATGCATTAAAGAACAACCTATTATGTTTTTTATAACATTTTCAGATTTTTTTGTAATGTTGCTGTTTGAGCGTGAAAATTATGTTACGAAGCACAAAGTACACGATATTCCTCATTTAAATAATTACCGGGGCGGGAATAAAGGGGTGGGGCCTGGTTGAGTTAGTTAGTTAGTAGTGGCAGTGTCTGAAATCACCTACTCTCTTGAGTAGGCACTTATTTTGAATAAGTATTTACTTCATGGCCGCAAAAAAAAAAAAAGCATGTTCTATATACTAGGCATGTGTGTAGTATTTATTATTTATTTGTTTATTTGTCAGGGACAATGCAAAAGAGACACATTATAACAGGTTACAATAACTTGAACAGATGTGTTGCATATAGGGTTTCTAGCTGAAGCTAATTTGCAACCCCTGTCCCTGGTTAGGCTACATACATCACCATTACCAAGAAAACAGAAACAAACACCAGAAACAACAATAAAAAATAAAAAAAAACACAACATTATATACATATATCTGTGTGTGTGTGTGTGTGTGTGTGTGTGTGTGTGTGTGTGTGTGTGTGTGTGTGTGTGTGTGTGTGTGTGTGTGTGTGTGTGTGTGTGTGTGTGTGTGTGTGTGTGTGTGGGCGCGCGTCTATCTCTCTATCCGTATGTACATGTCCATTTATAAGTGCGTCTGCACAGTGACATAATCAGTGATCACAGATTTGGTTTTGTTTCAGCCAGTGTTTCACCTTTTCATTAAACGGTTTCCGATTGGTTTGTGGTTTTATTTCTGTTGGTAGGGCATTCCAAAAATGTATCCCTTTTACAGAAAAAGATGACTGACCGAAAGTGGTTTTGCGCTGTGCCACCCTGCAGTTGCCATTTGCTGATCCCCTAGTGGTGATTCTATTAGTATTTGTTTTTGTCACATATGGACAAAGTACAGCTGGTGCGAGATTATTCACACATTTAAAAATCTATTTGATAAAAGAGAACTTAATAAAACTATCATAACTAAGCAAATTATACTTTTTCAGTATTATACAATGATGCCATTTCGTTTGTTTTTGATCCATTATTTTCAATGCTTGTTTATATAGTGAAATAATGGGTTTAACAGTTGACTGTGAAGCCTGGCTCCATACAGTAACACAATAAGAAAGATGGGAAAATATCATGGCATGCATAAACAGTTGGGCTGCCTTGAGGGGTATGTAATATGAATGAATGTATGAATGTAATCTGGACGTACTACATCCGCCATGTTGTTGTTATCATGTGACCTTCCAGCGTCAGTTGCGTCGCTTCACTGTCATTCGTAAATCATCTCCTGTGGCCTCATGGGATAGTAAAGTGTCCATCATACGCGCACTAGAGAATCTCGCCGGAAGAAGTAGATCATCCGGGTATTAGTGCTCTTTTATGAGTACTGTGAATTCAGACATACTTCTTTTGTTACAGCCAGTGTGTTGAAACTCGCAGTTATGGTAAGGTGCGTGACATTTCCCAAACACACTCGAAGTCGAAACGCTGTTGAAAGGGGATTGGACTGAGCAACACAACACACTTGTAGCCAATCAGTAGGGCGTGTCACTCATGATGAGGGAGGAGAGAGAGCTAATCAGCAGTAGGGGGCGTGTCCATTCATGATGAGGGAGGAAAGAGAGCCAATCAGCAGTAGGGGGCGTGTCCACTCATGATGAGGGAGGAGAGAGAACCAATCAGCAGTAGGGGGCATCACTCATAATGAGAGAGGAGAGAGAACCAATCAGCAGTAGGAGGCATGTCCACTCATGATGAGAGAGGAGAGAGAACCAATCAGCAGTAGGGGACATGTCCACTCATGATGAGGGAGGAGAGAGAGCCAATCAGCAGTAGGGGGCATCACTCATAATGAGAGAGGAGAGAGAACCAATCAGCAGTAGGGGGCATCACTCATAATGAGAGAGGAGAGAGAACCAATCAGCAGTAGGAGGCATGTCCACTCATGATGAGAGAGGAGAGAGAACCAATCAGCAGTAGGGGACATGTCCACTCATGATGAGGGAGGAGAGAGAGCCAATCAGCAGTAGGGGACATGTCCACTCATGATGAGGGAGGAGAGAGAGCCAATCAGCAGTAGGGGGCATCACTCATAATGAGAGAGGAGAGAGAACCAATCAGCAGTAGGAGGCGTGTCCACTCATGATGAGAGAGGAGAGAGAACCAATCATCAGTAGGAGGCATGTCCACTCATGATGAGAGAGGAGAGAGAACCAGTCAGCAGTAGGGGGCGTGTCCATAGGTTAAATTGGGCCGGAGCGCACCGGAGCGCAGCTCCGCCTCCTCGGGTCCACAACACACCATGCCGGAGCTCAGCTCCGTCTCCTTCAGCACCAAATATTGTTATTCATGGCAATACATGGCATATGAGACTAAATAATTAGCAAGACTAGACAGAGACACCCAGGCTACATGGAATTATCAGACGTCATAATGCATTAATCCCTGCGTTCTCTGGTTCAGCACCCCGCCCACCATCGACGCTACCATGGAAACCCGCGAAAGTCAGTCTTTTAAATTCAACCGCCCGATGGGCTCATTGTGCTGTCTAATTCTTTATCGAGCATACGTGAGTATTTGGTTTAATTTACCTCAGATAAATAAGATACGTAATTATTCAAACACGACCTACAACTTCATTTTCTAGTGTGACTAATGTAGCCTCGCTCGCACTGTTTAGTTTTTCATTTGATTTGTCTGCTAAGGCCATAGCTGCCAACTCTCACGCATTCACGCTCACGTGACGCCCCACATAAATTTTCTCACGCACAGTAAAATCGCAAAGCAAAGAGGACACAGACAAGACAGAGCAGGTTACTAAAAAATAATCTCATCTCTCAGATTCTGTCAATTTTATTTCGAAATTCAAGCAATAAATACCGTTTTGGCGCTTGTAAATATGATGTGACAGTTCCCATAGCGTCACGTGAACGGATGATCTCTAGCTAATGAACAATGTTAAATACAGTTGTTGTTATAATAAATTAAAAAACGCATTATGTCTGGGCTGATTAGGTGAGTTTTTTTTTTTTTTTTTTTTTTTTTTTGTCTTGAGAAAAATGAATGCCTATCTTGTGTAGCCTACCTAATATTTATCCAAATGAGTCAATATTGAATCAAATCACAAGCACTGAACTGAATTGAAATCATCAAATTTGTGTCAAGCAATAAAAAAAGCAGCTTATCAGAAATTGTTCCATGTAAACAATATAAATTGTTGTTAATAAACCTAATACAATTCTGCTTAGTTACTAAAATGTTCAGATTTTTTTTTACACCAATTTGATATTTAAAAATAAAAATGTAAAATATTTTTAAATATATTTAATATATTTAATGTAATATTTAAAGTATATAATTATAAGTATATAATTATCTAACATCTGACTAATTCAAAATTAACCTCAAAATATTAAATGCTAAATGGTGGTTATACAGTGGTGGACAGAATTAATGGCACCCCTGGTAAATATGATCAAAAATGGCTGTAAAAAAAATAATCTGCATTGTTTATACTTTTGATCTTTCATTCAAAAAATTCGCAAAAATCTAACCTTTCATTGAAGTAAAAGAATTGAGAGTGGGGAGGAAATCACAATATGAAATAAATGTTTTTCTCCAAAACATGTCGGCCACAATTATTGGCACCCCTTGAATTTTTTACAAGTAAATATCTCTGAAGTATATTCCCATTAATATTTACCTTTATTTAGCACACCAGGGTGACTAGGAACATGAAATTGTCCAGCTATGACTTCTTGTTTCACAGGAGTTTAAATATGAGGAAACACAAAGGCCAAATTTCTTTAATCATCCATCACAATGAGTAAAACCAAAGAATATAGTTCTGATGTGCATCAAAAGATTGTTGAGCATCACAAAATAGAAAGTGACTGTAAGCAAATAGCTAAAGAATTGAAAAATCCCCATTTTGACCATCAGGGCAATAATTAAGAAGTTATAATCAACTAAAGATGTTACGAATCTGCCAGGAAGAGGACGTGTGTCTATATTGCCTTAATAGACGGTGAGGAGGATGGTTTGAGTGGCCAAAGACTCTTCAACAATCACAGATGGAGAATTGCAGAGATTAGTTGAGTCTTGGGGTCAGAAAGCCTAAAAAAAATTATCAAACAACCCCTACATCCCCACATGTTTTTGGGGAGGGTTTCAAGAAAAATCTTCCTCGCTCCTCCAAAAACAAACTCCAGCATATTCAGTTGTCAGACACGACTGGATCTTCAAAAGGGACCGGATTCTGTGGTCAGATGAAACAAAAAAAAAAAGGGCTTTTTGGCAGCAAACCCACCAGATGTGTTCAGTGCGCACAGGGATGAAGAGTCCCCCATGCCTACGTTTAAATATACTGCTGGATCTTATATGTTGTGGGCCTGTTTTTCTGCTGGAGGTCCTGGACTTCTTGTTCAGAAACATGGTATTATGGATCCTAGCAAATACCAACAGATAAAAAATTAAAACCTGACTGCCTCTGATAGAAATCTTATAATGGGCCGTGGTTGGATCTTCCATCAGGACAACGGTCCAAAACAAACATCAAAGGGGCTGTTTACACCTGGCCACTTCATGCGTTTTCTCAGATTGGATAGCTATCCGATCGTGAAAAGACCAGGTGTAAATGCCCTCCGAAACGCATTCGAGACGGATTTGAATCCGATCGCTCAAACCACTTCAGGAGGTGGTCTGGGCCGCATTCCAGACAAAACTGGACAAGTGTAAATGCATCTGGTTGTTGAAACCACATATGTAAATTGTACTCCTCCCAAAAATAAGCGTGTGAGAGCGTGTTATAGGCTATATGTAATGTTATAGCCAGATATGACGACGCTACTGGAACACGCATCACCGCAGATGAGAAACGTGCAAACTATCGCAAATCAAAGTGAAAGTAAGTCGCAGACGCTTATCACACAATCATCATCATTAAAAGTAAAGAAACGAAATGATCTTACCAGGGCTGTTACTGCTCTCTCTTATTGCTGTCTTTGATTTTTTTATTTTAGCTGATGATCAACAAAATGCAGCTCATATCTGTTGCTTTCGGTGATGTGCACTCCATTAAATCTGCATATAGAGCGGGAAGTCGGGAACTGAAGATCGAATTTAAATCCGTTTTGCAAAAACACATTTATGTGACCAGGTGTAAATGGAATCGTTTTGATAAATCAGATAGCTATCCGATCTGAGAAAACGCATGAAGTGGCCAGGTGTAAACAGCCCCAAAATCAACACAAAAATGGGTAACTGAGCACAAAATGAAGCTTCTGCCATGACCGTCCCAGTTCCCTGACCTGATGAGTGGAGTGAACTGAAGAGAAGCAGCACCAACATGAACTTGTGAATCTGAAGGATCTGGAGAGATTCTGTATGGAGGAATGATCTCTGATCTCTGGTCAGTTATTCTCCAAACTCATCAGGCATTATAGGAGAAGATTCAGATCTGTTATCTTGGCAAAAGGAGATTGCAAAAAGTATTTAATAACAGGGTGCCAATAATTGTGGCCAGCGTGTTTTGGAGAAAAACATTTATTTTATAATGTGATTTACCCCCCACTTTCAATTCTTTTACTTCAATGAAAGGTTAGATTTTTGCACATTTTTTGAATGAAAGATCAAAAGGATAAACAATGCAGATTTATTTTTTACAGCCATTTTTGATCTTATTTACCAGGGGTGCCGTTAATTCTGACCACCACTGTATATAGGCCTATCTAGCATTACAAAACAACCAACCAATATTTTCAATATTTTCAAACATGTTCAATTTCATACGTTTTCCGAGGGTGAAATCCGTTGCCTGCTTGTTAACATTAAGGGAATTTTTTTTTTTTTAAAATGGTAAAGTATTTATCTTTGTTTGAATAACTACTCAACCTTACCTTACACATTAATACGGGAAAAATAGCCCCTTTGGTGTAAAACACATTAAGTCATTTTATGGTGCGATTTTTAATGATGACCACCGTAAATAAGGGCTCCCCCTCCCTACAAAAGCCAATTTAACCACTGGGCGTGTCCACTCATGATGAGAGAGGAGAGAGAACCAATCAGCAGTAGGGGGCGTGTCCACTCATGATGAGGGAGGAGAGAGAGCCAATCAGCAGTAGGGGGCGTGTCCACTCATGATGAGGGAGGAGAGAGAGCCAATCGGCTGTAGGGGGTGTGTCCACTCATGATGAGAGAGGAGAGAGAACCAATCAGCAGTAGGAGGCGTGTCCACTCATGATGAGGAGAGAGAACATCCTCTTATGGCACCAGATATCAATGCCTAAATGAATCTGCAGAGGTCAGGTGGTACAGTGGTCACATGGTACAAATAGGTAGGAATGGGCAAATGAAGCACTGAGGCTTTCCCCTAATTTTTCTAGGAAAAGATTCAAAGCTTCGAGAGTGTCGAAAACAGCGCCATCTGGTGTTTCACGAGTTCACAATTACATCATATTAAACAGAGTAAAGATTATGCGTATTTGGCGTGCCTTACAATTCACAAAATATAAAAATGTATTGATTTTAAAGAAGTAAAACATCAATATATTTATTCAGTGACAGGGAAGTATTAAAACAATGTATTTTGCTAATGTTTGATTAGAGCCCTGGGTGGGATGGGTAGGTGTTAGTGGCCGGTGGTCTGAAGCCTTAAGTCGGCTTGACTGGAGTTGCTGGAGTCAAGCTGGAAGTTTGACCGGGTGTATCTCGGGAGCCAAGCCGAGTTGGGGCTCCATACTCTGGGCTTAGGGGGGCCTCCTAGTGGGCCACCCCACACCGAGAGTCTGGAGCCTTAAGTCAGCTTGGCTCCCGAGTTATGCCTGGTCAAAGGTGGAAGTTTAACCGGGTGTATCTCTGAAAGGAAGCCGAGTTTGGGCTCCATACTCTGGGGTTTCGGGGGGTCTTCTAGTGGGCCCCCCACACCGGGAGTATGCTGCCTTAGGTCGGCTTGACTCTGGAGTTATGCCCGATCAAAGTTCCACTGGAAGTGACCATATCTCGGGAAGAAAGCAGAGTTGGGGCTCTGGACTCCAGGCATGGAGGGGTCAGCCAGTGGGCCCACTATGGGTCCTGAGTTTTGCCTGGTCAAAGCTGGACAGGAAGTGGCGGTATCTTGGAGCCGGATGGTCCCAGGGACTCAGGACTGTGGGGAATGTAGGGTCCCTCTGGGACCTCTCCATAACCGGAATCTCAAGTCTTAACTCGGCTTGGCTCCCGAATTATGCCCAGTTATACATAAAGGACTCTAAAGGATCTCATTTTAATTAATGTGTGTAATTTGTAGGCCTATCTAAATATAGTTGTAAATGAAGGCAGTAAGTAAAGTAAGGTTAAAAAGGTTAGTAAGGTAAAAGCACACAAAGAAATGTTATCATTAAACACTTTCAGAAAATGTATCAAAGATTGCAGTTAGAGGGAGTCCTCATTGAAACACATAAGGTGGGCTTAAATGGTTCCACAGTGAGTAATGGAGAAAAAAGACAATGTTTTCCTTTAAAAATGTAAGATATGTTTACAAATACATGCATGGAGCTCAAATATACTGTGGACTAGTATCATAGTAATTTTCATTGTGCTCACATTGAGAAATGTTAAGTTTTTTTCATTCAAGGTTAGCTTGTGTTGGCTATAGTTTGCATGTCTTTTGTGGCACTGTACCATTTAAGCCCATCTTTTAAAAAAAAGTTAATTTATGAAAATAATCTTCTCTACAAAACAATTCATGATGTATTTATTTGTAAATTAATGTCAAATGAATCACAAAACATTTATTGTTTGCAGTTCACATGCTTAATTCTTTGGCAGTCTATCTTTCAGTAAGGCTAACCTAGAGATTAGCTTTGAACGCAAGCTAATTAAACTCATCTTTCCATTTAAAGGAAAATGATATAAAATTATGAAGTACTATTTGTTCATACACAAAAAACAATACATTTATCTCTTATTTGATTTCTGAAGGTTTCCCGAAACACCAAAGTTTTGGGGTGACTTTGAGGTCCCTTGAGACAGCACATGGGTGGGGCTAACTCAACATTGCCAAATGTGATTGGCAAGCAAAAAAAAAATGCCAGGGAAGTAACAAATCACTGGATTGGTTAAAATAATGATCAGCATAAAATATTATTTTCTCTTTTTTCAATTTGACTTTAGAGTTGAAAGTGGGCCTAATGGGTACACTTACCCTAATTAAGTGAACACTTTTTACATCATACAATTGCAGTAATTACGACATGGTGTGAACACCGCTAAATATCAACAGTTTTTCTCAGAAACCACTTACTGCACCATTATTGTCTGTAATTATCCGCCAGTGGGGATGCTTTTGAGAAAACTCACTTTTGCCTGTCTATTTGTCATTTTTGCTGTGAACGACTTGCACAAACTTTAAAGTAGGAAAATGAACTGTGTTGCCGGGGACAGTCCCACTAAGAGGGAACGTTCCCATAACTTTCACTATAAGTGAAACTATAAAAGTTATGCTAATTTCTTTAAAAGTTATGCTAATGTTGGGACAAAACATTCTCAAAATGATCTGTATGGAAAGTTCTTATAACGATATGAATAGTTAATATACGTTCTCGTGATGTAGAGAGAAAATATTCTTAGAACAATGTTTTTGCAACGTCCTTATGAAGTTATTGATATTTGCTGAATGTTTTTGGAATGTTTGGATAAACTTTGATAGAACAATTTTAATGAAACATCCTTAGAGTGTTATTTATAAAAGTCAAATTTTTGTATAGCGCTTTTCACACATTGTTTCAATGCAGCTTTACAGAAAATCATGATGTTATAATATTTATATCTTAGTATCGTCATGCCTTATATGCACATCTAGTAGATCCCCAGCAAACAGGGAACGTTCTCCAAACTTTAGCTAACATTCTGGCAAGGTTCTCTCAAAGTTATGAACAAATGTTCTTCCAGTGATGTTAATAAAACATTTGTACAGAGTTATCTGGTCTTTAAAAACGTTAGCACAACGTTTTTTTATATATACACTGTTTATGGATTGTGTTTTTTGGAATGTCTTAGTTTGGCGTTCATCTAACATTTTGTTAGCGTTACTACTTCTTTGATCAATAAAGAGAATTGAAGAGAAGAGAACATGAAGTCACAAGACACATGCATAAGGAACAAACAATGAATGCAAGTTGTATATTAAATATACAAGCAGGTATTATACACCGACTTCATTAAACCTAATGCATTACACTAAGCAAACAGGACTTTGAACTTCCTCTTCTGCAACAGCATCTGATTCTGAACTAAATTCTCTCGTTGTCTTTCTATCATTCACGGATCCATTCCACGCCATTTTTAAACCGAACATCCAGATTCTGCAGACAAGTGTTCCTCTCAGTCACTCTTCAACCTGAAGCATCACAACAACAATCTTTGAAACTCTGTATGAAACAGTTCATATACACAGAACACAATGGTGTTTGTGGTGTTTTCTTGCTCTTTTGTGTTGTTTTCCACATGTCTTGTTAGATTTGACTAGTGTGCTGTTTGAGTTTGTGTTCTTTTTCCTCTTGTGTTTTTGGTTTAGAAAACATATTGTAAGCTTTGCTCTTCACAGTTCCATGTTTTGGACTGTGTACTTCCCAGAGACTTTTACACAGTTTAGTGTACTACTACAGTAAAATGTCAATCTTAAAGTAAAGTCTTATCTGTTATTTTTGTAAAAAACTTTTAAACGCTGGTAAAATGTAAACAATCTGGAAAAAGTGTGTCTTAACCCAGTTTTTGGTACTCTTTTCCCGGTTCGAGTCCCAGCTGAGCCTTTCTGTAGAAATGTTGCATGTTCTTCAGTGAAGGATGAGAGAGGACCAGGCTTGGACTATTTTACGTTATGTTTTGGTTATGTGTGTGGCAGTCGTCCATGAGGGGCTGCCGCTTTTAATTTTGTCTTCCCCGAATAACATACTGTGTTACAGAAACCATAGCGACTAAAGAGTGGCGGAAAACTACAACAAAGGAAACATGTGATTGAAGGTAAACAAACTAAAAGTCCAAATATAACAGAACCGTGACACAAACATTCTGAAATAATGTTTTCATGATATTATCAAAATGATAGAATGAATGTTCCTCAAACGTTCACATAAACCAAGAAAAACGTTCTTAACACGTTAAACTGGATGTTTTGAACGTGCAGAAATAATGTTTTCAAAACTTAATGGCAAAACATATTTTAGCAAAACATATTCTAAGAATTTTAGTTAGCTGGGGTATCACCCAAATATTCAGTTTCAAGAACAAAAAAAAAAGGTTGTCTTTGAGTGCAGAATGAGACCCCACTCACACTGCTAATGACTTGATCGCTCCCATTATAATCATCATAACCTGTGATGACGCAGACTGGGGTACCTTGAACAGTTTCACGTGGCTTTTTGTTCTGCACTCCCGCAAACCCTCCAATTATAATCAACAAAGCAGTCTCAAACCTCGCTCGCAGAGTCAATGGAATGCAAAAATACCGCCTTTGGATATTAAATAAATTGTCATTGCAATTGCTGTTGTGCAAACAAGGAAAAGAAGTGAAAATGACCTAACACTGATAAGCAGACAATAAATCTGAGGCTTCAAAGAAACAGCCACACTCCTGCTTGGCAAAAGTTTGTTGTGCTTCATTTCAATTTTGCTGCTGAAAAGTCAATTTTTGTCATACATGTAAATTACTCAATATTGTTTGTTAGCAAATTAATATTAATTAGTAGATAGATAGATGCCTTTATTCATCCCCACAGGGGAAATTCAGATGTCCAGCAACCTACAGTGTGTGCTGTTACCAACAAACATTCTCACTACAAGACACTCATAAAAACACACAAAGAGTCACAAAACAATTAGTAGAAAATAATTGATGCACTTCAATCAGATCCATTATGCAATCTAATGGCAGCCGGAACAAATGACCTCCTGAACGCATCTAATTAGTATTAATTAATATTAGATGCAAGGTGTAGGTAAACTTCCAGTATGACCACAACTGTTATTCAGTGGTCTGTTTGAATATTCGATGGATGTTACAACCAATTAATTGATAGATTTAACGTGACATCACACCCTTATAGGAACGCCAACCTGGACGGCAAAACAAGACTTTTCTCCATTGCCTGACAGTTATTTTTACTATGTTTCTACTCAGTACTAATGCAGTAAGAATTCAATATACACCTTGTTGATAATGCATATGTATAGGCAAGTACACTAACCCAGAATTTTCTGGGAACATCTGTTCAATTAAATATAGTATGCATTATCAATAAGGTGTATACTGAATTTGATCTTTTAAAGGGTAACTCTTGCCAGAATGCAACCTAGGGTCTTTTTGTTAATCTACCCGAGTCAAACTTTCGTGTAAAAGCATAATTAGAATGGAAACGCCACTTTTAAGTTTGACAGTATTTTCGTTTTAGGTTAAATGCCTTGTGAATGGGAGTGAATGGGGCACTTTTATGATAGCATCAAAAATCGCTATTTTTAAAACACTAAGAAGGCTCGACACAACATGAAACTTTGCTGGAAGTCTCACCAGGGGCTCTACACATGAACTCCAGCATTGAGAACAGTGTTTGTGTACACAGAGTTTACTAAAAGAAAGGTTTTGAACAACTCACTGTCTCTGTGTCTGTCGGCATTTTGACAGTCAAAAATGCCGAATGCGAATGAACTGACTCTGAATTTTAATATTGTTTCTTATATGAGGATCAGTTATTGGTCAATATTGATTTTCACTAACGAGAAAAAAACTAATTATCCGTGAATTTATATTGAACTAAGCTTTAGGAGCTTTCCATCTTTACTCTCCTCCCTGTTACGGAGATCGACTATTTTTTTATAATTATCACTTGTTTTATTACATTAAGGCACTTTAAGTGTTTTCATGTTAAGCGTTTAGAACATCCCGCTGTTTTTAGTGACTGAAATATTGCAGCAGATGCTGGATATGGATCACAAGTGCCCAAAACTTGAATTTTATTTAACATATGATTGGTGATGTAAATATTCCTAGTTTCAACCCGATGGTAAATTGACAGGCCTTTGGCCCTCGAGGTTGTTCCAGTAGGGTTGATCTCTTTTTGTAATATGTAGAAGAGCTATGATTTATTTTTGTATCAGATAAGAAAAAGTCCAAAGCCATATTTGAGAGGATTTAACATGTGATTTCAGGCTTTTCAATCATTTGATTGAGCCACTTCCCAAGCGCTGCATCATTCTTCAAGAACAAAACCACATTGAGGCACATTTAACAAGACAATTACTCTTGAGCTTGGAAGTTCTCCCACTATTATCTCGCTGTATGTTCATGACTACAATTTTTTATTTATTTTTTTTGTCATATTTTCTGTCACTCATGCTGCGTCCCAATTCGCCTACTTATACTACGCCCTAAAAGTATGTACTCTTTTTGTGAAGAAAAAAGACATACTTTTGAGTGTGTAGCAAAAGAGTAGGCAAGCTTTGGGACATACTACTGCGTCATCTTTAACGGACAGATCTGTTGCGTGCGTCCTGTCACCGTAAACTGCCCTGTCAATCATCTTGTCACAGTTAAAATCCTCCATTCAATCTAATTTAATTTCTTATCGTTTCGGAGAGAAATGTAGTTGCACGTTGATCTGCCAGTCGTGAGTCTTTCATGCGGAGACTCTCCTCATGTGTTTGCAATTTGACTATAATGATGCATTTAAAAGTTAATGGCTAAACGTATCTTTACAAAAGTTCTCAATGCTGCTGCAGATGCAGTATAATGTGGACAACATTGAAAAAATACATTTTCGTAAGGTCAGATACTCAGATATAATTAATCACTCAATCCCCTTTATCTAAACCTCTCTACATAACCGCCGGACTCGCGCGTCCTCCATGTCTGTAGTTTTTTTTTAACACTTTTCACTCGTGTTTGTAGTTCTAACCGAATCCTCGTCCAACGCGCGATGGGTTGTGGGCAATATTAGCCGTTATATTGCGCATCGATCTGCACTTCGGATTCTGACCGGAAATAGTAGACCATCCGGGTATCTTTGGAACACTCATTTCAACATACTACGATTTGGGACGTACTAATTCTATTTTCGAATACTATTTAGGATGGATAGTATGCGAATTGGGACGCACCATCAGTCAGTTGAGAAACGCTATCTTGTTTTGTTTTTTTAATCGAGACAAAGGAGGATTGTCAAAGAGATTTTCCCATCAAACAACGTCATTAATTATCACTTAAAATGCAAGGTACATCACACACGTTGAGCAAATCCAGATAATGGAATTAACTCATAATTTACCATCTAATTTTTGCAATACAATCTGAAGGCTTAAAAAGAGATGTGATTGCATAGAGCCGTTCGTTGCCTTCCAGTGTCTCTCGTCAATTTAAATTCAATAGGCTTGAGTATCTTCTTAATGAAGATAACTAATAAAGCTTAGCAGGAGATTTTCAACCCTCTAGCCATGAATTAGTCAGAGCGGATAAACGAAATAACAGGAATCAACAGAGGTCTTCTCATTCTTGAGCAAGTAATGACTGTTACAAAAGAGGACAGCATTTTTACAAAGTTCCTGTGTGTTACTCATATTAAATCATTCGCCTTCTCGCACTGCCATGTCCTTCATTTACTGATGATGATAATAGATACTTATGGCATTGGTGATGAGAACGAATGAACCCTACGCTTTTTTTCTTTTCTTTTTTTTTTGTGCAATACATCCATACGTTTCAAGCCTCATGTGAGTTAAAATAGCTTTGATTCTGGCTCTGACATTCAGCCTTTCCTTCTCTCACGGATGCAGGGTAAAAATAGACTTTAAAGGCCGACCATGAAGTTCTTGTCAAAGTGTTTGGTGTTCAAACAGAGAGAGAAAGTTGCACTGTAATGGTAGCAGACAGAGTCTAGGAAAAAAGTAGATCAGGCTGCTTGTCTTTTGAATCCACTGAACGTTTCCTTACATGCATCATGCATACGTATGTTCACTGTGTAATAAAAAATATTCTTATGTATGCTGTGACTAAACATTTCAAAGACATGATCATAGCAGTTGTTAATACAGCACTGCAATATGCTAAATATAATTTTTGCATAAAAGCAAGCAATCAAAATGATCAAAATTGTGTCCTGTCAAATGATCTCTATAATGATCTCCAATACCAAATGCACAGTAATAGAGGCTCCCCAATGAGAAAAAAAGCACAACTTAAATTATTATCTCTCTTATATTTAACAATGTTATCTCATATTTCACTCTTAATTTTATCTATAAACTCATTCTATATCTTCAACCATTCACAAACAAAACAGCTTTCAATCTCAGTCGCTCTCTCAGCTAAAATGAAATTATACTTTTAATCGTGAAACTAAAACTAATCATTGTCTTAGTAAATGAGTCATTGAATCATCCAGTCAAACAATTTGTTCAAAACGGCTGATTCATTTAAGGATAAAGCTATTGTGAGTGAGTCGCTGAATCTTTAGGCGTTTTTCGACTTCACAGACTTTTAATTAGACCGATTTGTTCAAAAATGTGGATTCGTTCAGTAACGAAACATCACTGTGTTGCTCGGAGACGCAGAATCGCTCCACCGTGGATTTGTTTAGAGCTATTTTTGTTGGCAAAATAGACCCAAAAGCAATACAGTATTGTGAGTCTAATATGTAAGTCACCTAATATTAACTTCTTGTTTATTGAGCTGTTGTAAAAATCAATATCATATTTGTAATCATGCTGATATTCGTGAAAACAGCACTCTTCCATATGTGGTATTACTTATAAATATTGAAAACAAGAACTTAAACAGCAAGATTTTTTTGCACCATATCATGGATTTTGGAGGCATTTTTTATTAAATTTAGTGGCATTTTTCCCCCAAGCCCCAGTTAATCTCCGCCACTGGTATGTGTGTGTGATGGTGGGGCACTTCTCCACTGATGGCCAGTCAAAAGTAGCTTTGATTTGTTCCATTGCGAGAGACATTAAAGTGCAAGAATGTTATTATACTTTTAAAGATACCAGGAGGGATTGACTGTCCAAGCACAGGACAGTCACTAGTGCAGGATTTGGGACTGTGTGTTCCTGGTAGTTTCATCAGCCAGTCAACATGCAGTAACACTATCATGCAGTTCCAGAGTGTCTGCAAATAAAGATTATAGTCTTCACATTATATTTATAACAGAAACTTTTACACTATCAGCAAAAGGGGGCTACACACAGAGCTTGCAACACCCCTGTAGTGTATCCACAGTGACAGCAGACGCCTCAAACAAA
The DNA here is from genome assembly GCF_965113295.1 of Leuciscus leuciscus. Taxonomy (NCBI): domain Eukaryota; kingdom Metazoa; phylum Chordata; class Actinopteri; order Cypriniformes; family Leuciscidae; genus Leuciscus; species Leuciscus leuciscus. The sequence continues at coordinate 34,527,144 of NC_138746.1, forward strand.
CAGAAGCAGTCAAAGGCCTCAGCAGGCATTTCCTACTCGCCTAGAAAATCTCTCTCTGTATCCCACAGTGTTATGTGGATCATACCGTTCCTTAAGTCTCACATTTCCATGCCATACCCAAGCAAGGGGTGTGTTTGTCCCAAGCTGTTCCCAGCATAGTGTTATATCCATAACACAGGACTCAGATCCAGCATCTCTTTGATTAGCAATTCAACAAACTTTGAAGAACCGATGCACTGAAAACTGGGCAGTTTTCACCGGTTAGTCTTGCACAGGTTGTTCTCTAAAAATAATCGCTGTGGCTCTACAGGCTTTGAAAGAAACTGTTTACAGCCCAGATTTAGTTTGAGTAATGATTTGGTCGCACACAACAATAATGCTGAGTTGACCTTTGGTTGTATTTTCGCTCTTGGCCTATAAAGCATTTGGCATCAGAGTTTAAAACGCAGCTGACGCCTCATTCCAGAGTTGTTTACAGCAGAACAGAGAACAAGACTTGTGTGTACGAGAAACATAAGTCAGTATATTAAAAGTGAACAATAAAGCTATGTCTTGTTCAGAAACACTGATTCCTTCAAAAAAAAAAAAACTTCACACTTCAACTTTACAACAAACAAATGGATGTTGTCTTGTGCTGTCTAATCAGTCTTTTACAGTCGACCTGCAATATCTATTTATCTTTTGTAAAGATACTGTAGCTGTTGTGGACTTGATTTGATGTTTGTTTGTTTTTTATTCTAATACACTGGTTTGAGCTACTATGTTCATGACAGTACAGTACCCATAGCCGATCATGGCAATGGCAATGGATTAGGCGCTCAATTTAATATTCATTGTGCCTAATAATGCACTTCAGCCTTAACAGCAACTAAACCTCACACTCCTCACAAGTGACTCATGCTAGAGGCTGTAGTCTATAGTGTCCTTGTTAACACAGATTCACGTTTTTTAAGTTTACACGGAGATGATAACCTTTTTCAAAAGAAATTGCACCTTGGAACCCATTTCAAAGTTTCCTTCTCGAGCCATCAAACACTGTTGTCGTGCAAATAAACGGCCAGAACACATGAAGGGCCCTATTTTAACGATCTGAAACGAAAGTATCAAGCGCGAAATGCAAGTAACTTTGTGGGCGGATCTCGGGCGCTGTTGCTATTATACCGGCGGGATAAATGACTCTTGCGCCCGACGCAAATCTAAAATGTGTTGGTCTGAAGTAGCTTCATTACTCATAGGTGTGGTTTGGGCGTAACGTGAAATAAACCAATCAGAGCATCATCTCACATTCCCTTTAAGAGCAGGCGCGCTTGTTCCATGGCGGATTGCTATTATAACGGCGGATTTGCCAGACGCGCGCCAGGAGCGGTTCACAGCCGAGGAGACCGACGCTCTCGTCAGGGCCGTAAAACACAGAGAAGTGACATTGGGGATGGAGAAACACACCCAAATTAACTTCGGTTAAACAGGCGTATAATAATTTGGGTAAATGTGTAAGCTAGATTTATGCATGTTTTTTCACATCTTCATGGACACAACAATGATTTCCCTCGTGTGTTAATATTTTTCCTTGTAATAATGTATGATTTGCAAAAATGAGAACTGCTGCATCAGTGTGTAGATGAGAGAATCAAAGTGTATGCGTTGTGCACACGCTACATTGATTATGGCCAAGCATGCGCTCTTAAAATAGCACATGAATAACATGCGCAACGCGCCACTGACTTTAGACTAGGTTTCTCCTGGTCTGTGGCGGAATTGTTTTCTAAACCTGCAAAATAGCACCAGGGAACGTTTGCGCTGGAACACGCCTCCTCTTTTCGCTGAACCGCCCCCGGGAGCGCAAGTTCATTCCTTAGTTTACTGACGTGCGTCTGTGGAGGGAAAAGTCAGCTGTGCGCGGCTGCAAAATTGGAATGATACATGCGTCGGTGTACAAAGTCAATTGCGCTGGGTGCGAGATAGGGCCCTAAAAGTTTTCTGTTTTCAGTTTAAACGGTGTTGTGTAAGTTAATAATTAATGATCTTTGCAATGAAAGTGAAACAATCAAAAACTAACTTTAGCTGGACAATAACTTTATTATAGAGCTGCTGTAAAGGCCAAAAAATCTCTGTTACTTTGATTATCTATTATCACTTCAGTACCAAGTCGGTTCTGAAATGTAAAAAATTTGACGTTTTGAGCACTGATGAACGGAATCGTAATTTCCTCTGATTGGCCATTGTACTCACACACTCATTAAATATGTCTGTGACTACAATGATCAGCACTTCAAAAACATGTTGTATATATACATCAACATCGCTCTTCACCGAGCGCTTACACAGATACACGCGGGAGTGTTTGAAAGCAGCACCGGTCCGCTGATAGAGTCCTGCTTGTGCTTTCAAACACTCACGCTTCCAAAACACTCTCAAACACTTCTGTGCGCTCATCACTGTAGCCAATCACAGACATATTTGATGAGCGTGTGAGTACAATGGCCAATCAGAGGTGTTTATGATTCCACTCAACAGCGATCAAACCGTCACGTTTTTACATTTCAGAACCGAAGTCGGTACTTTTGACAACACTAGTGGAGATTTTATGATTTAAAATGTATTTATTGTGCCTCCTAATGCTAGATTAGTTTATTATCTCATATAGACAAATGAGCATTACTTTTGAAGAGATTTATAGCCTATTAAAAGTCCAATGTCAGGTTCCACTCCAATCACAGCCACTCTCAACGACTGATGCTAATGTTCATCAGTGAGTCTCGATCTCATCTGAGTTCTCATCAGTTTCATGCGTGAAAAGGTTTGCTCACAGATATATGCGCTGCCAAAAAGTGTGGACTTCATTGCATGGCTTTTGATGTTTGGGTATTATGTCTCGTTAGGGAGGGCAGCATTGAATTCAATGGACATGTACCTCATGGAAAGGCACATCAAACTCTGCCTTCAGCATCTCCAGCACTTCCACTGAGTTTTCAGCTGGGAATGGGGCTGCTGGTTTCTCAGCTGAGAGGCTTTGGGTAACAGGGAGATGGGCGAAGTCTTGCTTTTACACTTGTCTCACAAGCAGTGCTAGTTTCACCCATAGACTGTAAAAAAATATGGACGTAGTGTCCGTGACGTCACCCGTGGGTTTCTGAAGACCGTTTCTGAAGCCTAAAGTGGGCGTGGCCGACCGTCGCCATCTTGGCAGCGCGTCACTCCCGAATTTATTTATTTTTACAGTCAGACAATGAGCTGAGGTAACGTGACGGCTAACAGACAGCAGACAAACGGCTAATGATAACTGATGACCACAGCAGCGGGAATCCACCTGTCACTCAAAAGTGGACACCTTTAATTATGCAGAAATTGAAGGCTTAATATAATTTAAATGGATGAGTCACCCCCCTCACAGTTGTCATGAAGGGCAAAATGAGCTGTATAGACCAAAGCCACTTTTTGCTCGAGGGTGTAAACGTGTTTTTCTGCTGTAAAGTTGGGCATTTCAACATGTTGAGATGCAGATTTGACTCACTTTTGCAGCCGGTCTCAAGCTGAATTGCCGTTTAATTCACTTCCGTGTTGGTTTCAAGAGAGAGACAGGGAGGTTGCCGCTTGGTTTCACCTCAAATGCTTTTATGTGGGAGTACATGTCACATATAAGTTTCCCCTTGCCTTGGAGCTGCAAGCTGAGGCCATTCAACATTTGTCAAACCTGTTAAAAAGGCAAGGTCCCATTTCCATTCTGTGTCAATCAGTGCTGGGACCGTTTTGCCCTTTGTCAGAAGAAAGGCGTTGATTTCGGTTAGAAGCTCGTAAAAACGCCTCTCAACTCTCAAATCTGACTCTTGTGTAGTAAAGCACATCTCCGTGAGCAGACTGTCTCTAGCTCGGAGAGAAGATCCGTTTGCACTGATGAAGTTTATACATGACACCACCACCTTCATGATCAATTCCCACTTCAGACTTTGTAGGGCTGCCAGCTCCTCGGACACTTCAAAGTTTGAGCTAACTCCACGAAGAAAAATTAGCAGCTGTTCTGTGTCCTGTACGTCATTGCTCTCGTCCAGTGGTAATGCAAAAAAAATCTGATTCTTGCACTTTCTCCTGTAGCTGGGCATATACATTATACCCCATTTATTCAATTCGCCTGGTGTTTGTACTTGCAGATAGACTCACCGCATTTAAGACGTCTTTCTTATGCCTCCAGTGCCGGTCGACAAGGTTCAAATCCCACTCGGAGTGGTGCATTTGGGACCAGTTACACTGGATCCGTTACCCGGATAGTGAGTTTTTTTTTTTTTTTTTGTGTCCTTGTTAGTGTGTCTACATCCCATTCGGGTTGACGCTGGTTCGAATCCTACTCTGAGTGCTGTGAGTAGGGCCAGTTAGATATACGCGAAATATAGCATCACCTTATTGCCTAAATATGTACTGAATTTCCAGATATGTACTGGAAAATATTTGCTCATTGATACCATTGTCAAACTATTAAAGTTATTAATGAAACAAAAAAATTTAACCCCTTACCCATGTGCAAATCACTGCAACACATGGCCACTTGTATTAAATTATTATATCAAGTGTGGGAAATTAAGGACTTGCGCAAAGTTAAAATTTTGAATAGCTCAGGTCCTGAATCTAAACTATCTTTGATAACTCAGTCCTGAAATTTAATGTTTTCACATCCCCGTTTGGCCAGCAGGAGCCCTGATTGTAGGTGGGGCATCAGTTTAGGGAAACACCTGATGGTGAGTGACAATGTCGTTTTTAGGTATATTTAAACCACTGAAGTCCCTCAAACACAGTGCAGTTGTGCTTCAGGGGACCTGATTTTGAATCAGACGTATGCCGGATGTGAAGACACTCCAATCACTATGTGCACAAAATATGGCAACATTGATATTCTTTTCTGCTACAAGCAATTTATTTGATAAATTTTGCATAAAGCCTTGAAATGGAAGAATTACAGATTTTAAACAATGTAAAAACTTTTCAATTCCATTTTCTGATATTTATACGTTAACAAGTAGGGATACACCGATATGAACATTATGTCCGATAACCGATAATTCTTTATATTTGAAAGCCGATAACCGATATATTGGCCGATCCAGTGTTGGGGTAGTTACTCAAAAAAAGTAATTAGTTACTAGTTAATAGTTACTTCTGTAAATTGTAATGAGATTACTTTACTAGTTACTGCATTTGAAAAGTAACTTCACTACTTATTACTTTACTTTCCCATTTCTTAATTTACCCTGTAGATACGGACAAACATCATAGCCCTATCATCACTTAGCCTGTCCGCATAGTGTTTATAAATGTAGCCTATACAAAATGGCATGTAAAACCATATGAAAGAACAATATCCATGTCTGCACAAAGAAATATGCCTCACTGTAAAATCCACAAACAACTGGATAAAGGACAAATGTCCGCGGTGGTAGACACATAATCAGGGCTGGACTGGGACAAAAAAAATCGGCCCTGGCATTTTGGCCATAATAATAATAGCACACTAATAGACATATATTGTAAAACAAATGCACTGAAAAATAAAGGAAACTTTCACAATTAGTTTTGTACTAATTTCTATACTTGAAAGAGATATAAGCACATGATCTTTTATTTTGACGGAAACTGCATCAAGCTTTTATTTTGGCGGAAAACATGGTTTACAAACGCGTCTCATTAAATGTATAGTAAATTACGGTAATCGTCAACTATGCAGATGTGGAAATAATGCGTTACTGGGTAATGGGTTCCTACACTCATGACAAAGCCTATAAGTGTTTTGAAAGTAACTGTTAGTTCTGCTTACCACAGGCTCTACACTTTCTCATCTCTGTCCTTATCCTCCTCACTATCTTCATCATCAGCCACGGGAGCTGATGAAGGTCCTGCTGCTGCAGAAAACATTTTGACACATTTTACAGCGTCTGCTTGAAGGGTCTGTGTCTATTTTTCACGCTATTTCTCTGCACATTCCTTGCGACAAAAAAACTGAAAAAGAAAAAAAGTATGAGGCCCAAAAGCAGTGTTGGGGTAGTTACTCAAAAAAAGTAATTAGTTACTAGTTACTAGTTACTTCTGTAAATTGTAATGAGATTACTTTACTAGTTACTGCATTTGAAAAGTAACTTCACTACTTATTACTTTACTTTCCCATTTCTTAATTTACCCTGTAGATACGGACCAAAATCATAGCCCTATCATCACTTAGCCTGTCCGCATAGTGTTTATAAATGTAGCCTATACAAAATGGCATGTAAAACCATATGAAAGAACAATATACATGTCTGCACAAAGAAATATGCCTCACTGTAAAATCCACAAACAACAGGATAAAGGACAAATGTCTGCGGTGGTAGACACATAATCAGGGCTGGACTGGGACAAAAAAAAATCGGCCCTGGCATTTTGGCCATAATAATAATAGCACACTAATATGCATATATTGTAAAACAAATGCACTGAAAAATAAAGGAAACTTTCATAATTAGTTTTGTACTAATTTCTATACTTGAAAGAGATATAAGCACATGATCTTTTATTTTGATGGAAAACATGGTTTACAAACGCGTCTCATTAAATTTATAGTAAATTACGGTAATCGTCAACTATGCAGATGTGGAAATAATGTGTTACTGGGTAATGGGTTCCTACACTCATGACATCCCATACACAAAATAAATATATTTGAAATATATTTTCAGAGTATATTTTGGAATATATGCAAATATTTGAAATTGGCCCAATAAATATATTTCACACTTAACATCATATATTTTTGTTATATTTCAGAATATATTTCAATGTATTTGGAATATATGCCACATATATTTTGACACTTTTGGGGACCCATACAGAAAAAAAGTACATTGAAATATATTCTGAAATATAACAAAAATATATGATGTTAAGTGTGAAATATATTTATTGGGCCAATTTCAAATATTTGCATATATTCCAAAATATACTCTGAAAATATATTTAAAATGTATTTATTTTGTTTATGGGATAGCCTAAGTGTTTTGAAAGTAACTGTTAGTTCTGCTTACCGCAGGCTCTACACTTTCTCATGTCTGTCCTGATCCTCATCATCAGCCACGGGAGCTGATGAAGGTCCTGCTGCTGCAGAAAACATTTTGACACAGTTTACAGCGTCTGCTTGAAGGGTCTGTGTCTATTTTTCACGCTAATTTTCTCTGCACATTCCTTGCGTTTCTTCTCCATCTCTCAGACTATTTTGACAGATACACACTGACACACTTGCACGCTCGCTCAAAGCCCAAAGGGGGAGGTGTTTAAAGATGTGATTGGACCAGCCCAGTGTCAATCAAGAAAAGATCCAATGGGCCAAGGTGTTTCATGGGCCGGTCAGCTATCAGGAAAAACAAACAAACTGACGAATACTTTTTTTAACTAATGCATTACACCGGCACGCACTTACTTAACCCAGCGCCGCCAATTAAGCAAAACGAATGGGCCGCTGATGTACGAGTTTTATGGTCCGTTAAAAAAAAAAAAAAAAAAAAAATTAAAAAAAAATGAGATGTCGACCCAAAAGGCACGTCAGCCCACTGGGAATCTCCCGGTAGTCCCGATGGTCAGTACTTGCTGCCTGAGCATATAAAGTGCATTTCACGCGAATATTTTGGTCCTTTCGAGCAATAAACTGAAAGAAATGTGAATATCGCCACTGGCCGAAACCCTCTGTCCGTCTCCTCCGTCTCCATTTCCCGCTCCCCTTCGCACCAGCAGCTACGTCACTCAAATCGATCTCTATGACAACGGTGCCGTGCGCGCACACACACACACACACACACACACGCACAGACAGACAGACACGCAGCACAAACAGATCAGAGCTTTACACGCAGGCAAACACGAATTGGGTAACGCAGGAAAACGCGTTCCTATAGTCTAGTAAAGTAGTGTAGTTACCGATATTTTTAGTGTAATGCGTTACTTTATTTCGTTACCCAAAAAAGTAATATCGTTACTGTAATCCGTTACTTTGTAACTCGTTACCCCCAACACTGCCCAAAAGGCACGTCAGCCCACTGGGAATCTCCCGGTAGTCCCGATGGCCAGTACTTGCTGCCTGGGCATAGAGTGCATTTCACGCGAATATTTTTGTCCTTTCGAGCAGTAAACTGAAAGTAATGTACTATCGCCACTGGCCGAAACCCCCCTGTCTCCGTCTCCATTTCCCGCTCCCCTTCGCACCAGCAGCTACGTCACTCAAATCGATCTCTATGACAACGGTGCAAGCACACACACACACACACACACACACACACATACACACACACAGGCATGCACGCACCACTTAAACAGATCAGAGCTTTACACGCAGGCAAGCACGGCTTGAGTAACGCAGGAAAGCGCGTTCCTATAGTCTAGTAAAGTAGTGTAGTTACCGATATTTTTAGTGTAATGCGTTACTTTATTTCGTTATCCAAAAAAGTAATATCGTTACTGTAATCCTTTACTTTGTAACTGGTTACCCCCAACACTGGGCCGATCAATCAAAATCCAATTTTTTTATATACTTTCTGAGAGACTGATTACAAAAACAAAGTCTCACCATTAAAGGCCATGTCCCAAACACACAATCATAATGTTGTCATTATAATTTTATGTAGCCCATATGACAGACTTGCGCTGCACATAATGCACTGAACTGTATTTTTTTTTCTTTTTTGAAGTGATTCCAATCATATTTCAAGCAATTCAATGGTGAATATCTGAAGTGTCTCAGCTGAAGCAAATAATACATTATTTATCGTCTTTAATATATCGGGCAAATTTTCTTACCGGGCTGATAACGATAAAGTTCAAAATGAACATATCGGCCGATACCAATATTGTGGCCGATATATCGTGCATCCATATTAACAAGACATTTATATGTATTTGTTTTTAATGAAGTAGATGCAGTAGAGGGTTAAGCTCATGCTGTCTTAACTTTTCATTGTGTTTACTCTGACCTTTTGAAGCTGATAACTGGCCCTGTTGGCATCTGCACTGTAAATAACCATCTATTTTCATTCTATCCTGCCTGAATTCATCTTTGAAAATATTACCCTAAGCAGTCATGTCAACGGGAGTCTGAAAACTTTGGACTCTTTGAGGCGAGCTGGAAGCTGATGGGTGTGTTTTTGGGTTTTAGGAGAATTTATACCCCAGAACACACCCATCAGCTTCCAGCTCGCCTCAAAGAGTCCAAAGGCTGTCAAGGACTTTTGGGTTTTGCCATATGATAAGAGACTGCATCAAAGCTGGGAAACACTAGCAGGGCTTTTTCTTCGGAGAGGCAGTTCTGTACCTCCCCTATTCTGCTGCCTTAACCCTTTCATTATGCATCGCTTTGCAATGAGAAGCTGCCTGAGAACTCATCTGTCAAACATATCATTGATTGTGTATGGTTGTAAACTTATTTCATGGTAACCTGCCTGGATTATTTGACAAACATTAAAAGTTGGCGCTAAACCAAGAGTAAAAGGTGAAGCGTCTGGCATAATTCCTCATAGATAAATATAGCTTATGCAACATGAGTCAGAGCCAACACAAGGTGTTATGCACACAACACTCCCGTAATGCTAATGAGAGTCAGTCAAGCATTTAAACAGTCACATTATATTGTGAATAAATAGTATTATTCATTCGTTAAACGTTGTTGCTCTAGACCTTCCACTGTAGTCATACTAAAATTTCATTCATTTCTAAATAAAGTCCCCCTGTAGTCAATAATTGTGTCCCATAAAACTCATATTTGATCATCAAAATTACATATTTAAACGTTTTTTCCTTGGAAAAAAAAATTATTCATGCCTTGTGCGCTGTGACCCCAAATGACGTTTGCCGAAATAAATAAACAATGTTCTCTTTGTCCAAATGGTATGAGACTTTGTACTGTTGTCAACACTTTTTTTTTTAGATCTAAGTATTGTCTGAGACAATACAATTTAGCACAAACACACAGACAAACGGTTCAAATACCGAGATCACAGAGTTTGAGGCAGAAGATCTCCTGCTATCAGAGTTAGTCTGTGTAGCCCAGATGGGATTTTATTCATGCATAGAAATACAAACTACAAAGGGTTAATAAGTTTGGTTTTACAGTAGGCTACTAGCATTTACATGTGTTTATACACCCTAACATGCTTGCACTGATATACCTGCCCATCTTTATTGTACTGGTTTTCTGATGGTCAATTCCCATGTTTACTGGTCGTGAGGGGGCGGGGCTTATCTATGCAGCTCGCGAGGAGAATGTGAAAGGAACTGGCAATCCGCGTTAGTTCTCTAAAAATATAATAAAGTACACCCAGTAATGTTTGTAATCTATTTTATAAGTTACATGGACTGATGATATAATATTTTGCACAGGAAACGGACAGTTGTTTCTTTAGTTATTTGTTTATTGACCGAGATAACCTCCTCGTCCATGGGAAAAGACATTCATTCTCTCTGATGATTCGCGAGTTTTCTTCACTATATTCACACATATCTGCTAAACTGTTGGCTGACTGAACTTGCAGCCCTGTACAGTTGCAATCTTCTCGGGTCGTGAGTACTACTAAGCACGTGCAGTTAAGTTATTTATTTAATTTTGAAGCGCACTGTGTTTTTCTTTCTTTTTTTTGCCACCACGCTGACTATTTATTTTGTTTAAGACTGTGAATGAATGAGAGACATGGATGAGTGTGTGGGCTCACTATTATTATTATTAATGATTTGCATTTTCATTGATCTTGGTGTCAATTGAATTGAGGGTTCCTATTGGAATTTTTCAACTTCATACACATGTAATCACATGTACTGAATACTTAATTTCACCTTTACTTAAGTAAATTGTATAATATCCCCCATTCACATTTCTTTGTGTTATTTGGCCACATTATTTGTGGGATAATTGGAATTAAGGCCCGTTCACACCAAGGACGATAATGATAAAGATAGGGAACAATAAAGATATAGTTCTAAAAATCTTTCTCAATATTAAAAGAATAGCAGAGTTCACACCACATCTATAACAATAACAATATAGAGAAACTATATCATAGGGATCACTTTCAAAACGATTTTTTTTCCAGCTGTTGAACGATAAAACACTGACAGCCAATCAGAATCCATTCTAATTTAAGGGCCCATGCATTTAAAATGGCAGATGACACTGCGGAGAAGTTAATCGCTGAGGTCCAGAAAAATCCAACACCGTTTGACAAGTAAAGCCTCAGGTGTAACTGTGACTTACATGCAGTTCATTCTGATTCAACATCATGGCGAAACAGTTCAGTCTTCAGGAGACCCTGGGTTATGTTTTAGACTCTAGTGATGGTGAAGATGTGGCCGATGCTGAATCAGAGGACTTTGATGAAGCTTCTGAAACAGAAGATCACCTAGAGCAGGACCAAGATCACAACGAAACTTATGAGGAAAATGCAGATGAAGAGGATGCTGATGAGGACACTTACCTCTCTAAAGATAGAAGCATTGGCTGGACATCATCACCTTCTCGTGCAAAAAAATCAAAGCCAGCACTGCAGATGACCACAGGAATAACCATGTACACATCTTCTCATGCTAAGGACATCAAATCAACCTTTGAGCTGTTTTTGATAGAGGAAATTCAAAAGATTGTGCTTGAAATGTCAAATGTGGAGGGGAGACGAGTGTTTGCTGATGAGTGGACGGATCTGGATTTGGCAGATATTCAGGCCTATATTGGTGTTGTTATTCTCGCTGGTGTTTACTGTGCAAACAATGAGGCCATGGCAAGTTTATGGCATCCAGATTCCGGAAGGGCAATTTTTGGTGCAGTCATGCCTTTAAAAACCTTCAGGAAAATTTCAAGGATCATCAGGTTTGACAATAAGCAGACAAGAATTTCTTCAAAAGATAAATTAGCACCAATCCGGCTCGTGTGGAACAAATGGGTCGAACGTCTGCCCATGATGTACAATCCTGGCCCGAACGTCACGGTTGATGAGTTCCTGGTGCCCTTTAGAGGGCGCTGTCCATTCAGACAGTACATGCCCAGTAAGCCAGCGAAATACGGCATCAAAATTTGCGCAGCATGCGATTCAAAAACAAGCTACGCCTGGCAAATGCAAGTTTACACAGGCAAGTCTGTGAGTGGAAATCAGAAAAAGGACCCGGGGACGAGAGTCGTGCTTGATGTCACCGAAGGCCTGCGGGGTCACACGATCTTCTGTGATCATTCGTTCACATCACATGCTCTTTCCCAGGAGCTGCTAAAGAGGAGGCTTACAATGGTTGGGATAATTGGAAAAAATAAGCCCGAACTCCCTCCTGCCCTGCTTGCAACAAAAGGCAGAGCTTGCTTTTCGTCAATGTTTGCCTTTACGGAAACACAGTCCCTTGTTTCTTACTGTCCCAAAAAAGGGGAAACTGTGCTTTTGCTGAGCACACTACACAGGGACGCCTCAGTGAGCAGCAGACACGACAAGAAGCCAACCATAATCCTGGATTATAACAAATCCAAAGGAGGAGTGGACAACCTATATAAGGTATTCATTTATTTATTGCATTTTCTATTTATTTATTTTTATTGAAATGTGAATAGTAGTTATAAAGTGAGTGTCATATTTAGGGCTGCAACTAACGATTATTTTGATTATCGATTAATCTGTTGATTGTTTCTTCGATTAATCGGAGAATTAATTCTTCGATAATTTTTTTAATTATTATTATTGAATTGCGCTCCTATTCTACTGCGCTTCATCTGTTTGAAGATGTTTCTGATCCTCTTCCCACTATTGACAGAAGTGAGAGGAAGAGGATCAGGCGTGACTTTTTACTTCGCCGAGTCGAAGTACCCCCAAAAGTGCTATTCCGCCATACATTATAGTTATCCTTTTTAACCCGCTTAGAAAAGCACCACGTTTTATTTTGTGTCACCATACTTGGTCGTATAACTACTCGTGTAACTGTTTTTAAATAGGGAAAACGTTGATGTGTTTGGTCACTTCTAAATTCATTTCTGTTAGATACCATTGAATATACTGGGCTAAGCTAAGTGCTATCAGAGTGTCGCCGCGCGCCAGAGCGATTAAGTGCACGCACTGAGATGAGAGAGGTATGTATCAACTCGTCTTAGTTAAGGGAAAAACATAGTTTAATAGGAAAAAACGGTGGAGTATCCCTTTAACAAGACACTTGTCAGAATATGCAAAATGGAAATACTCGACTGTTGTAATGAAGTGAGTTTGGAGTAAAGCATGTTATTAAATGTTGTCTTTTTGTCAAGAGGTTCATAAATGTTAATGTTTGCTTTTTCAAATGCACGTTATAAGTGACTCAAACTCTGTGTTTGTAGATGGAGCAGCGTTTACAGAGCCGTACGTCACTGACAAGCTGCGCATAACAAATAATCGCAGGCTTTCATAATCATGATAAGCCAACTCGATTTACATGCGATTTCATGTAAGTTGCGATTAATCGTGCAGCCCTAGTATTCACTACTGTAAAACGACGTGACTTGCTGGTGTTTTCCCGGTCACAGCACGCAGACGCGACTAATCGATAATCACATTCGTTGTCGATTATTTTCATTGTCGATAATAAACGATTTTATCGATTAGTTGTTGCAGCCCTAATCATATTAATTTTGCAATCAGACAGCAGCAGATGAACTAAGTGTGTGTTTGTAATATTTCAGATGGTCGCCACTCACACCTGCAAACGAAAGACGGCTCGTTGGCCGATGGCGCTGTTTTTCAACATGCTTGACGTCTCTGCGCTGAATTCCTACGTGCTGTGGTGTGACACCCGTCCAGAATGGCACTCGGGGAAAAGCTTCAGGAGAAGGCTATTTCTGGAGGAGCTTGGAAAAGCTCTGGTGGCTCCGCTTATGGAGAATCGACAGCACCCTCCACCCACACCAGCCTCTCTCTGTGTCCTGAACAAAGCCAGAAGACCTCTGGAGGTGGAGAATGAAGCTTCCACATCACACACAGAAGCAACTCCCAGGAAGAAGATGAGATGCTTCTTCTGTTCCCGTGAAAAGGATCGGAAAACCACAGTGATGTGCAGAACCTGCACTAACCCCATCTGCAGAAGTCATGCGGTTTACCATGCCTATTGCCTGCAGTGCGCTGACTCGTGATCAACACTGTATGAGACGAGACCACCGATTATCCCTCCTAGGTGTTCGATTTTTACATATTTAAGGGTTTTTTTTTATATTTACGAATTTTTCATTTGTTACTGCTTTATTTTCTCATTTGTTCTTGCTGTTCAGTTCATTGCATTTTGATGTTCACGTTGTGTATGCTCAATATGTAAAATAATGTTCTCTTTATTTAGTAACTGAAGTAGATTACATTTGTAGAATTATATGAAAAATAGATAAACAAAGATAAATAGATAAATAAACTCTAAACACTCCAAATTTTCACTTTGTAACATCTTGTTTAGGTTTGATTCTAATCATAATGTAACATTAATGAAAAACTGTTTTGTTTGTTTACTTAAAGGTACAATATGTAATTTTTTTCGCCGCTAGGGGTCGCTAACCTCTTACAATAACAAAGGCGTAAGTTGATGACGGAATTATGGAACTTGTCGTCAAGCCAATGGATCTAATAATGTTTATGGATGAGTGAATACACTTGCCACACGCGAGTCCCACCGATATAAAGGAATGGAGATTTCATTCTACCAAACGCAAGTGCTGTATTAGTGCTCACACAGGTCAGTGTATTAGACCTGTATTAGACGAATGAAACTTGTGAGGTAACGCAGCGCTGTTTCACTTGCTCTACACTATCACACTAAACTGCATTTGAGTGTGTTAAAGTTATAATGTTATTCTATGTGTTAGTTTGTCTGTATGAGACTAGCAGTGAGCTAGATCAACATTAGAATAACACACTGATCATATTCTAACATTTCATCATGTTGAGCTATAAAACATTGATTAGTTTTATGTACATTTGCTCACCTGTCTAATAAAGTACATACAAGAGCTGCGTCTGTGTGAAGTCGTGACTCGTGAAGCGCTGTCAAGTCCAAGTTAGTCGCTGATATTGATCCTCGTTTTAGTTCTCCTTTTTTCCCAAAGTCTGCTTGCCATGGTCCATAATGTTTGAACGAAACAACAACAGCGTGCAGCCAGAGGTTACGCACTACACTCATTATGCACAGTTGTCCACGTCTGTCGTCATGGTTACTATGGCAGTACTTGAGCGGAAACCAGGGATAACGCGGATATTACGTCAGTGACAGGCGACAAGTGAACAGGTTTTCCGGGACGGCCAATTATTTAAAATCGGAATTTCTCTGAAATTAAAAATCTTTGGGAACTTTTGGGATATTGTAAGTACACAACTGCAGGAAATATATCACACTGTGCAAGTGATTTCTGGATATTTTATTACAAAATTCTTACATATTGTACCTTTAAGTAAAAAAAAAATTTTATTTAATTTTTTTAGAATTTTGATTTCATAATATGTAGAAATGTGAATCCAACTGGAAAAATTTGTGAAAAGATGTCTTTCAGTTAGTCAAATAGCAAATAGTAAATAGTGGAGCTCTATAGCCATCTACTGGTTAAAGTGATAATTTTTTACTTTTAAAATGGCATTTTCTAAAAGATGGGAAAAAATCTTACTGTAAACCATGTCAAATTATCCATGTGATCCCCATGAACTAAAGTTAGAAATGTGGGTCTTTTATAAAGTGAATTTTAAATAAAAAGCTGTTTTGTATAAAAACCTGAGTAAAATGATATTTGTCTAAAACAAAAATTGTTACAAAATTACATTTTATTGCCTGGGATTTCTGAAGACCGCAAACAGCACGAGTCCCAAACGAACAGCACACAAGGGTTAAAATATCTTGAATGTAACTCGACACCCTTGCCTCATTTAGTATGCGCGGCGGCGGTTCTATGAATATGCAAATGAGCCCCGCCTCCACTCACTCACTCAGCTCAGAGATCCACTGGTTGACGATCACACGTTGATCTGATTGGTTACAAGGTAGTTTGTGACGTCAGAAACACCAGCGATTTCAAAGCGTGTGTTTGAGACTGTCTTTGGTTCACTGCAGTTTTAAGGAGGAAATACTCAGCAATGCTGTCGACTTATGAATTTACACATGGTTTGTCTTAGAGCACATTAATAACACCACATAGACACATAAACTACATTAAAAGCTTGAGTTTCACCACAGGGGGACTTTAAATGGTGTAAATATATAAGGTTACACTTTATAATATGATCTAATTTGTTAGCATTTATTAATGCATTAACGAAC
The DNA here is from genome assembly GCF_965113295.1 of Leuciscus leuciscus. Classification (NCBI taxonomy): domain Eukaryota; kingdom Metazoa; phylum Chordata; class Actinopteri; order Cypriniformes; family Leuciscidae; genus Leuciscus; species Leuciscus leuciscus. Next base: position 34,543,419 of record NC_138746.1, read on the forward strand.
ATGCTTTGGATTTTAATTAACATTAATTCAGATTATTAAATGCTGTATGTATTGTTTATCATTAGTTCATGTTAACAAATGAAACCTTAAAGCGTTACCATATGTGTCTATGTGTGTGTTTTCCATGTTCTGCCTGTCATATATTATATTTGAATTAATTTAAAATAAGACTCCAAAACTCATCTCAGTGATTTGGTTAATGAGAAAATATTAATGACTATAGTCAAGTGGTTTGCGAAGAATTCAAGCAATACAAGTTGCACCTGTTGCCTTTCTGACCATGAACTTTCCAGCAACATTTGTTTCTTCCATCTTCATTGACAATGACTCTCTACTCCACTCAAACATCTTAAACATTTGCTTAAACCGAACGACTAATTCCACTCAACTGCGCACTTCACACACACCGAAAGAAAATGTTCTTGTTTAAACAGAGACACTGTCAATCCTGAAGGACCAAATCCACACAACAACTGACTGCTTTTCCTTTCTAGATCCCAGGCGTTTGGGCTTACCTTTCCCCAGGTCCGGTGTGGCTGTTCCAGGGCCATGTGTGTGTGTGTGTGTGTGTGTGTGTGTGTGTGTTGTGCTGAAGGCTTGTTTGCTGCTATACTGGCATTCCCGTGCCCTGCGTGTTCAGCTTTGACATGAGTGAGAGTGTGTGGTGTCCCGATAACTCTTGAGCGCAGCAGGTTTCCATTTATAGAGCCTAGAAAGCCACAAATAGTCCACAGACATCAGGAGCCTGTGACAACAATAACAGCCATCCGTGATGACGGGACGATCCCACTGGATTACCACAGATGGATCATTTACTTTTGAGCTGTTAAATAAAACGTGAAAGTGTGCAGCTGTAATAATTGGGAGTTACTGTATAGCATTGGGATGTATTTTTTGCTTTCGGTCTAAAACATTTACCCAACATTTGCCTATTAGCAAGAAATTGGTCCCCGTCATAATGTTTTTTTTGTTTTTTTTTTTCTATTTAATTCAACACTTCTGGTCAAAAGTTTGAAATAATTAAACTTGTAAATGTTTTTGAAAGTGTCTTCTGCTCACCAAGGCTGTATTTATCTGATCAAAAATACAGTAAAAATAGTGACATATTTTTACAATGTAAAACAGCTGTTTTCTATGTGAATATCTAGTAAACTGTAATTTATTCCTGTGATCAAAGCTGAATTTTCAGCATCATTACTCCAGTCTTCAGTGTCACATGATCCTTCAGAAGTCAGTTTAATATGATGATTTGATGATCAAGAAACATTTATCATTATTATCAGTGTTTTGCTGCTTAATATTTTTGTGGAAACCATGATGTACTACCATTAAAAAGTCTAGAAAGAAATACTGGTAACACTTTACAATAAGGTTCATTAGTTAACATTAGTTAATGGATTAACTAACATGAACTAACCATGATCAATACATTTGTTACTGTATTTGTTAATCTTTGTAAACGTTAGTTAATAAAAATCGAACTGTTCATGTTAGTTTACAGTGCATTAACTAATGTTAACAAATACAACTTTTGATTTTAAAAATGTATTAGTAAATATTGAAATTAACATAAGAAGCATTCTGTTAACTAAAGTGCTACCTTACTTTTATTAAGAAAGGACGCATTAAATTGATCACAAGTGTCAATAAAGGCATTTATAATGTTACAAAAGATTTATATATTAAATGTTATTTCACAATATTACTACCCTGGTAATCCAGAGTTCTGGCGAGAGCACAAGTTGAATTTGCTCAGCGAGTTACTCTGGTGTCGAGTAATGATGCTCATTAAATATGCCCTTGTATCCGAGCTGCACCAATCACATCGGGTTATCTGATATAGGCGGGCCAGAGGCGAGATGACGACAGCGCTGTGACGACGAAGTCATAAGTAAACATTGCAAGATGGCTATGGATGAACACCAGTTGTTTGAAACGGCTTTGGCCGCTACAATGAACGAGTTAGACTTGGCTTTTTATCTAAAACAGGAACAGAAGACGCCACTCGAATCCTTCCTTTGCAAGAAGGACGTTTTTGCTGTTTTGCCGACCGGATACGGTAAGAGTCTAATCTACCAGTTAGCTCCGCTGGTAGCTAAGCGTATGGGGCTTGTTGTGATTGGTCGTAGTGTTATCCAATTGCGTGCAGTGAGATTTTCAAATGCATGCTTGATGCCGCCCCTCGAGCTGGCCGATTTTCATTAGTCGACGCCAGACCATTAATCTTTTAGATTTAGGTCTGGATTTCCAGGCTACAGTATTACTGTTTTTATTGTATTTTTGATCAAATAATATGCAGAATTGGTGAGCAGAAGAGACTTCTTTCAAAAACATGAAAAGTTCTTAATTATCTCAAACATTTGACTGGTAGTGCATATATTTTACCAGCATATATTAATATATATATATATATATTTATATAAAAACATCCCAAAAAAATAGGTCACTGTAGACTTAATAGTATCAAATAAAAGGTTAAAAAAGGAAGAGTTTTACATATTCAGATTTGAAAAAACAAACAAAAAACAATATATAATAGTTTTCTGCTGTAGAAACTAATTAATTGAATTATAATAGATTTGCATGCTGTGCTTTCTAACTTCGAGACAGATGGTGCTTGTTTGTGGCTCTGGGGCTCTTCTTCATCCCTGTGAAACCTCAGACTGTCAAACCTCATGCCAAGTTTTCTAAATTGTCTGCAAAAAATGATGCAGTGATGCATATGATGAAGAATACTGCAACAATACCAGCTTTCTCTACAATAACCTCTTAATATATACATTTTTCCTCTCTCTCTCTCTCTCTCTCTCTCTCTCTCTATGAGCTATATATATATATAAATACCCAGTATATATTGTTAACAAAAATGATGTAATACTGTCTGATAAATTGTGATACGCATGCATTAATCTGGTCTTCCGTATGAGGGATGTTGCTTTATGCCGTTCTTGTTTAACTCTGGTATTACTGCAGGATTAATCAAACAAATTAGCATCTGCTTTACTGAACACACACATCCATATTGACAGACAGCACCTTTAACCTTAGATTCACGGCCGTTGTGCTTGATCAATGATGACCGAATCACGACATTACTCTTCTATTGTAGACGCTGCCTCCAAATCAATCGTTCTCTGTAAACTCCAGTGATTTTAAAATTAGTTTATACTGTTGTCAGGAGAATGTGCTCAGTGAGCCTGAAACCCAGGGAGCTGAAAAGCAACATCGAAAAGCGTGAACTGTTCTCGGTCTGTTGTACTCAGTTGTGCCTGGAAATGGAAAATGTATAGATGTGTCCTGGGAGGCTGACAGGAATGGGAAAAGAAAGGTGGAAGAAAAAACAAACCATCCCCTGGCTAATCAGTAAACATGTAGTACTTCAACTGCCTGGCTTATTCAGCGTACAACTGCAAAATAATTTTGAGTTTCCAAACAAATCTATTTATTATAGATTTATCCAAGTGGATGCTGCACACTGGTGGTTGAGGAGAGATCTCCTGATATGATTGCAAAGTGCTTTGGGTGTACAGTAGTACATATGAAAGCGCTATATAATTGCCTCATTCTATTCTATTCATTCTATTCTATTATTCTGGTGCGCGTCCACCTCGTGTAATTATTCTTAACCACGCTGGTCTAAAAGAAAGGCCCACAATCTTCTCAGCATGTCGTGTTGTGGGTTCTGGCCTCAGCTGGTCCTGTCCGTCACTCAGCGAGCCTTTATAAGCCTCCTAATGCTGGAATAATCACTTCGTAACCTCGAGTCATGCCTATCCCACTGACACACTTCACCTCTGCCGCTCAGTGGGATGAAATCTCTCTCTGTTTCCTTAGATATGGATGAGAGACATTTCAGAGGATGGGAATTTGTGATTGCAGCCAAACGGGTTGTTTTATTTTTCCTTTGAGTTTTCCGCGTACAGACGACACCATTGTCAAAACGATCCCCATTCACACGGATCCGCGAAAACGACTAAAAACTCTGTATTCTTCAGCCAGGCCAGTAGATGGCGAGGAAACACTGTAGACTGAACACGTAATACGCATGTGCACGACATCATCGTTTTCAGAGGTTCACTTTTTTGTCATTTACACAGAGACCTTTCTCAAAAACATTTGCTGTCCTGCGGCCAAACATGAGAGCAGTTTTAGACCAAACGTATAATGGTGAGTGCGACCTGTGAATGCTGAGATATTTTATGCTAGTGTGGATGGAGAGCATTTTTAAATGAAAACGCCGTTTTCCAATGTATTCGGATTAATGTAGACGTAGCCTCAGAAATGAGGTTATGACAAAGTTTATATGTTGATAAAGCAGGCAGGTGTAGCATATAAAAAAAAAAAAAAAAAAACACTGTGAATAGGACTATCTACGGCAGCACCTCATAATGTGCTCAAGGACACTTTCTAGCGTTATTGAAGACTTTAGATGTTGTGTTCTTTCATCCAGAGGCCTTCACTTAATCTATCTCCCCATACATTCTCTGAAGCTTGCTGGATTTCATTGAAAGATTGGCTTTTAGCATTGCTGAAAGTATTCCCGTTAAGATGTCCCTTTATCCATGTGATTATAGAAACACACGCGTGTTGCAGGGAAAGGGAACATGCTAGATTAGCCTATATAGTGAATGTAAGGTTTAGTCATAGTTGTATGCTTAAAAAAAACACCTCATGTTATTTGTATTAGGGAAAATTGGCCAGATTTGATTAAATGCAATTTTATTCACCTTCTAACTCCTAACCCATGCTGCAGTGAAGCCACCAAGATTTCTGCTTTATGAATGCAAATTGCTTCAATTGAAACTCCTCAGATTTCCCCCCCGGTCACAGCTGTCAGTCAATTACTTCTTATCCATGTCAATGTTATGGAAATTTGTCTTTGGCACTGGCATAAAAAAAGAATATGCAACTAGAAATAATGTTAACACTTTACAGTAAGGTCTCATTTGTTAATATTAGTTAATGCATTTCCTTACAATGAGCAACATATTTGTTACAGTATTTATTAATCTTTGTTAATGCAGCAATGCTACAATTTTCTGTCATACTCATTTAACAAACAAGTATTCATTACTTCAGTGAGCTCATTGTTTCTGCCTTAAATTATTACATTGTTTAAATTAATAAAGTTTTAGCTAACTGTGATTTGTATATGTACATTTCTGAAATGCATAATGTAACCCAGGTCATTAACTCGGGTCACTAATATTAATAATTAGTATTATTTTATTTATATCACTATAAAATTAATAGTAAGAAAAGAAGAACATGAAGTAAAATGTATTTATTTTATTATAAATAATCCAAAACATAGAAGTTGAACTGAATCCTTATTGGTGAGGTGAAAGGTTATCTCCGCCCCTGTTGGAAAGTTACCAGAAGATCGCGTAGGGGGAGAGTGGGGTAAAGTGAGACATTTTTTACATTTGTTCCCATCTAAGCGAGCTAAAATGATATATCAGTCAAATTTACACACTTCCCATTAATTCAGGATGTTTCCTAGCAATGGAAATTATTACAATGTATTCAGGATGAAGGGCAGTGAAAATATGATTGTTTTTAAAAAAGTGGTCTTGTGTCTCACTTTACCCCAGCTTAGGGGTAAACTGAGACAGACCAGAGAAATCAGGGGGTAAAGTGAACCAGCTGGGGGTTAACTGATACACTTACTTTTTCCACTCTGAAACTTCCATAACAACACATGTTGTAACAGTAAGAATCTTGACAGCTAGCTTGACAACCACACATTCCAGAACTAATGTCGGACTAGTAACAGAATCATGGAGATTGGTCAATTAAGCAAATTTTTTGGATGACCCACCGGTGCGCATCCAAGTGAAGGTGCAACGCCCTTGGCGTGCTACGGGTGAATGGCACACTGGAGGAAATTCCTCCTAAAAAAAAAAGAACTATGTCCAAATTATTGTGATACATTTGGAAAAATCAATGCAGTCAGACCTCCCCTGGCCAGCCCAGGGAGGGTGGCCCGTCCTGAGCCAGATTCGGATTTGTCCGTCTGGAGCTCTTATTGGACTAGGTAATGGAAAACAGGCGCCTCCGAGTTGCCTGGGGCCCAGAGGAGCGCACCCTCTCCTTCGGGCCGTCAAGTCGGGGTGCCCGGTCGATTGGAGCTTCGGACGCGCCTGGGGATGGAGCAGCTTGCTCCTCCCCGATTTGCGCGTTGACCTCGGGAGACTCAGATAGCCCGTCTGAAACGGATGTCCGCAAAGGTGGCCGCGGGCGCGTCGGGAGGCTTGGATTAGTTGGGGCCCCCCTGGCACGTCTTAAGAGCCGAACTATGCCCTGCGCCTCCCCCCGCTTTGAAAGCACCCTTCCCGGTTACAGCCTCGATCCAGATGCCTCCCGCCCCTGCCCCCGGCGGATGGTTCCTCATGCGCCCTATGAGTGGCCATGTCGTCTCGAGCCTAGGCCCGAGTGGAGCGAGACCCGTGTGTAAGGAGCCTGCGCATCGCGGTTCACCGTCCGGGGCTTCTCGGTTGATCCCAAAGGTAAAACGTACGCTTGTTGAACAGTCGGTCTGGGTAAACGACGAAGCGACTCCAGGGGCTTGAGACACAGTGTAGGAAGGTCCTCCTCCGAAAACAAAAACGGACAGTGTCCGTGAGGTTGCAGATGGACGAGATTCCCATGCTGACTTTACTCCCTAGCAGGCTCCCAGGGAGAGTGCGGAGCTCCTGTCGGAGCGACCTCGGTCCTAAAACGGACCTTGGGGGTTTTGTCGAGGAGGGGACAAACGCTCCATTTGGACAAGGTGAGACGGAGAAGGTGCTCCACCTCTTTGCCTAAGCTACTGCACCCCAGGCTACTGATTATACTTCCCCCTTCTTTTTTTTCTTTATGAATCTTAGGAGGCTTGACTTGTCAATATTTATCTCCCTTGCAGCTGCTCTTATAGACTTCTTTCCTTCCTTGGTCTCAGCAGCTGCACTCTCCATCTCCTCGAGGGGTGTTTTGCCCCAGGTTTTCTTCCTGGTGTATTGCCTTGGCATGATGGCTTTTCTACTATGTTTATGACATTAAAAATAAAACATATGTCATGTAATATTACATTAAAATATGTTTAAGACTAAACTTAACTTGTGCCTCATGTCTCACTTTACCCCACAGCATTTGTCTCACTTTACCCCACCGCCACATTTTAGAAAAAAACGATCTCTCTTAGCAATTCAGGCTTATCTTCAGCTAACATCATCACATGGTTTTATATGTTGGTAGTTCATCAACATGTATGATATAAGTTTTTCTACCTGAATCAGTTGGCTTTGGCACAACAGTTGATTAAGTTGACAGCAAGAAAATTTACTTTTACATGCAAAAAAAATATTTTTGTGAAAAAAACATGCTTACTACAGCACCATGAGGTCCTCTCCTTCATGGTCAAGGGGAAATGGAAGGGGCTTGAAAACATAATGGTCATATGACCACAATTGTGTTCCATTGCCTAGATATAGGGGGTGTCTCACATTACCCGATGTCTCACATTACCCCGTTCTCCCTACAAGCAGAAATGAGTGAGATTGAGAGAGATTGCGAACGACACAACAGTGATAGCAGATTAAATGATCTGAGAATAGCTGTTTAATAATCCAGCAATAGATCATTAAAAAGTGAGAAGTAGATTTATGTTTAAGCTTTGAGAAGTTCGTTGTGAACCTGATTGTGACGAGAAGATAACACTAACGTGATAGGATCAATATTGCGATCTTTTTCCTTGAAACAAATTTTTTTCTTTTGTTCTCTGATTTATATTTCTCCTTGGTGAGTACCAATTTCTTTATAAGAAATGTATTTTGGGAATGTGGATGCTGTTTTTGCAATCTTAATGTGTAAAATACATTTGAAAAGTGATGAGTGATGTAAAAAATAGTTTGAAAATGCTTTAAGTGTTTTCTGATATAATATGTGAGTGCATATAGTTATGTTTAAATGTTTGAAAGACGTACTTTTGGTTGAGATTATATTTTTCTCTATTGTAAAGTGTGTGCCATGCGGTGCTAGCTTTGCTAGCTCATAGGCCTAGACTCTAGTGTGTTAATCAAGCACATGGTGACTAGCATGTATTGGTTTCCTGTATCCAAATAATTGAAACAGACATATTAGTAATTTGAAACTGTTTATTTGAATGAGTTTAACTAATGATTGTTTTGGCTTTGTTTTTGCAAGGCCGGGTTTTTTTGTTTCTTGTTTTATTTCTCTCTTTTGTGAGTTTCTGAATTGCTGCTGTGATCCTGACTTCTGTCCTGGCTGTCGATTCTTGTCCCTGGTTTGGACTGGCGAGCCATCCCATCTTTTTGTACCTGGAAACAGAGTAAAAGAGTTGTGAGAGTTGCGAGAAAGAGTTCCCTTTCAAGGCGGAACTTCGACATTACGGATGTTGTATATGGGAACTCCTCCCCTACTCCACTTCTGCTGAAATCTTATGGCTAACGCCAGCTGACAGCTGGCCAATTGACGCAAATATGCAAATACTGACAAGCCCGCTGGCAGTATAAATGCAGGTGTCGCGTCAATTTCATCAGAATCTCTCTCTTCACGCTCAAATCGTGTGCTAACTGAGATATTAACCATACAACCTACTATCGATTTCGCCGTCGTTGAAAGTGCACGGAAGATACGAAGGATTACTGTCTTCAGCATCCGATGGCGACCACGTGCAACTTGTGCTCAGGCCCCATTGTGCCTCCGGACACGCACCTGTTCTGCGTCGCGTGTATGGGACTGGCTCACGCCGAGGCAGCCCTATCGGACGGCATGTCGTGCGAGAACTGCGCGGACCTGCCGATGCGAGCTCTCAAAGCCAGACGGGGCGAGGCTCGCGCAGCAGCGGGGATCGGGCTCACCGCCGCCAGAGAGCCGCTGGTGAGCCCCCCCAACCAAAGGGACAGGGAACGGGAAGCGGTGAGCTTCCCCGACGCCACCTTTCGCGCCCCTCTCGAAGTCGCTGACTTTGTTTCCTTTTTTTTTTTTTTTTTTTTACCTTTATTTTTACAGGCAAGTCATTAAGAACAAGTTCTTATTTACAATGGCGGCCTGAAAGGGCCATTGAAGGGGCCCTTGAAGGGGCCCTCCTTCAGGGCCATTGAAGAGGGCGACTCGATGTCCCTGTCAGCATCAGAGAAGGACTGGGGATCCGAGTACACCCGGGCGGAGCAGGAGAATCCGGCGGACCTCCAGGAGGAGCTCCTTAGGATCCTATCCATGGCCGTCGACGAGCTCGACCTCTCATGGAACGCTCCAGACGAGCCGTCCAAGAGTAAGCTCGACACGTGGTTCCTCCAATCGAGCCGCCGTCAGGCCGCTTCGAAAAAAGGAACCCCGTTTTTTCCTGACGTACATGACCAGGTAGTGAAGTCTTGGGCTGCACCCCAGTCGGCGCGCACCCTCGCTTCTACGCAGGCCATGTTCGCCCCTGTGGACGATGCAGAGGCTCACGGATACCTGCACATGCCCCCCGTCGAAGAAACCGTCGCCGCGCACCTCTGCCCGAACTCGACACCTGCCCTGGGCTCGGACCGCACTTTGCCGTCCAAACCCTGTAGATTCACGGCCCACCAGGCGGACAAGGCCTTACGGGGCAGCGTGGGAGGCGGTATCCGCGCTTCACGCTATGGCGATCCTACAAGTCCTGCAAGCAAAACTGCTTAAGTCTATGGATGGCGCCGCCTCGGCAGATGCTGCCGTTATCCGAGACCTGCGTTCAGCGACAGACCTCGCGCTCGTGGCTACCAAGCTCGCCGCTCAGGCTGTCGGCCGCTCGATGGGGTATCTGGTGGTCCTTCACAGGCACCTCTGGCTCACCCTATCGGATGTAAAGGACGGCGATAGGAAGACGCTACTCAACGCGCCAATCACCTCGACCGGCCTGTTCGGGGACGCGGTGGATAAAGTCACGGAGCGAAGAAAGCGAAAGCGATGAGTCACGTCATCCCTCGCCGCGCACCGCCACCTCAGCCTCGCTCCCGCTCTTCGTCGGCCTCACGCCGCCCTCAAGCTCCTGCCAGGCAGCCAACAACCCCCCGCACCGATCCGGATCGCCGTGGCGGTCGAACCGGCCAGTGGCAAGGCGCCAGGAAGAGGGGGGCAGCCCGAAGGAACAGCCCGCGCAGAGAAAGTGGGAAGCCAGCTACGAACGCGGCGGCTTCAAAGCAGTCGTCCTGACGATCCGGGCAAGAGATCCGGGCAAGAGACCCCCCGTCGTGCTCTAACGCACATAGTCCCTCAGTGTTCGAGTCTGAGCGACGTGTGTTCAAAATGTGTGAATGTTGTTGCTTGTGTTCAAACAAAATTTTCAATAAAGCAAATTATATCTTCACAAAAAGAGCCTTTTCTCCCTCTTGAACCCTACACTGTGTCACTCGTCCTGCCCTCAAGCAGCGCAGAATCACGGTTCATAACTATAAGTCCACCTCGTGGGCGCGAGGTGTTCCCCCCCCACTCACAATCCTCCGGCAGCGCCGGTGACCTCAGCGGCGATGACCGCAGGTTTAGAAAACTGGCCGCCGCGAGCCGCCGCTTTGTCTAGGTGAACTGAGGCATAGGAACGTAAAATGTCGGCGGTTTGGGCTCATTTCAAGATAAGGGATGATGACAGCAGCAAGGCAGACTGTAAGTTATGTTCAGCTAAGGTGTCGAGAGGAGGAAAAGAAAGTACATCGTTTAACACCAGCAATCTAATTAAACATCTGAAGACGCATCATAGCGCTGAATACACACAGTTTAGTCAAGCTAAACAAGCAACTCAGCAGCCAACATTAACACATGTTTTACAGAAGCGCGAGAAGATGTCCAGAGATAATCCACAGGCACTAAAAATAACAGAGGGAATTGCATACTTTATTGCACTTGATGACCAGCCATTGTCGGCTGTTGAAAATATAGGATTTCGACATCTTCTTGGCATACTGGAGCCGCGATACGAAATTCCGAGTCGCCATTACATTACAACCGCTATGCTACCGAAAGTGTTTCATGACGTGAACAAGCACGTCAGTGGCCTGTTGCGTGATGTTTCAACCGTCAGTTTTACAACAGATATTTGGTCAAGCAGTGTCTGCCCAATGTCTCTGTTCAGTTTAACTGTACAGTGGATTGATGACAACTTTACTCTTCGCCAAGCCACCTTACAAGCAAAGCCGTTCCGGGGCTCGCACACCAGCAAAGCCATAGCAGGTGCGTTCGATGGGATGCTTCAGACCTGGTGCATTCCGAAAACCTCTGTCCACGTTGTGCTACGAGACAACGCTAAAAATATGATTAAGGGCATGAATGATGCTGGACTCCCCAGCTTACCTTGTGCCGCTCACACTCTCCAGCTGGGTGGTCCACGAAGGACTTTTGTCACAGAGAAGTGTTGCTGATGCATTGGCTATCGGACGCAAAATCGTTGGCCATTTTAAACATTCTCCTCTAGCCTACTCCTGCCTCGAAGACATTCAGTTAGAGATCGGTCAGCCTGCAAAACGACTACAGCAGGACGTACAGACCCGCTGGAACAGTACATTTTACATGATCCAGTCCCTGATTGAGCAGAAACGGGCTCTAGGAGTTTTTGTTTCCGAACATGAACTCCCTGATAATCTCACGGCTCACCAGTGGGCACTGCTGGAGAAGGCTGTAACTTTTCTGGGTCCGTTTGAGGAGTTAACACGAAAAGTTAGCTCTTCTGAAGCTATGGCAGCAGATGTGATTCCTGCTGTCACTGTACTGCAGCGATTTCTGTCTAGAGAGACCGACGATGACCATGGCATCAAAACTATGAAAGGGACTTTAGCTGCAGCTGTCAGGAGGCGATTTTCTGATGTGGAAGAACAACCCCTCTACAGCATCGCTACTCTACTCGACCCCAGGTAGGTGTGTGTGTGTGTGTGTGTGTGTGTGTGTGTGTGTGTGTGTGTGTGTGTGTGTGTGTGTGTGTGTGTGTGTGTGTGTGTGTGTGTGTGTGTGTGTGTCTGTGTGTGTATCTGTGTGTGTGCTAGATAGCGAGTTAAAAGTTGCCTATGTCTTGCTGAAAAGTACATTTTAGTATTTCATTTTCATTTAATAAATTATTTGATTAGGCTATGTTATTTTAATAAATACCTATTGTCAGATAGCCTCATTTTTTTCTCCCTCTGTTATAGGTATACAAATCTTTTTTTCTCTAACACCAACACTGCTGCAAATGCCAAGGAGATGCTGATGCGTGAGCTGTTGAGGTCGTCTGGAGAAGAGGAGAATCATGACCTGCACGAACCTCCTGCCAGAAAACCACGCAGGGACCAGGCAAGCAGCAGCCTGGACAGTATATTTGATGAAATAGCAGATGAGCAAGCACCAGTCTCTCTAAACAGAGCTCAAGTAGGTTCTACTGCACAATTAGAGACATACCTAGGGGAGACCACAATTTCTCGAGAAGACAAACCACTACAATACTGGGCAGTTAACAAAGTGCGGTTCCCTACTCTGGCCAAAATGGCATCCAGATACCTCTCAGCACCATGCAGTAGTGTTGACAGTGAAAGGCTGTTCAGCTCAGTGTCACATATTGTGAATGACGACAGAAACAGAATCACAGCTGATCATGCAGAGATGATTTTGTTCATCAAAAAGAACCTGCCTCTCATTCTCCCAAAAAGTACCTAAGCTAGTTCAGATCACATTGCTGACTGAAATGTTTGTTTAATTGAAACACGGGAACTGTCACTGTGCCACATAGTTTAATTGTTGGTTAACCCTCTGGGATCTGAGGGGTTTTGGGGTCCTTGAGATGTTCTGACATGCCCTGACATTTGTGCTTTTTTCAGTTGCTTATAAACATATTAATGGCAAAGGTATAATTATGACCGCCGCTAGCGTAGCTAGCCGGTCATATAGGGATTGTCAAAGTTTTTTTTTTTTTTTTTTTTCGTCACCTTACTGAATTTTTCGTCAACGATACCAGGGACACCGAAGCACCGGGGAACATGAAATTTGGTGGGCATGTAGCCCCACTAGACTTCTAAGGAAAAATTTCGTTTGGTCCCCGGGGGCCACTCCCCCCCCCCGCGCTGGGCCCCCCCAAACCCCCAAAAATGCAGTTTTTCCTAAATAACTACCTGAACCGTGGCACCGAGGATGAAGAAATTTTTATGGTATGTTGGTCTACTAGACTTTTACGGAAAAATTTCGTTTGGTCCCCGGGGGCCACTTCCCCCCCCACGCTGGGGCCCCCTTAAATTTTTCGTCAACGATACCAGGGACACCGAAACACCGGGGAACATGAAATTTGGTGGGCATGTAGCCCCACTAGACTTCTAAGGAAAAATTTCGTTTGGTCCCCGGGGGCCACTCCCCCCCCGCGCTGGGCCCCCCCAAACCCAAAAAAATGCAGTTTTTCCTAAATAACTACCTGAACCGTGGCACCGAGGATGAAGAAATTTTTATGGTATGTTGGTCTACTAGACTTTTACGGAAAAATTTCGTTTGGTCCGCGGGGGCCACTTCCCCACCCGCGCTGGGGCCCCCGTAAATTTTTCGTCAACGATACCAGGGACACCGAAACACCGGGGAACATGAAATTTGGTGGGCATGTAGCCCCACTAGACTTCTACGGAAAAATTTCGTTTGGTCCCCGGGGGCCACTCCCCCCCCGCGCTGGGCCCCCCCAAACCCAAAAAAATTCAGTTTTTCCTAAATAACTACCTGAACCGTGGCACCGAGGATGAAGAAATTTTTATGGTATGTTCGTCTACTAGACTTTTACGGAAAAATTTCGTTTGGTCCCCGGGGGCCACTCCCCCCTCCCCGCGCTGGGGCCCCCGTAAATTTTTCGTCAACGATACCAGGGACACCGAAGCACCGGGGAACATGAAATTTGGTGGGCATGTAGCCCCACTACACTTCTACGGAAAAATTTCGTTTGGTCCCCGGGGGCCACTCCCCCCCCGCGCTGGGCCCCCCCAAACCCCCAAAAATGCAGTTTTTCCTAAATAACTACCTGAACCGTGGCACCGAGGATGAAGAAATTTTTATGGTATGTTGGTCTACTAGACTTTTACGGAAAAATTTCGTTTGGTCCCCGGGGGCCACTTCCCCCCCCTGCGCTGGGGCCCCCGTACATTTTTCGTCAACGATACCAGGGACACCGAAACACCGGGGAACATGAAATTTGGTGGGCATGTAGCCCCACTAGACTTCTACGGAAAAATTTCGTTTGGTCCCCGGGGGCCACTCCCCCCCCCCCCGCGCTGGGCCCCCCCAAACCCAAAAAAATTCAGTTTTTCCTAAATAACTACCTGAACCGTGGCACCGAGGATGAAGAAATTTTTATAGCACATCAACCTAGCCCATAATCACTCATTTGTGATTTGCGCCCCTCCCATAAAAAATGAAAATGCAATATTATTCTGCTTTAATCGCCCCTATCTTCAGTGGAGATGTTCAGAACTGCACCATATTTCATGTGTATGATTAACTTGACAACCTCTGGGGGTATCCTCTGCTAAGTTTTGTAGAATTTCATCCATGGGGGGGTATAAAATAAATTCATTTATGTGCACATTTAGTGACTGTACACTCATCGGCCTGTAGATGGTGCTGTTGAGCGAAGGGTTGCTGGTTTAGGATGATACTGTCACACACACACATGCAGGAATACAAACAAACGCAAGCATGCACACACACTGACATCCACACGCACAGACACACACCCATACACACACATACAAATCCACATGCACAGACACACACACACACAAACACACACGTGCACACATGTACGCACACATACATACACGCACAGACACACACACACACACACACACACACACACACACACACACACACACAGACACACACATACACAAATACACACACATACACACACACACACACACACACACACACACACACACACACAGACAGACATGCACATACTATTACTTTTTTTAGGTATATACATAAACACGCAATACAGCCAAATTACTCCACGTCATTTATTTTTGTGGAAAGCCAGTGCAGGCCTGAGCGGCGGTCATATTTTGTACCGCGATGCGGTACATCTAGTTACACTCTATTTAGCACAAACAGGGCTACCATAATATGTGAGCAACATGCATGTACATGTTTGTATTTTTGAGAGAATAATGTTTATGCATGGTTATTGAAAAAACTAAAAACTAAAGTTTCTGAAATAAGGCCACAAAACACATACTAAATATGTGTCAATAAGACTTTTGACTAATGGATGTCGTTGCCTAGAGTTTTTTCTTCAAAATGATGTGAAAATCATCCTACCTAATCATTCACATAACACAATACATTGATTTAAATCTTGTAAAACACTTTTTGTTTGTAAAGGAAATATGCGCAAGGGGCGTCAACGATTCAACACCATCATGCATATTTAGTGATTCACACCTGAGGAGACAATGGGGCCCGCATACTTAATGAGCCATTCATTCAGGTGTGTCACCTATAGCCACAAGAAAGAATGCAAGAGCAATATATATATATATATTCTACCAAATTGGTTCACAGTTGGAAGCATGTCATTTTTATTTTATTTTTTTCACAAATTGTGCTTGCAAATTTTATAATATCTGAAAACATGTCTAGTAATTGTGCAGTTAATTCTTATACTGTATTTTCAGTTTTGGAATATGTATCCTCTCCCCAAATTTGTCAATAATAAAACACAATAAAAATTATTTAAAGAAAAGGCTTATATTTACCTTTTAAAATTTGTTTACATCTACCTTGTAAATATATATTTTTTATTAAAAAGGTTACAATTACAACAACAATTGAAGTGTAATCTTTCTTTGTAAAAACTAAAGTATACATTTTATCATACATATTTCAAAGTTAAGGATTCATTACTTCGAATATAGCCTACATTGACAAAACATACTATATTTAACATATTAGCAAAAATTGGCAAACAAAAGCTTATTTGAGGTGGCAGATATTTTACAGTAAAAATGTGTAATCTATCCAAAACTAATCAATGAAATGTTGTCTTTCATTTGTCTGTAACATAGGTCTTTCGTTTTTATTATAAGGAATATAAATGTTAATTTGCAGTTTAATACGTTGCTTATACAAATACATTTTATTTCAACATATTTCAGTCGATTTTTACTCAGTATAGCTAAATAGTTTGCTAAAAGCAGATCATTCATTCACACACAGAAACGCGATTTACTTGAGAATGAAAAAAAACTTACTACAGTATTCCATCCGTTGCTCCTCGAAATACCAGCACTTCTGAGGTACATTTTCCATTATTATTATTCCTCACAGCGCTGCGAGACAGTGTAAACAAGTACAATGATCTGAATAAACTTGATGTGTTTTCTCGAGCTGATATGGGGGCGTTCACAGTTTGTATGGGATCGTCTCAGTCATTTGCGTTTGAATAGCGCGCGCTCTCCGTGGGCGTGGCCGATTAAAACGTAATGAGCTGAGATGAGAACGACTGACATCTCTCTCTTTTCATAAAGATTACATAAACAGAGAATATATTTTTTTTATATAAATTACTTCATTTAAAAGAAGAGAATTCAAGCTTCATGCCTGTGTGTCTGTATGCCTGTTTGACTGAGTATTCGCTGAGTTATTGTATATTTTCGGACACGTTTCAGAATGGACTTCACTGGCAGAGAGAAGGCAGAACTCGCTTCGTGTTTATTTTTCTTTATTTGGCGAAAAGCACAACACTTTGTTTTTATTGTGAGTATACACAAAAATAATACACATTTAACAGAATCGATTGATGTATGAAACTTGTTTGTAATATCAAAGTCAACAGAGCAAAATGAATCTCTTTTGAACTGATAAAAAAAAAAGCGAGCTGGTATCGCCGGCGATACCGCCGACCCCAGGGGTTAATTTAAATATGCAGTAGTTTAATTGAGACTTGCAATAGTTACATTGATGTCCCATGACAGTTTCACAGCATCCCTCCACCACTCCATCATCTCACTCTTGGCTGGATTTCTATCTCAGTCAAAAGGGGGGAGTACTCTGACTTCGGGCCAAATTCTGTGCTCGCAGCCCTATCCCAGACAGCACGCCAAATATGCATAAATGACTACATCTGATTTCATGTACGTGTAAACTCGTGAATAATCAGTGGTCGAGAGAGCATAGTGCGAGGTCTTCTGGTCTTCCGTATGAGGGATGTTGCTTTATGCCGTTCTTGTTTAACTCTGGTATTACTGCAGGATTAATCAAACAAATTAGCATCTGCTTTACTGAACACACACATCCATATTGACAGACAGCACCTTTAACCTTAGATTCACGGCCGTTGTGCTTGATCAATGATGACCGAATCACGACATTACTCTTCTATTGTAGACGCTGCCTCCAAATCAATCGTTCTCTGTAAACTCCAGTGATTTTAAAATGAGTTTATACTGTTGTCAGGAGAATGTGCTCAGTGAGCCTGAAACCCAGGGAGCTGAAAAGCAACATCGAAAAGCGTGAACTGTTCTCGGTCTGTTGTACTCAGTTGTCCGTGGAAATGGAAAAAGCATAGATATGTCCTGGGAGGCTGACAGGAATGGGAAAAGAAAGGTGGAAGAAAAAACAAACCATCCCCTGGCTAATCAGTAAACATGTAGTACTTCAACTGCCTGGCTTATTCAGCGTACAACTGCAAAATAATTTTGAGTTTCCAAACAAATCAATTTATTTTTCTTGTGCGCGTCCACCTTGCGTTATTATTCTTAACCTCGCCGGACTAAAAGAAAGGCCCACAATCTTCTCAGCATGTCGTGTTGTGGGTTCTGGCCTCAGCTGGTCCTGTCCGTCACTCAGCGAGCCTTTATAAGCCTCCTAATGCTGGAATAATCACTTCGTAACCTCGAGTCATGCCTATCCCACTGACACACTTCACCTCTGCCGCTCAGTGGGATGAAATCTCTCTCTGTTTCCTTAGATATGGCAGAGAGAAATTTCAGAGGATGGGATTTTGTGATTGCAGCCAATCGGGTTGTTTTATTTTCCTGTCAAGCAGAAGTTTTTCCTTTGAGTTTTCCACGTACAGACGACACCATTGTCAAAACGATCCCCATTCACACGGATCCACGAAAACGACTAAAAACGCTGTATTCTTCAGCCAGGCCAGTAGATGGCGATGAAACACTATAGACTAGAGGTCTTCACGGGTCCACTTGGATCTGAAAACCCGAGGTCCGACCCGAGACCCGAGCGGTTTCGGGTCCAAAACTCAGACGAATGTCTCGGACACGGGTCGGGTTCGGTATTAGTGGCCTCGGGTCTCGGGTAATTTAAAATAAATATGCTTTTTCCAAATGGACCCGAGAAGACCCAAACTATGTTGGGCATTTAACAAAATTGCATTATTTAAAACAACTCTATGACACCGTTCTCTCACTTTTTCTAAGTGAGAGAGCGAATCCGCGCTTCTAAGTGCAATGGGCTATAAGCACGGTTGCCTCCGCATTTATTTACTCAGTTATTAATTTGCTTAGTTATATAATTTATCATTTGAATAAGAGAACAACCCCAATAATCTTGGGGTAATCAGAAAAAAAAAAAATCCATTAGGCTACATCATAGATCGGAATTTTCTTCAGGAAACGGGCAGACTTGAATAAATAGCAGCAAACAATAAACGATAAAAATTGCAAAAATTTTTTTTATAATTAATCCAAAGTTTGAACATTTATGAGCAGGCTAAAACATCTTATTTTGAACGTGCATTGTGTGACTGTTTACAGTAAGCAGACACGTTGCTCAAATAAAGAAAAGTTGCAAAAATAAAGACATATGCCTACATGGTATTTGACCTGCTATGGCGGTTCTAATGCCTTGTTTTTAATCTGGTTTTATCTAAACAACCTTTTAACAACGGGATTGTAGGCTAAATAACACAATTTTAGTAAAAGTCAATGACTGGGAGACTTTGGATATTTTATTGAAAATCTGTTATAGGCTACATTTGAAAAACAGCCATCGGTAAATTTTACCCTATGGTGGTTCTAATGTTAATCATCGTATGGTCCGGTAAATAACATTATGCCAAATTTTATAGGATGTAATGGGTTACCGTGATGTGTGATTGACATTTCAGCACTCCAGCGCGTAGGCCTATGTTAAGTGCATTTTTGAGAAACGCAGGGCTGCAGGCTGTACACAATGTAAATGCCGTTTACGTTCGGGTCCAGTCGGGTTCTAAAGGAAATGGCGTCAGGTCGGGTCGGACTCGGGTCTAATTTTATCGGGTCTGTCTCGGGTCGGGTTTTTCTTAAAAAAAAATTAATTTATGCACGTCGGGTTCGGGTAAGTAGTGAATCGGGTCGATTCGGGTCGGGTACAGTTTTTAGGACCCGAGAAGACCTCTACTGTAGACTGAACACGTAATACGCATGTGCACGACATCATCGTTTTCAGAGGTTCACTTTTTTGTCGTTTACACAGAGACCTTTCTCAAAAACATTTGCTGTCCTGCGACCAAACATTATAATGGTGAGTGTGTGTGACCTGGACGCTTCAGTGAATACTGAGATATTTTTCTAAATAAAATGATCCTGCCAGAAGAATTGCGTGACAACTTTATCATTTATTTCCATCTGTATCATCTGAGAGAGAGGTTTTACACATGCACAGTAAAGGTGAATTTAGCGTTTTCATGCGTTTCTCACCTGAAAACGCTAGGGTGGATGGAGAGCATTTTTAAATGTTTTCGGATTAATGTAGACGTAGCCTCAGAAATTAGGTTAAATATTCTGCAGTGAAGCCACCAAGATTTCTGCTTTATGAATGCAAATTGATTCAATTGAAACTCCTCAGATTTCCCCCCCGGTCACAGCTGTCAGTCAATTACTTCTTATCCATGTCAATGTTATGGAAATTTGTCTTTGGCACTGGCATAAAAAAAGAATATGCAACTAGAAATGATGGTAACACTTTACAGTAAGGTCTCATTTGTTAATATTAGTTAATGCATTTACTTACAATGAGCAATGTATTTGTTACAGTATTTATTAATCTTTGTTAATGCAGCAAT